>NW_015161951.1:252196-314238 GCF_001447785.1 Gekko japonicus | reverse complement strand
ATTCCTGCCCAAAAATAGCCCTGTGGTTCTCCCTTCTTGCATTTTATCATAAGAACAACAACTCTGTATGGTAGGTTAGGCTGAGTGACTGGCCCAAGATCACCCAGCAAACTTCCATGGCAAAGTGGTGATTTGAGCATGGGTCTCTCAGATCTTAGTCTGATACTGTAACCACTATACCACACTGGTCTCTACAGTTACCTTCTAATCAGGCTTTTAAAACCATCATGGTTTTAGACTCTGGTTTGAACCCTGATTAATATTTGTGTCAGAGCAGAAAGTGGAGGGACGGAAATTGTGTAGAAGAGAAGGAACCTGTGACTTATGGGGCACTCCTTGTCTTTTACAGTTCTGCAGGGCCTGCAAGATGGAACTCTTCCACCAGGCCTTTAATTAAGGAGCCACACCCAATACATCAAGGACCTGGGCCCAATACCATCACTGACAGCCCTAGTTCTGCAAACACTAAAATCTAATACTGTCTGCATTTACTAATGTGTTGATGCAACTCTGCCTTCCCCATTGTTACTTAAATTGGTATTAGCACCTTATGTTGTTGTTTTAAGATTTAATGCTTTTATTATATTGCTGCTTTTAGCTTTTGCATGTATGTAAGCCACCCTGAGCCTGCCCTGGCGAGGAGGGCAGGGTATAAATAAAAAATAAATAAATACATTTTAGCCATGGCTACAAAGTTGGGAAGTGTTATATCGGCACTATGCCTGATTCCCAAGCAGGCTAGTATAATCTTACCATCCTGTAGAAGAAATATAGTGAGGGAAATGTATTGGGGAATATATTAATGGACCAGACTTTTTCATTCATCTTCCTGGTGTTCAGCTTTGCTTTCTGAACAGTTGAAATGGGAGATGCAGTTCCCCGTTAGACTTTTATTATTCTACAGAAAATTAAGAGACTTCTGTTCTAGATTTGCTTTTGATAAAGCATTAAGCGATACGTGATGATCCAAGTCGATGGCGTCATCGCAAGAAACCTCTGGTCACACATCGATGTCAACTCCCACTTTGGCTTCGAGAGTAGTTTTGTCCCTAATACTGGCTTCCATCGACGCTGACTGACCAGTACTGAAAAGCCTGGTCCCAGCACTGGAATCTGACACCCTCACTCCTGCCAAAAAATGCAGAGAGGGTAAGGATCACAAACCAGACAAGCAAAAGAAGCAGAAGAGCGATACGGAAAAACCTAAGCGTTCTTTGGTTAAGGCTGCCTCAACGCCTCATCGCATGCCAGAGCCCTCCTCTGTACCCCCCATTCAAACTGCTTGACTCCCCCGTCTGTAAGTAATCGCTTGGCAGATTGATGTTGCTCCTGATACAGCCCATTCAGCTCATGGACTCTGAGCATGAAATGAACCTGACACAACGATCCCGATCTTCCAATGCCAAGAGCTTCCATACCAAGCACAGGGATCAGAATATCTTTCCATCCTCCCTCTCCACATCACCAGCCCTTTGACGATCGGGATCGATCCCCAGGGCTTCATCCTCCTCCACCACCTCCAGTCCGATGGGACCAGTGTCAGTGGCTTTACCTATATGGAACCTACCCACTTTCCACCAGTATGCCCTGGTTTCTGGCTCTGTCCACCGATGGACTGGGATAAACAGTTTACATCTTCTCACCTGTCTTGGTACCGAGGCCTTCTCCCGACACTGGAGACACCACTATCGAAACCGTCGACACCGACGGACAAGCAATATAGAAAACCCAAGGACAAGTCTACTCCATTGATACCGATACCAAAGGTCCCGATGCGCTACTCAGAGCTATCTGGGCCAGCTGACTCTTCTGGCACTTCCGCCCAAGACTCAGGGGATGAAGGCTCAGAGCAACCCACAAACCCCTCTCATCCACAAAAGGTCTCAGAAGATCTCCCCATGTCACCTCCAGAAGACCTGAAATCATACAGGGAGACTTCATCAAATACATGGCTACTACCTTGACCCTGTCCACAGTACAACCCCCACCTACAGTCACTGATACAGTTTTTGACATCGCACAGATGGATACTTCAACAGCTGTCACTTTACTGATGGCTTCAGTTCTACTCCAGGCTGTGAAAGCTCCTTGGTCTCATCCAGCCTTGACTCCCATCTCAAGCCGCAGAATTGCCCATATGTACAAAGTCCAGGAAATAGGGGCTGAATTCTTAATCACACACCTCAAGCCAAATTCAGTGGTGGTCACCTCCTCTTCCAAGGGTAGACGTACACATTCCACACCTCCTGAAAAGGAAGGGAAGAAACTAGATTCCTTTGGGTGCAAATTCTACTCTGCGGGCGCCCTGGGCATCAGGACCTCAAATTATGCAGCCCGCATGAGCAGGTACCAATATGCTCTTTGGGAGCAACTTTCTGAGTTTATTGCAACCCCGCCTGAGGACTTAAACCATCAAGCCATACATGTTCAAAAGGAGGGCATGCTATTAGCAAAACATCAGCTCAACTAAGCCAAGCACAGACTACATGTGTCAGCCAAGATGCCTACTTCAGCCATCGCTCTTAGATGTCACACATGACTGGGGTCCACTACCCCCCAGCAGGGTACCAAATCTTATGTGGAAGACCTTCCCTTTAAAGGGAGGGCCTATTTAGTTCCACTACAGATACTGTCCTCCAAGAGCTAGACAAAAGCATCAAGACCTCTCGCAGTCTCGGGGTATCCTCTTCCAGCAGATCTTTGAACAAACCCTGGTCTTGGTGTTCCTTCAATTATCAGGTAAGGAGGGATTGCCCGAGAGATAAACAAGATCCCGTGGGAATCCCCAAGGTGCATCCTAGTGACACCACGGTGGCCTCACCAGCATTGGTTCTCCATGCTTCTGCACCTTTCCAAGGGTTCCTTCCATCACTTCTGGTAGTGTCAGATCTTCTACTCTTTCAGGAAGGCCTGGTGCTCTACCACAACATCCGACACCTGAAATTCACAGTGTGGAGAATCCCATGACAATTTTATAGCAAAGCGTAGATCATGTCTTGCTGAACTGTTGGAAACCCTCCACTCGCAAGTGCTATGACTGCAAATGGAAGAAATTCCTAAATTACCTTGACTCCACAGGGCTACCTTCACCCCCCTCAGACGTCTCTGCTAGCTTTGGCTTTTTGTTGTCCCAAATGGCTCTAGACCTAAATCGGTTGTGCCTTCATGTCTATTTGGCTGCCACCTCCTCCCATCATGCCTCTGTTGATGGATATTTGGTGTTTGCTCACTCTCTTACCAAGAAATTTCTTAACAGGCTCATCTGTCTTTTTCCTCTGATCATTGTCCCACACTGGCCTGAGATCTCCCCCTGGTCCTGGCAGAACTTTCAGGGTGACCATTTTAACTTATGGCCACCTGCAGCCTACAACTCCTTTCCTGGTAAACAGCCTTTCTGGTTGCTATCACTTCCACCAGGCGAGTGAGCAAGTTGCTAGTCCTATGTTGTGTCCCTCCATATTTGACATTTCATCGAGATGATGTCTCCTTGGCTTCTGACCAGTGTTCCCTCTAAGCTGAGTTAGTGTGAGCTAGCTCACAGTTTTTCAGCCTCCAGCTCACAGATTTTTGTCTTCGCTCATGAAGGATGACTCTAGAGCCAACTAATTTATGCAGTAGCCAAATCGCTCGCTCACAAATTTCATGCCAAGTAGCTCACAGAGTAGAATTTTTGCTCACAAGATTCCGCAGCTTAGAGGGAACATTGCTCCTGACATCACCTTTCTTCCTAAGATGATCACAGAGTTTCATCTTCAAGCAGACGTTGTTCTCCCTGTGTTCTTCCCCACTCCGAAAGATGACACAGAGCATTGTTTCTATACTCTGGATATGCAAAAGGCTTTGCTTTTCTATTTAAATAGGCCTCTTGACTTTCATAAGACTCCGGCCCTCTTTATATCCTATGCCGCACCCACTCTTTGATCATAAATTGCCCTCTCAGAGGCTGTCCAAATGGATTGTGGAGACTAGTAAACTCTATTATCTGTTGGCTGAGAAGCCACTCCCTGGACCTCTATGTGCTCCCTCCATCTGAGCACTAGCCACTTCAGCTGCCTTCCTCAGAGTTATGCCCCTCAGTGACATCTGCAATGCAGTGACATGGGCTACTCCTCACACCTTCATGAAGTACTGTGCCCTGGATGTGTGTCTCCATCAACGGACTTTGGTGGGGTGTCCTGTGTTGCAGTTGACTTGTGTTTGAGGCCCTTCCAGCACCCTCCTCCAGGTAGACCTAGGCTTGTTACTCTCCCAGAGGTGTGATGCACAGAGACCACAAAGAAGATAGACAGGTTGCTTACCTGTAACTGATGATCTTCGAGCGGTCATCTGTGCATTCACACTATTCGTCCTATGCTGTTGGTCAGAAGGAACTGGTGGTATTGTTGTGCCCCTCCTTGTGGTCATGCACAGTGAAGCCCCCTGTGTATGACCCAGGGAGTGGATGTGAAAATCCCTTTAGCTTTCAAGTTTACCAATCGGGGTCAGTGCAGGTGCACTGTATCCCATAGAAGTGAATACACAGATGACCACTCGAAGGTCACCAGTTACAGGTAAGCAACTGTCTTTTCCTGGGAAACATTTTATTGTTAGAACGTCTGTTTTCAGAATTTTGGATAGACTAAATCAGAAGATAGATGCCATGAACAAGTGCTCAGTGAGTTACCATGGTAGCAGTAGGCCTGTAAATAACTCTGGCATATTTGAATGTGAGTTAAAGTCCTTTGAGAATATTGAAAGCTAATCAGTGTGCTATTAGCAGCAAATAAAGCCAGTGTAATGAAGGTGAAAGCCTTGGAAGTGTTTTTTTCCCCTGTCGTGCTTTGGCCTTTTTGATTGAGTTCTGTCTCTTTGTGGCTGAGCACCAAACACTGAAAAAACATTTCAATGGGATTTTTTCTGTCCCAAAAGTGCTTCCACATTGACCCTTGTTACTAAGCCAGCAAGTAAAATATTCACAAAGTAAAAACTGGGCAATGTAACGTGCTTTCCTGAGACAGACAGTTGAAGCTTGTCTGTCCTTACAGGCAAAACTTAAGTAAGACTCCATTGTGATTTTTCAAGAAGAACTTGCCACCTTTTCGAAAATATCCTGTCATGCTGTATTTGCCTGATAACAGCAGCATAATTTGGGAAGGGTTTCATTTGTCACAACATGGAAGTCAGTGATCTGAGATAATGCAAAGAGAGCCTTGTGGCTTGTTGGGCTTGCAGGTTTATTGAAGCCCAAACATTTGTGAGCTAGAGCCCATGTCATAAGATACAAGTAATGAATTCTATGGAAGGCAAGAGGTATAGTTTATGCATTAACCCAGAATTATGCAAGACGAGTCAACCAGTCACAATAGTTGTACCCCAATTAAATTTATAGTACCTTTAACTTTGGTAAAATAGGGAGGCAGGAAATTTTCTTTGGATAGGCTTTGAAAAGTACTGGGTCTAGATGTGTTGGTAAGTGAAACAGCTCATAGTTTATTTCAGCTCGGGAAAACAAGACAAGGGAAGCAGGACCAGAGGCCTGCTTATATTCCCATTGTGAACCACACCCAAACACACACACACACACCCGTGACAGGAAAATTTACAGTGCACTTGCATTCCATAGGTCACTCTAGGATCCTAACCGCCCGATTGGGTGCGTTCTAGGATCCGTGCTGGCTATTGTCTAAGAGAGCGAAGCTTAAGCCGTTTGCATGGCTGTGAGAGGATCTGACCGCGATATATGTAAGAACACAACCGGCTTCCTGCAGATAACTCCCAGTGTCAGAATCACGGTTAAGCCAACATTTCTCCTATCAGCCCAGAGACTCTTCCCCTTGGAAACTTAAGCAGATGTTGGCTTGGAAGCTCTGAGGCCTTGTTCTTGCAGAAAGCAAAGGAGGGAGTCAAACCATGCCTGGATTGTAGCACTTCAGATAGCAGGGGGAAGCTAACTCAATGAATTTCTCCTGGATTACTTTAAAAAAGTGTCTCAGAGGTAGAAACATTGCTCTTCCCTTCTGACACCCTTTGCCAGAGGTGTAGTCCTGGTTCCATTTTTATAGATGATGGAAGGGATGGCTACACTGCAGTGTTTTAGAACTCAATGAGAGAGATGAGATGAAACCACAAAAAGAGACACTTTCAGTATCTGGCATAAAAAGTAACCATGCTTATTATTCTATCAATCCCTCTTAGGCAGGGCATTAAGCATGTAGGCAAACACAGAATTTGTCCTTGTTATGATTGCCAGCTCCAAGATGGGGAATACCTGGGGATTTTCAGGGTGGAGCTTGAGAGGGTCATGGTTTTGGGAGGGACTTCAATGGGGTATAATGCCATAGAGTCCACCTTCCAAAGCAGTCACTTTCTCCAGGGGAACTGATCTCTGTCATTTGGAGACCAATTGTAATCAGTCAACACCTGTAAGTTGGCAACTCTAGTCATTGTGCATTTAAATTGGATGTAGTTGAGAGGTAGCTTTGTGCATGATTGATGGGATGCAGTCTAGGTATATATGTGCGGTTGGGTGGTACCGGGCTCCAAAAATGATGTTTGAATGGTTCTTTTTAAAAAAAAAACAAAAAACCCGAAGGGGATTTTTTTCTTGCATTTTCTAAAGACTACAAACTACAAAGAAAAAATGGGAGGGGGAAACAACTACAACTAAAGATACAGAAAAGAAAACCACTACTAACTAAAACCCCCAAGTATAGGAGATCCTACATTAGCTTGTGTAAGTGTTATTCTTAACATGCTTAGATTACATTGAACATGGTCATTTATGCTAACATATTTAGCTTTTAGTCCATCATTTATTTTAAGAAAATTCTAAGGGCAACATTAAAGTAAATGTTTTAAGGCACAATTCACAGTCCTTCAGCCTTTATTTAGCTTTGTTCTTTCTTTTCCTCAGTTGATAATCTCACTTGGGGGCGATGCTTGAGTGGCTCTGATGAGTGAGCTATCATCTAACGCACTGTGTTGCTCACATGAACTGAATAGTACAACAAATCCTTGTTCTATGTAGTTCTGGTGCAAATTACTATCGAGAAACATAATAAGAGCCTTGCTGGATCAGATCAGTCGTACATCTAATTCAGCATCCTGTCTCACACAATGACCAATCCGTTGCCCTGGAGGACCAACAACAAGTCATAGAGATTGAGACCTTCCCCTGGTGTTACCTCCTGCCCCTGGTGTATCAGAGGTTTGCTGCCTCTGAATGTGGAAACTCCCTTTAGTCATCATAGCTAGTAGCTATGGTAGACCTATCCTCCATAAATCTGTCTAAACCCCTTTTAAAATTGACTGTGTCAAAATCCAAAGGCATATGTGTAAGACAGTAGTAGAGAGAAACTCTTAAAACACATCTAGTGTTACTCAAAAATCTCCCAACCCTCAGGAGCCGCTTCTTGTGGGCTGTGAGGGTTATTGGGGGGGGGCACTCAGAAGTCATTGGGTGTGTGTGGAATATTAAGCATAGCCATTTGGACACTCTTCAGTCTGAACTCAGCTTTAAAAGAAAAAGAGTTGTACTATAAATTTTAATTAAGTGCTTTCCTTTTGCAGTTAAATCCACACTATCCAGAGGGCAAGAATGGCGAAAAGGTTGTGGTAAGTACTTCTTCTTTAAATATAATATGGAATAGTTTAGAGATAGGGAGGCAGCTAGGCTCTAGAAACACATGGAACAATCTAAGAAATTATTTTTATGTTGAAGAGCTAGGAGTTTGTCATTAGCCTTTTATTTGTTTTAAAATATGTTGACAGCTATTCATGACAGAAGTCACTGAGAGCAACTTACAAATAAAATGGGCAATCAACTGCAACCCAACAGTAAAACAATAAAAACAATCCTCATGTTTACTTTGTACAAAAAGACAACTTAGAAAAAATGTATTTCTCTAGACCTTTGGAGCCACCACCCAGAGGGCCCTCTCCCATATCATGATCTGATGACTAGAAGATAAACGTAAAGGGAGGGCCCGTATGTCATGAGCTGGGTCAGGAACAGTATAGGCCACATTGTCAGAACACAGCAAGTAAGACAAGAGCACCAATGCAAGAAGATTAGTCAAGGTCCAGTCTAAGGTTAAGCACAGAGTCAGCCATCTACTCTGAGAGTCAGTCCATACAGCAAGGTCTAAGAAACCAAGAGTTACTCACAAGCAGGTTCAGGAGCAAGATGAAAGCTTTTAACTTGTTTCCGGTCTATGGCGGTGCGCTGAGCAGTTGCACCTCCCGGACCTCCCGGGGGTGAAGCTGCGCTTTGACTGAAGGAGGGGGTGCGCAGGATCGTCACCCCCCCAGAGACCCGGCTGAAGGGGCTCTGGCCATGGGACTCTTGAGGGGTTGCCTCTTCGCCGGCATAATGCCGGGGAATTGAGGCGCCTCTTCGTCCTGAAGGTTCTTTGTGCTATGAGACCAAATGGAACCAAGCAACGCTGACTGGGGCAAGCGCAGGAGGTTGAGCGAAAGAAACAGAGTTTAAATGAGGTCTGAGGACCAACTATGAACGTGAGTTCAATCTAAGTGTTTAAATAAAAGGAAAAGAAAGCTCCCCAAACCCCCCACGGAACAGAAAGTGAGGTGAGCGGGGGAGGGATACCTCCCGAACGCATGTACTTAAAAGCAAATTGGAGGGGGGAGCGGAAGAAAAAGTGAATAAAACTGTTAAGAAAGACTTACCAAGGTGAGTTCGAGCGTACAAGCACATATTCAGAGACTTTTAAAATATCGGTTAAAGTAAGCAATCCACAAAGATGGCGGGGAAGAAGACGGAGAAAGAGAAACCTTTAAAAGTGAAAGGGACTGAGAGTCCAAGACCGGAAGCAACCAGTGAGCTGGCAAAGACATTGGTGGAATCCATGCGCCCTCTGCTGGACCAGATGAATAATCTCAAGCAGCAGTTGTCAACAATGAATCAATGTATCACCACCCAGCAAAATCAGTTGAGTGAGACACTTAAAATGATGACTCAAACAGCTGAGAAGGTGAAAGAAGTGGACGCCACTGCACAAATAATAATAATAATGTTTTTATTGTATGGTTAAATATTGTGTAATTTTAATGTATTTATGCTTTTATGGAAGCCGCCCTGAGCCCGCTTGTGGGGAGGGTGGGGTATAAATTTGATAATAAATAAATAAAATAAGAAGAAAGTACAAAAGCTGGAAAAGAAGCAAATCTGCACGGAAGATCAGCTGTTACAACTACAAATGGAAAAAGCTAATTTGATTCTTCGCTTTCAGGGCCTTCCAGAGACTAAAGGAGAGAATCTGAAGGAGAAGATGAGTGAATTATTGGCCCCAATGACAGAGATGAAGGCAGAATCTTTGCTGAGCGATATGGATGTGGCCTATAGGTCATATTCAGGATATATAAAGAAAAACAATCTGCCTGGGGAAATAGTGATAAGATTCTCGAAGAGATGTGTGAGGGATGCAATCTTGAAAGTGGCATCTGGAGCTCCTTTGAAAGTTGGAGATAATGCTATCAGAATCCTAAAAGACATTCCATTTGAAATATGACAAAGGAGAAAGAAATACAAAGATTTAATTCTTTTTCTCCAGACAAATGCAATTGAATACAGATGGCTAACACCAGAAGGCGTGATCTTCAAAATCAAGGATAAAAAGGAAAAGATTGACTCTGTTCAGAAAGCATAGAAATTTTTGAGAGTCCAGATGGGAGAGCCAGAGGAGGAAGAAAAAGAAGGGATGGACAGTAAGTCCAGAGGCGAGTTGGACTCGGGGGCTTCTGGAGAGGACTCTCTATCAGAGAAAGGGGCAGCCGCCCCTAAAAGTCCTTATAAACTGCGGAAGAGACTGGGCAAGGGGAAATGAAGGCTGAAGGACTCCGAATTGTGCCTTGAAAAAACGTTTTTTTTCTTTGATACTAGATGCTTAGGGGTCTTTTGGGTTAACAGTGATAGTTAAGATATGAAAAAGATAATACAGTTGAATCAGTTCATAATGGGATTAGCGTGATTGAGAGATAACGTGTGCCAAGCGAACTAGATGATCTCCTCTCTTGGGCTTTTAGATAGTAGTGGGTATCTTTTCTTTATCCCTTAATGTAGTCCCCTTCCCTATTTCTGTTGTAGTTTGTAGTCTTTATAAAAATGCAATTAAAAAATCCCCTTCGGGCCCCCCCCCCCCAAAAAGCTTTTAACTTTGTCACGGCTGGTTTTTATAGCTATATACTTAAGGGTCATGCTTGCAGCTAGCTGCTCGGGAGTAATCCTGCAACTACTCAAGCAGCTGGCATTGGGCCAGGAGGCATGCACTTTGTCATCTCTCCTGTAGTTCTGTTTGTCTGCTCCATCTGCAGGGCTCTAAGGATGTATACTGGAGGACTGGAAACAATTAACTGAGTTTCACCTGTTGAATCAAGGCTGTGGTTCTTCACCAGCTGTTGGCTGTGAATCCTAATAAGCCTGCAGCTCACCTTCCTGCTTGTCAGCTTCTGCTGACTCAGAGCTGGCTACACGGGGCTCATCTTCTCCTGAGAAGTCCTCGCTCTCGCTGAGCTCTGCCCGACCCATGACACCATAACTCAGTGAAAGAGCCTCTGCTTTGCATGCAGGAGGCCCCAAGTTCAAGCCCCAGTATCTCCAGTTAAAAGGACCAGTCAGTAGGTGTTGTGGAATACTTCCATCTGAGACTCTGGATAGCTGCTGCCAGTCAGAGTAGAAAATACTGACCTTGATGGACCCATGGTCTAATTCAGTATAAGACAGCTTTGTCTGAATGAGCATTGCACTCCCTTGCCTTGTGATATTAGATAGAAAAATATCTAAAAAGATTTTCCACTATATATGAGTCTGATGAATTGAGCTCTGTCTCCTGAAAGCTTATGCTGGAATAAATGTTGTCAGCCTTTAGAATATCACTTTACCACAGGTAGGCTGCTGTTCTTGGCCCAAATGACATCTTGCTTATAGCCTTGGCCTTTTAAACAAAAGTACAGAGAAGGTGATAGGTTGAATCCCTACCACCACCAAATGGGTTCATACTGTGTATCCATGACCATCACCCTCTTCCCATTAGGATTACCAATTGGAGAAATGGATGGCATTACCCCAGGGCCTGCTATGA
Source organism: Gekko japonicus (assembly GCF_001447785.1). Classification (NCBI taxonomy): domain Eukaryota; kingdom Metazoa; phylum Chordata; class Lepidosauria; order Squamata; family Gekkonidae; genus Gekko; species Gekko japonicus. The sequence continues at coordinate 303,160 of NW_015161951.1, read as the reverse complement.
GAGTAGTAGTGGGGGGGAGACACCATTTGAATAGTCCTTGGGCACATTTTACCTGGTGCCTCTACCACATGTAATGTCCAGACAGAGAGGTTGGTTTCCCCACTGTGGGATCTTTTTCTTGGGTTTGTTCCCAGAGATGTAAAATTTCCCAGAGATGTAAAATTGGTATGCTGCTCCCAGGCCACATAAGGCTTTGAAGATCAATACCATAACCTTGAACTGGATCCGGTACTCAATTGTCAGCCAGTGCAGTTGGCGCAGCACTAGCTAAATGTGTACCCGCACAGACGTCACTTTCAGCAAGTGCACTGCTGCATTCTGTAGTAGCTGTAGCTTCCACATCAGGTTCAAGGGCAGCTCCACATAGAGTGAGTTACAGTAATCTAGCCTGGAAGTGACCATTGCATGGATTACAGTAGCTAAGTCCCAGGAGGTGAGATAGGGATCCAGTTGCTTGACCAGCCGAGGGTGATAAAAGTCTAACCTGGCAATGACGGTGACATGGGCCTCCATTGGAACTGTGTCATTCAGGATCACCCCAACTTTCCTCACCCATGGTGATGGGGTCAACAATGCCCTACCATGTGTCAGAAGCCGGACTTAGGTACAGGATCACCATCTTTGTTGGATTTTATCTCAGGCGGCTCTGCTGTAACCATCCAGCCACAGCCCTAATTCCCTGTTCAAAATATCTGGGGCGAAGTCTGTCCAGCTGTCCATCAACAGGTAAAGCTGGGTGTAATTGGCATACTGATGGCAACCCAGCCCATGGCCAGGGTGGAAACTGGACTGGAATGGATCCAGGATGGAGACCTCATCCAAGAAAGCTTGGAGCTGCTCAGCCACTGCTCTCTCAACCACCTTGCCCAGAAATGGAGGATTTGAAACCAAACAGTGGTTGGCAAGGACCATAGGGTACAATGATAGCTTTTTCAAGAGTGGACGCACCACAGCCTCCTTCAGTCCCACTGGGAATATCCCTGAAGACAGGGATAAGTTGATGATCTCTCCCAGAGGGGCCCGGACACCATCTATGCAGGCCTTGACCAGCCAAGACAGGCACGGATCCAGGGGGCAAGTGGTGGGCTTCGAAATTACAACTCAACGATAGTTTCAATTAAACTTTAGGTTTTAGAACAGAAAGTCACTAGTTCTCTAAAAAAAACCCCAAAGCAAAAAAAAAAAAAGCCCATTGAAATAAAGTAAGGTGCATTTTTACAGAATAAGAACAGTTTTTTGGTGATTAAAAGTTTTCAGAGTCTGTTTGGTTGTAGTGCAGGTAGTTTGGTACCCGACTTCCCTCAAGTAGTTAGATGGAGATTGGCCTGGCGAAAGAAGAGTGACAGGAAGGGAATGGAGTGCAGGCCCATAGCTACAGTGGGGCATCTTGGGGCTAGGCCCCCTGACTTACTGGCAAGGCCCCACACCTTCCCATTCAGCCCAGGGCCCCCAAGTGGTGGCAGGTGCGTGGAAGGAGCTCGGTGTTCCTTTAATTCAATTAGTCAGTGCCCCCTAAGAAATGTAAATGCCCCCCTACTTAAAATTCCTGGCTATGGGCCTGATGCAGTGGGACCCTGGGAGAAAGGCAAAGGAGAACACTAGAAGGGTGGAGGGGAAGGGGAGGGCTGTGGCTCTCCCACCATCTGTGCAGAGGCCTGCTCCACAGCTGCCTTCCACCACCCTGAGCTCTGGCTGGGATGGTGCAATGAAGAGGCCCCAGAAGGCTCTCTTCATTGAGGCAGCTGCTGAAGCACAGCTGCAGGTGTTGGCACTGGGCAGGGGTCTGCTGCTCCGGCTGCTCTCCAGCTGTTGTTGAGACCCAGCAGCAGGGGGAGGAGCAGCCTGAGCTGTCTTTTGTGGAGAGTTTGGGGGGTGAGAGTGTTCCAGCTCCAGGATGCAGAGGCTGCTGGAGAAGCTAGAAGATAGACTGGGTGCCCCTTCTCTGGTTCCTCCAGAGTCCAGCAGGCCTTCTGAGGAGAGACAGGAGTGGAGGCCAGAGATGGCACAAAAGGAAGAGATGGAGGTGCTGCCCAAGGTGGTACCATCTCAACCCCTTCTGCCTTGGGCATCTCTTTCTGTTCCCTCTAGACACAGTGTGTCTGTCCCGAGTTCCTCACAGGAGGTGGCTCAAGGGGTTCCTGCAGCGGCTAGTCAGTGTAGCTGCCCTACATCTCCATAGTCTGGAAGCATTTCCAGCACATGGAGGACCCCCAGTTTTATACAGTAATAGTTGTGTAGAGCCCGGATCAGACAAGGGAGAGACCTGGCTCAGTTCTCGACTACTAGACTCAAGAACCATCTGAAGAAATACCACCAGACAGTGCTTCTTTGGGGGGAGGCTGGGGGGGAGATCTGTATTTGGCTACCAGTATAGCTGAACCCCCCCCAAAAAAAGATTATCTGGTTTTTTGGGAGTTCATTCTGCTATACCGAATACAAGGAATCAGTTAAGTCTAATAGCCTTGACCCGCCAGTCAGGTGTTGAGTTTAAATGTCTTTCTTTCCCTCCCTGATCTTGGCACCTGGAGAAGAGCAGGCAGGGAACCCAGGCATGTTTCCATGCCTGCCCTTTGCTTCCCCAGCCAGCCTGCTGCGGATGCATGGAAACACGCATCCTTCCCTCCCTGAGCCTCTCAGCTGCTGTGGAGAAACTCAGGAAGGGGAGGGAAAGGGGGGGCATGTTTAAATGCCTTTCTTTCTCTCCCCAAGATTGGGGAGGGAAAGAAAGGTATTTAAACATGTCTCCTCTGACTTTCCCTCCCCTCTTTGAGTTTCTCCAGCTGCTGAGAGGCTCAGGGATGGAAGGAGGCATGTCCCTTGTCAATTTCACTAACATCTGAATGGTGGGGAGTGAAATTGGCAAGGAAATCTGCAGGGGCTACCAGAGGGAAAGAAGGCATTTTAACATTCCTCCTTTCCCTCTGGTGGGGTCTATCAGACCTGAATATTTTCGGCAATACCGAATATTTCCCCAATCTGAATACTTTACCAGTATTGGACTGGGGAAATTCGGCATTTACCAATATTTTTCTGGTCTGATTTACCCGAAATAGAAAAATACTGGCTTTTTTTTGGTACATCCCTAGTCCTTACATCTGTATTCTCACCAAGAAGGGTTATACACCCTCTTTATTTTAATGTATTTCTTATTTGGAAGAGTAGATTGGAATAGTGATTGTAATGTAATGCAATGAATATTAGAATGTTTGTCATTTAGAATCGTAGATTGAAATACATTTCACTTGTCTGGTTACAGATGATACATAACAACTGTACAACCAATTGCCCCACCTCAAAGAAATGGATACTGTTAGTTACCTCCATGCTTGAAAGGAGACAAATGGAGTGTAACAACAAGGTCCAGTTAATTACTCTTAGCACTTCACAATTAAAAAGGATACACCAGTCTCTAATTCTGACATATTTATTTGCTTCTCTGTGTTTCCCTCCCAGAATTGAATCCAAACAAGTGTTGACCATGTAGACTTAGCTTGTTGTTCTTGTTTGATCTTTGCATCTGTTAAAACATCATTATGTTAAATGGTAACCATATAAACTAAGCTTGTTATTCCTGAATATGATAAATATCTTCATTATGTTGCATGTGAATTTACCCTCTGCCTATATGCATGGACTGGTAAATTCAATTTCATTTTATCTGAGGAGGTTTGCGAGCACATGAAAGCTCATACATTGAATAAAAATGTGCTGGTCCTAAAGGTGCCAGTGGACTCAAGCTATAGTCATGTAGGTACATTTAATTTATTGTGAACAGATTTACTTCAAAAAGGTTAACTTACTACTGCTCCAAGCCCATGTAAAAGAGAAAAGAAGAGAGGTCATAAGAGAACATAATGTTGGATCAGGCCAAAGGCCCATCCAGTCCAACACTCTGTGTCACACAGTGGCCAGAAATACCAGTATATAAGATGAAAAAACAGAAGGCAAGCAATGGCCAGAGTGGCTCAGCATCCAACTAATGAGAGGGTCACAACTGTCACATGTACCTGAGTGGAAGAATTCTCTTAACTCTCTCCCTCCCACATTGTCTTGCATGCAGAGTTACAGTAGCCAACGAAATCTGCTACACATTGCCAAGAAAAGCACAGCTAATGCCCTTTACCTCTGAACTATGGCTGAGCTTTGCCAGGCCTGTGAAAGCTGCGCTGGGTGGGAAGGTAGATGTGCATCAGTGGCGTCCTCATGGTAGCACAGAATGATGGGTTAGGCCTCAGATCTGCCCACTGAGACCCTTAAGGTTGTGGGAATTCAATCTTTGTGTCGTCTTAGCATTCTGCAGTCGTTGCCAAGTGTAGTCATAGTTAACAATTCAGTCTCTGTAATGCCAGCAGCACAACTGCTGGGTTTTTTTTTTAAAGGACTCACTTGGGAAGAGACTTAGTGATAAAGTCAGAGAAGCAAAAATTAAAAAGAAAATGTCCCCAGTGCTGTAAAACAACAGTATGTGTGTATATGTTTGTGTATATACTGATGTCAATATTCAAATAATGTAAAAGCTGTTTGTGGAGGTGAACAGATGCCCACGTGGACACAGTCACACTATTTCTGATGTATTAGATTCGTATTCAGCTGAGGCGCACATGTCTGCATCAGCCTGGATAAGGTATATATCTCGTTACAGAACATCCCTGCCTCTTCCACCCCCTCCTTTCAATAGAATTTGCAACGTGATGTCTCGCCTAAAGGATACTGTGACTCACAATAAATATGAAGATTCATGAAAGGTGTTAAAAGGAGGCGAACCGCTGTGCTTTCTGCTATGCTCCAGTAGCATTGGAGTGTGAGGCTCTGCTTGCTTAATTTGCCCTGCTTGCTGTTTGTACAGACATGAGAGAGAGAGAGAGAGACTCAGCTGTGATCCCTGACATTTCTCACCTCCGTGTGTTTTGTAAACACCCACAGAAGTAACTTGAACACTGAGATATTGGATTATGCTCAATTTAACAGAGGTTTCTGGAATTTCAGCTCTTAATAATCTTAATAATAGCCAGTTTGTTGTAGTGGTTAGGAGTGCGGACTCTAATCTGGGAGAACCGGGTTTGATTCCCCACTCCTCTACATGCAGCTGCTGGTGTGACCTCGGGTCAGTCATAAGTTCTTTCAGAGCTGTTCTCTCATGGGCAGTTCTTGGGAGAGCTCTCTCAGCCCCACCTACCTCGCAGGGTGTCTGTTGTGGGGAGCGGAAAGGACAGGGATTGTTAGCCGCTCTGAGACTCTTTCGGGTAGTGATGGGAGGGTTGTAAATCCAATCTCTTCTCTTCTTCTTCTTCTTCTTAATTTCAGCTGCAGTGTGCACATTAGTTTGATGCATTCAAGTAGTGAAAAGACATTAACATCACTACCCTAAGCTGTGTGGTGCCCTTCTTCTTTTTTTTAAAGTACCCATAAGGTACACTTTTATTATTTTTCATATTATACACCAACAAACAAACATACTACATAACATACATCCACTTACACACATAAAACATACAAAGAGATCAGTATATTATCTTATAACTCTAATACCATATTTAAAGAGTTTCTATAAGTTTTCTTAAGTTTCTGTATACTCTTATCTTTTTACCATAGTTTCTATTTAACTAAAAAAGATTAATAATACCAAAAATTTCATTACTTTAAGCTATGCATTTATATTGTACCAATCATGTGTGTGGTGCCCTTCTAAACCCATTGACTTCAGTGGACTTAGAAGGATGCAACTCTTAAGGGTTGTATTGTAAGCCTGAGTCTAGTGGTTCTGCAGAGATCAAGTTTGCATTTTAAAGGAATGGGTCTGTAAGGACTAGTACACTTCTTATACTATACTGTGGGCCAATCTATACATGCAGAAAAACCATCTGTGTATCCTTCCTTGGGCAGTACCACTACCGTTTGTTGGTGGGGAAACCACATTTTTCGATATGTCATGGAAAAACAAATCCCTTTGTGTAGAAAAGTGACAAGTAAGGGAAAGGGCTAGTTTAGAATCCTTCTTCCTAACATGTTGTTTTTCTATATGCTGGGGTGGGGCTTAGTCCCACCTGCAATCTGAAATGGCATAGTCCCAGCAAGACTGTACCACATAATTGTTGACATATCAGTTGGCCCTGAAATCCATGTGCAGCCTGTGTTCTCTGAATTCTAATGTGAAGACCCTGGACTTCCCATAGGACCTTGAGTGAAATCTGTTTGTGCTGAGAGTTTTAATATGAGGCATATGGTAATTCTGTAGTTCAGCAAAATGTGCAGCGTAGGGTTAAGAGGGACAAAACACGAGTTCTGCCCAAATCTTTGTTGCCATCTGGAAGGCTCTTGGTATTGAGAAAGGAGTCTTACCACAGGAGCCTTCTACTTGTTTTGTTGCTTTATCTTTGTCCTTCTTAAATGCTCTTGCTGCATAGAAAGAACAACAGCCTTGGAAAAATACCTGTCTGGTTTTTATGTAGTTCACATTGAATAATAATGTGCACAGTCATGGGAGGCTTTTTGACCTGTTTGTGAGGTAGTGTCTGCTTGTCTCCTTACAGCTCTGAACCAAATTGTTCCTTCTGTGTTTCACAGTCCAGACAAAGACTAAAATTCCATGGTGGTGATTTGCGCAAAAGCCAACCAACCTGTGGAACATTCAATAGGATGCAGTGTAAGGCACATAACTCTTGTTCCTCATCAGCAGATAGACGGCGAACTTCTCGCTTCAAAGAAGAAACGGCAGGCAGGGGAGAAAATTATGTACACTTTGGTGTCTGTGCCGCATGGAAATGATATTGCCTCTCTTTTTGAGCTGGATGCAACTACCCTTCAGCGAGCTGACTGCTTAGTTCCCAGGTACTGTTGCAGACATGAAATGCTCTGTACAGATGTACGTCTGTGCACAGGTGTATAGGATTGCTTCAACAGTGCCAGTGCCAGAAAGTAAAGGAAAAGCAAAAGCTTCCCTTTGTGCCAGTGATAAATGTCAAGAATGCTGCCATGCAAACAAAAGATATATTAAACTGGTATTGGCAGCTGGCAGTGAAATAATTATGAAGTTAAGATACAAGATTTCAGAGCCCTTTGGGGGTGGGTGGGAGAGATCAGGGCCCTCGTGATTTAGTGCAATGCTGCAGGGCCTGCAAAACTGAGTTGTTCCACCAGGCCTGTGGTTGAGGGCAGTGTGTGTGTGTGGGGGGGTGTCAGTTGGTAAGACCTAATGGATTGGCCTCCCCCTTCCCCCTCCCTTATTTCCCCCACTGTTCCCCCTTCTTTAGTGGTTAAACATCTCCCCTTCACATTGGGTTCATGCCATCTTGATTTTATATAACTGCTTGTATTGTATGTATTTTAATGTATTTTACTGATGACTGAATTATTTGAGATTTGGAAATTTTAATTGTATATTTATAAACTGATGTTACCCACTCTGAGCTCGTCTTTGGGAGAGTGGGCTATAAGCTAATTAAATAATAATAATAAATTGAATAATAATTGAATCCATCCATCAATCATGTCACAAGGAATGTAACAACCCGATTGTTAGCTGAGAGGTTGAGTCAAGTTAGGAAATAAGGCGTTTCAGATGAAATTGGCTCTGATTTTCAAAGCATTTTACCCATATTAATCCCTTTTTCTCTCTCCCCCCCCCCCAGCCCCAAGAATTGTATATTTTCAGGAATAAGCACTTCTCAATAGAAAGAAGCTCCATAAGTTAGCACAAAGATGGCTAATTAACAAATCAGTCACACGGGTCGCACCAGTCCAAGCTAGTTGTTATGTTCATCCACTAGAGTTGCCAACTCCAGGTTGGGAAGTTCCTGGATGTTTGGGAGGGCAGTGCTGGTGAGGGCGAAACTTGGTGAGGGGGTGGAGGCTCAGGAGGGATCCAATGCCATACAGTCTACTATCCAGAACTGTCCCATTTATATTAAGCCATCTTGAGCTCTGTATGGGAAAAAGGTGGCTAATAATTTTTTTAAATAAATAAAATTTCCTCCTGGGGAACTGATCATTTTAGCCTGGAGATCAGTTGTAATTCCGGGAGACTGCTAGGCCCCACCTGGAGGCTGGCAGCCCTAAACAGCACTGTACCAAGTTGAAGGATGGTTTGGTGCAATATTATTGGCACATTAAGCAAGGATGCCTATAGCACTATCATAGTTTCTGCCTTAGCAGCGCTCATTTTTGTCTGATGTGTGGGACTGCAAGAAAAAATGAACTCCTCTTGCGTGCCTCAGCCCCTGCTGTGAATTCCCCCTCACCCTGCACCTGCTTTAGCCTTTAGAGAAAGGTCCTTCATTGTATATAGTTTGATCTTCTGTGGGTCAGGGAATGAGAACACTGAGCCTTGCTGGTTCCAAGAAATAATGGCAAGCTGCAGCCAGAATTGTTGGGCTCTTGATTCATGGGATGCCTTCTTGCTCTAGATGTGCAGTAGACCATTGCATGGCAACTTGAGGCCATTTGGTTGTCTCCAGGTGTGTTGATGTCTGGCTGGAGAAAGAACAAGCCCTGCCTGTGATGTGTGCCCTCACATGGAAGTCTTTATGCGTGGTGGGCTTAATTCTTGCAGTCTGCCCCCTTCTTGATGAGGAAGAATCCAGTAAATAAAGCTCCTGCACCTTTGGGGGGTTTTCATATTGAGTACCCATGGGGAAGAGCATATGTCATACTTTTCACTGTGGCTGGTGTTTGTCTTTGGCAGGTGTTTGTCTTTGGTCTTCTGTGCAGTCCTGCATTGGGACCTGCACATGTGCAGGCCTGCCGATGCAGAGAATTTTTTAGCTTCTTAGAAATAGAGAGGGCACCCCTCCCATCGTTGCATGCCTGGAGTGTTCCTGCCAAAACTGCGCCAAGGACGAGGTGTGCCATTTTCCTTCAGTTCTTCTTTTGCTACCACGCTGAGAGAAACACTTCTAGCTTTGATCCTATTTTTCAACATTTTCTCTTGACCCGTCCATCTGGTTTTTTGTGGGATTGCCAATTTCAGCTGGGTCTGATCCCCTTTTTTCTCTGTTTGTGCCTTCGTTATGCCCCCAAAATCCTTATTCAATATGTCACGAAAATGTCCCACTCAGATGCTCTCTGCATAATGTGCCTCAGGGAAGCTCATGACATACTCTCTTATTGTCTCTGTCAGCAATTTACCCCCAAGGCCAGAGCAGACAGGGCTTCTCACCTGAAGGCAACGCTTTGGGAACATGCACTCTTGAGTTCCAGTAAGCTGGCAGTGAAGTCATCTGCCTCGCATGAACCGATTCCGAAATCCCAAATCCGTGGCTTCACCCAGGTCAGTCCTGACCCTGGATCTGCACCATCATCAATCCTGATCTCCTAAACAGTCTACAGCTCAATGGAGCTCTTTTGAGCCACCAACACAGAAGGCGCGCTCGGAGACCAAGCATTCCAGCAAGACTTTGGTTCTGAGCCACTTTAAGCACCCTGATAGACCGTCCAAGACTCCAATCCGTTATTCACCGGAACCAATACTAGATGCTCTGCCACCACTTCTCTGTGCACCTTGCCACACACTGAGGACCCCATTGGTTCTGATTCAGAAGTCAAACCCATGTCAGTTCGAGCAAGGCCAATACAAGTGGAGAAGCCACCTCCAGCATTACAGTCATTGGTTCTAACACAGCAAGACAAGCAGTTGGCACCTTCTTAGCATTTCCCTCCAAAACCCAAGTGGGGTGGACCCTGGCAATTGCCTGCCTTTCCATCATGCTCACAGCAGTGGGGTGACCCACTTCCCTCGGATCTGATTTCCTCATGCAGGCATGCGTCAGCTTCCTCTCTGGCCCCATATTTTCGCCCGGGAGCCCTGACTGCCAATCAACAGCATTTCTCCGGTTCTGAGCAGAAGGAGGGCTACCATTCTGACTCAGGTTCGGAATTAGCAACCAGTCCCTCTCCTGATGAAGTCATAGGGGATACCACGCAATGTCACCAACTGAAGATCTGTGCCCATTCTCCGAACAGATGATTAAGATGGCTGAGTCCTTGGAGCTTGAGTTTGTCTCCCCAAACCCGAAGCCCAAGCATAAGATTCTCTCAGCACTTTACTCTGACACTCCTACCTCTGTTGCCCTCCCCATCCTGGAAGATATTCTCGACATGGCTAAGAGTTTGTGGAGAAACCATCCTCTATTTCATCTTTATCCCACAGAATGGGAAATCTTTATAAAGTTAGAAAGATTGTGTTTTCCTTTTTACCCATCCTCCCCCTTCCTCTTCGATCACAGAGGAATTTCAGGCCAAGCACTGTCATGTTTCCCACTCTGCCCCAGTGGATAAGGAGAGCTGCAGGATTAAGGCTATGGACCGGAAGGTCTGAATTTTAAAATCACAAATTATCATGTGATAATGGCTGCATATCAGCTCTTTCTTTGGGACCAGGTAGCTCCACACTTTGACGCCCTTCCTGAGGAGCATCACTCAGTGGTCAAGTTCCTGCATGCAGAAGCAACACATCTTGCTGAACAGCCAATGAATGCTGGGAAGCATGCAGCACACTGTTCTGCAAGATCTATGGCATCTGACATTGCCTTCCGGTGCTTCGCATGGCTGCTTTCTACTGCCCTGCCTCGAGATACTCATGCTAAAATAGAAGGCTTGATGGAGACCAGCTATTCTCAGCCAAGATGGATGAGACTGTGGAGCAAATAAAAAAGAACAAGCAGATGGCAAGGTCCTTGGATGTGACATCTGGTCCACCACAGCCTGAGCCCACTACAGGATGCTTCCCTCTGAGAGATCGCACCTACCACCAGCTACTGCTGCCCCTCTTCTTGATTGGGTCATGGCTGCCATTTCTCAGCCTAGTCACATGGCAAGCTTTGATCCTCCAGAGCTGGGCTGAACCCCCCCCCCCCAGTTGCATTCTCCTAAGGAACAGGGACAGAAGGTATGGTTCTGACTATATGACAGCACACTGTTGTCTGAACTTTTCTTCCAGGACAAACTGACTCCCTTTCATACTGAGTGGCAGAAGATCACCTCTGACGCTTGGGTTTTGGCTATTATTAAAGGGGACAACAAGTTGGAGTTTATACAGAAGCTTCCTTTGGGCCCTCCCCCTCTTAGTAGGGAGGAGACCAATGATGCTCACGTCCATGATGCAGTGTTAGGGCTTATCTGAAAGGGTGCTGTTCAGTTAGTCCCTAGTTCTGTAGTTGCCAGGGGTTTTTACTCCCATTATTTTTCCATCCTTATGCCCATCCTTGACCTGCCTAACGTAAACAAGTTTTTGTCTGATGGAATGTTCCAGGTGGTTTCTCTTTCTCAAGTGTTGCAATTGTTAAAATTAAATTGATGGTTCATAGTCTTGGATTTAAAAGATGCTTATTTCCCTATCTTGATTCACCTGGACTACATGAAATATCTCTGCTTCCAGTATGGTGACTAATTTAACAGTATACCATCCTCCCCTTTGGGCTTGCAACTTCCCCACCTGTTTTCAACAATTGAATGGACAAAGTCATTGCATTCTTGAGGTCAGAGGGTTGTACCGTCTTCCCCTGCTTTGATGACTGGCTGCTAACTGCTTCCTCGGAGGACATATTGTGGGACCATTTCTCTCTGGCCCTGGCAATGGTAGCCAGGTTGGGACTGGCAGTTAATTGGGAGAAATCTAAACTGACCCCTTGTAGGTTAGCCCACTTTATTGGTGAAGGTCTGGATTCTTCTAAGAGCTGGGCTTATACATCTTCTTGACTGCCTTAGTGCAATTAGAGCCTTAATCTCCTGCTGCGGTCCACTTGGCCAGGTTACATTTATGCCCCTTGCAAAACTGGTTCCTGAGGAAATTCATCCCATCCTCTCAGGCACAGTCTACCCATCTGTCTGTGTCCAGGGCCATCATTAGATCCCTGTCGTGGTAGACCTTGGATGCTAACTTGTTAGTAGGGGTTCCCTTTGGGGTACAGCTCCATACCCATATGGTCACCACAGATGCTTCTCTCTTTGGCTGCGGCACCCATTGCTGTGAATTCATGGTGTGGGACATGTGGTCTGCCCTTGAATCCTCCATGCATATCAGTTTTCTTGAACTAAGAGCAATCTGATATGCTCTTGCTTCTTTTGTGGACTTGCTCTGCAACAAACACGTGCAGGTCAACAAGCAAGGGGCTGTCAGAACCCACAGCCAACAACGGAGTACACACTTCTTTAGAAAGGTTATACTTTTATTGAAGAGCCATAGATGCATTAACATAGTCACTGTTAAGAATAGCAGTTGCCTCTTGAACCTAATGAGATATGGGGCATTCGTATGCACCCCCCCCACTGCGCTGGCCAATTAGGCACCCTCCCACGCGCAGGCTAAAGCCAGCAGACGTTACTATGCGAAGCTGGGAATTGTTTGGCTCCCACGACTTGCCTGGAAGGCAGACAACACACACCACCACCTGTACTTCTTTAGAGATAAGCATTTCAGCGCAAAGCAGAGAGAGGAATGTGAAAGCAATTTACACAGACAATGAAAGAACATCCCAACCCCCATGGCAGCATAGCTGACAGGGGCATGGAGTCATTTCTCTTTGGAGAAGCTGCAAGGATCTGGAATTGGGCAAAACAGAACAATGTTTCCCTCTATGCAATTCATATTGCTGGGGCACACAGCACTATGGTGGATGCACTGAGCAGGTTCACCTTCCCTTACCATAAGTGGTCACTGTCAAGGAACCAGTCTTCCAGCAGTGGGGTTTCCCAAATGTAGACCTGTTTGCCACTTCGCAGAATGCAAAGGTCTCACTTTTCTGTTCATGGGCGGACCTCAATGCGCAGTCCCTGGAGGATGCTTTTCAGGTTCCCTGGACAGAGGATCTCTTTTTATGCTTCCCCGCACCTTCTTCTCAATAGGGAGAGTGTTGAGCAGAGCTCAGGCTCAGGGCACCCACTGCATTCTGGTTGCCCCCTTTTGGCCCTGGCAGGTCTGGTTTGCAGAACTGTTCCTCCTATCCAAGGGGCACTGCATTCCTTTGGAGCCTGCACCAGACCTCCTCACCCACGGGCCCCTCAGGCATCAGGACTTAGCCAGGCTGTGCCTGACGGCATGGCTTCTGAACCCTCCTATTTAACTTTTTTTTCTGGGGTGTTGGAGGTACTCAAAAGTTTTCAACCCATAACTCCTGTGCTTGGAAATGGGAGCTCTTTTCCAACTAGGAAAGAGGAAAGATTCTGCTTCTTCATCCAGCCCCTTTCTGCTGATTTTAGAGTACTTCCTGTCTCTCAAGGACTCGGGTTTAGTTCCCTCCTCTGTGATTTCAGCCTTCCAGAATGTTGTGGATAGGGTATCTGTTTTTCCCCATTGCACCTCTAAGCAGTTTCTCAAGGGTCTCTATAATATATCCCCTCCAAAACTGTATGTGGTACCTCAATGGTCTCTGGTTTTGGTTTTGTCTCATTTGATGCTGGCCCCCTTTGAACCACTTCACAGCTGTTCCCTCTCCTTGCTCTCCCTTAAGGTGTGCTTCTTAGTTGTTGTCACCTCTGCTAGGATGGTGGGGGAGCTGGCTGCCCTCAGAGATGATCCCCTTGCTCATTCAGTTTCCCCCCAATGAAGTGGTACTTCACCCTAGTCTGGACTTCCTGCCCAAGGTGGTCTCTTCTTTCTACTTGTCCCGTCCTGTCTCCTTGGCCATATTTTTTCCTGACCTTGTTTCCCTAGCAGAAAAAGCATTGCACGAGTTTAATGTAAAAAAGGGCTTTATTATACTACCTTCACCCCATAGAGCTGGTTCGGAAGTGTCATTCTTTATTTGTCTGTTTTTGGGGGCACTGGGTGGGATGTGCTGCCTCTTCAACAGTCTATATCCAAGTAGATAGTTCAGGCTATTAGGCTGTGCTACGAACATGCCCTTCATCCCTTTGAGTTCACTCCACTAGGGCACAAACTTCCTTTACCACCTTCTGCAGAGGCATCTCATTGCATGAGGTCTGTAGAGCTGCTACTTGGTTGTCAGAGGACACCTTCATCCAGCACGACACCTTTGATGCAGATGCCTGGAGAGATGTGGCAGTGGGCAGGACAGTCCTGCACTCCCTGTTTGAATGGAGCTCCACACCCACTGCCAGATGAGTAGCATGTTACTCTCTCCAATGTGGGACTGCACAGAAGACCGAAGACGAAAACATGGTTGCACTTACCTGTAACTATTGTTCATCAAGTTGTCTTCTGTGCAGGCACATGTTCCCTCTCTGCTGCCTCACTACGAACTCTTTCTGTGACTATGCTTTGTGCCGCAGGGGGGCTTGGCAGTGTGGAAGGACTGAGGGGATTAAAAATCCATGTTTTATAGCTTTCATTACAGCAGGAACACTCTGGGCATGCACTGAGGGGAGGGGCACAGTCTCTATTCCTAAGAAGCTAGAAAATTCTTTCCAGTGGCAGGTCTGCGCATGCGCATTCCCCAGTGTGAGCCTGCACAGAGACAACTCATGAAACAACAGTTACAGCTAAGTGCAACCCTGTTTTCTAGGATTTGGTCCTATTTTGCTATGCTTCTGATTTGTTCTCAATTTAATAGATTTTGTCAATGGAATTGCAGCCAGTGTTCCCTCTAAGCTGAGTTAGTGTGAGCTAGCTCACAGTTTTTTAGCCTCTAGCTCACACATTTTTGCCTTGGCTCAGGAAGGAGGGCTCCAGAGCAAACTAATTTATGCAGTAGCCAAATCTCTTGCTCACAACTTTAATGCCAGCAGCTCACAAAGTAGAATTTTTGCTCACAATACTCCGCAGCTTAGAGGGAACATTGCAGCCTATACAAATGCTTTGCCAGTGGTTTCGAAAAACGATACAGCATGCTCAAATGACTTAAAGTTGCTCCTTGAGAAGTGTTTTTTTTCCTCTGTTTGCTTTTAGGAATTCATATGTCCGACTGAGACACCTTTGCACCAATACATGGGTAACCAGTACCAACATCCCAATAGACAAAGATGAAGAAAGGCCTGTGATGTTAAAAGTAAGTATTGAGAGCAGTCAGTGTAACTTAGATGAAGAAAAGTGTTTTACACTGTTAAGTATTGATGATTGTTCACCCTCTGTCCCGCTTCCCTTCATCGCTGCAGATTGGAACCTGCCAAACAAAGGAGGACAAGGAAGCTTTTGCTATTGTGTCTGTCCCTCTGTCTGAGGTGAGAGATCTGGATTTTGCCAACGATGCCAACAAAGTTTTAGCATCTTCAGTTAAAACGTTGGAAAATGGCTCAATATCACAAAATGAACGGAGGTCAGTGTTCTTGCTTCCTGCCTTCTTCCTACCAAGTCCTTGATAGAATGCTAGTGACAGGGGTGGACTGGTCATTGAACTCATGGGGAAGGTTCCTGATGGGCTGGTGCCTTGCAGACCAACTGATGGGCAGGAGACAGCTGAGCCAAGAGACCCTTGCAGGTGCTGGCAGTGCTGAAGGGGCTTCTCAGCTCAGAACGGAGGCCTGGTCTGAGTGGCTCTTGGGGCATTTGGTTTGATTTGCTCTATGGTTGTTGTAATGTCCTGATCAATCCCTGACTGGGAAGCAAGTGTGTGTCTGTGTATAATGTAACATATACACATCATAATATTAGACCTAGAATCACCCAGAAGAGAGAATTTGGCATTTTAGTGTGGGTAGAAATTATGATGGCTGATTTGTTACAGATCATTTCAGATTACTAGCAATCCTAGTATGTGGCTGCTTTCAGGTCTATTTGGTGGTGGAGTTGTCAAGTTGCAGCCAATTTATGGCAACCCTATAGGGTTTTCAAGACATGTTCAGGGGTGGTTTGCCATTGCCTGCCTCTGTGTAGCAAGTTGCATCCCTGGAGTTCCTTGGTGGTTTCCCATCCAAATACTAACCAGAAGAAGAAGAAGAAGAAGAGATTGGATTTATACCCCGCCCTTCACCTGGAGTCTCAGAGTGGCTTAAAAACTCCTTTCCCTTCCCCTCCCCACAACAGACACCCTGTGAGGTAGGCGGGGCTGAGAGAACTCTGACACAAACTGCTCTTTTTCAAGGACAGCTGTGCCAGAGCTTGTGACTGACCCAAGGTCACATCAGCAGGGGCAAGTGGAGGAGTGGGGAATCAAACCCGGTTCTCCCAGATTAGAGTCCGCACACTTAACCACTGCGCCAAACTGGCTCTCAGGGCCAACCCTGCTTAGCTTCTGAGAACGGATGTGATCAGTTAAGGGCTGGGTCATCCAGGTCAGGATGGGGTCTGTTTACACCTTTGTGAATGTGTCTGTTGCATGTGTGGTAGAATCATACCCATCCTGGCCCTACCTCCAGGCCCAGCTCACTTCTGTGAAGGAACCAATATGTCACTTTGGTTGGCCGGGGGAGGGGGTTGAAGGGCTGGCTTGGCTGAGAGTTGTGTTATGTGACACGGAGAACCCTAGCCTGGAAGGCCCAGCCTAGCCTGATCTTGTCAGATTTTGGAAGCTGAGTAGGGTTGGCCCTGATCAGTCTTTGGATGTGCCAAAACAACTCTGAAAGTCTCTTGCCTTGAGAACCCCACAGGGTTGTCATAAATCAGCTGCAACTTGATAGCACTCTTCAGCACCAGAGGGAGAACAATACGTCTGTACACTGAGTCTACATCATCTTGTCAGTAATAATTCTGACAAGCCAGCAGGATGTCAGTTATTAATTTTGGCTGGAGTATTTTTGTGTACACTGAACCTGTGTGCTGTTGGGATCCCAGGCCATCTATGCATGCTCTGTGCACAGAGTCCTGTCGCACCTCCTTTCACAGTCTCTGTCAGTCAGGTCTGGGATGTCCCATGTCAGGATGGTGGGCAGGTGATCTCTTCATTGCAGCCGTGACTTTGGGTGTTCTTCTTTGCTTATACCAAAATGAATGAATGAATGAATTAATACCATTTACTTATGTGGGAGAATCAGACATGGTCCTTTTGACATGGCCTCATGATAGTTCATCAGCATAGCTGCATTCAGGGTTTTGTTTCTGTTAGGGCCAAGCTTTACATTATGTGGGAGGTCCAGGATCAGGACTCCTGAATTGGGGTGTGATACAGATATTCATTGCCTTCCTTGGTAAAATCCATGCAAATGATTTACAGTGAAGTCCTAAGCAAAGTTAGTCAATGGCCTTAGAAGGATGTAACATTGCTTAGGAATGTATTGTTAAGTATGGAACTTGGAATAAAAGAGACCAAAGGTAAAGGTAAAGGTTCCCTTGCTCGAAAGCCAGTCGAATCCGACTCTAGGGTTGCGGTGCTCATCTCCGTTTCAAAGCCGAAGAGCCAGCGCTGTCTGAAGACATTTCCGTGGTCATATGGCCGGCATGACTAAACACTAAGGTGCACAGAATGCTGTTACCTTCCCACTGGAGTGGTACCTATTTATCTACTTGCAATTTCTTGCTTTCGAACTGCTAGGTTGGCAGAAGCTGGAACTAGAGACGGGAGCTCACTCCGTCATGCGGCACCCGGGTCTTGAACTGCTGAACTACCGACCTTCCACAGCCTGCAGTTCAGCATCTTAACCGCTTGAGCCACCGCAGCTCCAAAAGAGACCAAACCTGAAGTTATAATGTTTTCATTAACATTAAAAAGCAGGGGGCGGGGGGTTGTGTGTGTGAGGCAATGATTTGGACTGAAGACTTGGGTCTGTGGGAGGTGTTTCCTTTATGCTGGATCCAACTTAACATTATTTGTAATATGACTGAAGGATGTATTATTGATAATTAACACTTATTACCATATTTTATTTCTCCGAACCCAGATTTGCTACCAAGCTCTTAGAGGATCTCATTTTCTTCATTGCTGATGTACCCAGTAATGTTCAGGAGGTTTTGGATGTAGTAGTCACTAAACCCAACCGGGAAAGGCAAAAGTTAATGAGAGAACAAAACATATTAGCTCAGGTATGTGTTTGACAATTAATAATGCTTTCTATGGAGCAGCTGTTTTGCACATAGAATGTCAATAGATATCAAAGAAAGAACCATCGGCTGGCAAAGGATCAGAAAGGAGTGTGGTAACATCCATTCTCTACCTTCCTTTGGTTTCGGTTGGGCTTCTGGCCTGGCTATGGGACAGTGACAGTTGTCTTGGCAATTTCCAATTGCAAATGGATAGGGGAAATTGTTCTCTGTGTTTGATAAAGTAGATCACACCATCTTTTAAAATCACTTACAGAGGAATTTTTTGAATAATGAGCATGGTTCTCTGTGGTTGTGGTCTGTTTTATATGCAGTTTCCCTTGGAGAGGGGGAGTCTGCTCCTTGGTAACTGCTGGGCATTGCAAACCCCCCCCCAATTTCCTCTTTGCTTTTCTGTATTTATATGAAACTGTTGAATAAGGGCTAGAACTTTAGAGCTGGTATCATCAATGTGTTGATGAATCCCAACTTTGTGTTTACTCCAGATGCTGTTATCTGTCCTGAACTAGTGTGTGTGAGCTGCGATCAAGTGGACAAGGCAGAACAGACTCAAACTGAATCCAGATCAGATGTTGTTGGTTGGGATGGTGGAGACTCTGGGAGGAATTACTCTACATGCTTGGAGTGTATGGGGGGGGGGAACTGTGGCTCGGGAGCTGTATGCGGCTCTTTCACACATACTCTGCTGCTCCTGGCAGGGCGGTTGGGGAAGCGAAGGGGAGGCTTGCCTCCCCAATCCATCTTTCCTCCCCCAGCCAGTGTTCCCCTCCCTGGGTAGGTTTGAGCAGAGAAAGAAAGCAACTTTAACTTTAAATGCATTCTCAAACCACCACCCCCCGCCAGCTTGAAGAAGGCATTTGTCTCTTTAAATCCCTTCGCCAAGCCAGCTGGTGGGGGGTGGGGCTTGGAAGATGCTTTCTTTCCACTTCTCCCTCCTATCTATTTGTTTTATTTCCACCTTTCTTTCTTTTTCTTTCTCCCTCCCTCCCTTCCCCTTGGATCCCTCCCCCTATATTTGCTTTCTTTGTTTCTCTCTTTCTTTCTACCTCTTCCATTCTTTCTTTCAATCTCTCTTTCTCTCTCAGGCAAATAAATATCATTAGCAAACAAATATCATCGTACAAATAAATGTCATTATCAATATCTATTTTAACCCCTTTTGTTTTTATGTTTGGCAGTCTCATTTCATGTTAATAAAAAGCAAATTTGCATATTTTTCAATAAAAACATATCTGTTCATGTCTTGCAGCTCTCAAACATCTGAAATTTATTCTAGGTGGCTCTTATGTTAAGCAAGCTGGGTCACTCCTGGTATATGGTGTAACAACACTGCTGTTCCCAGCAGTCACATTAGCTGTGTTAGCTTGTAGTACAGTGAGATCTATCTCAGACCATTAAAGTGCTTTTTTTAAAGCAGTGCTTGACTTAAACATTGCTTTCTGGAGAAAATTAGATGATTTCCTTCTTCATTGGTTTTTAGGAGATCTTGTAAGGTGGTGCCCTTTAAGCGAACTTTTAGTGAAGGGAGTAATTAGTATATGGTGGACTTTGTGGCGCCTTTTTGGTATATATTACATTGTCTGTTCTCATATTCCAGTGTTTATTGGTTTTACCTAGTATAATTTTTGTAAACAGCTTTGATGCCCTCATGAGGGAGAGAGAAGGTATTGGATAGAAATAATTAATTAATTAATGGAGTCACGTTGGCTCTGTCCAAGTGAAGAGTCAGTGTGGTGCAGTGGTTAAGAGTGGTGGACTCTAATCTGGAGAACCAGGTGTGTTCCCCCACTCCTCCACTTACAGCCAGCTGGGTGACCGGGGGCCAGTCACAGTTCCCTCAGAACTCTCTCAACCCCACCTACCTCACAAGTTGCCTGTTGTGGGGAGGGGAAAGGAAGGCAATTGTAAGTTGCCCTGAGACCCCTTAGGGTAAGGAAAAGCAGAGTATAAAAACCACTTCTTCTTCATCTCCTCCTCCTCCCTCTGAAAGGCAGTTTGGTGCCATGGACAGGCATGATTGTCCACATATGATTCAAAAGGTCGTTTCCCTTTTGGATTCTGCTGACCTAGCCACATTGATCCATTCCTGTATGACCTCCAGACTGAGCTAACATAAAATTCTGTACATGCAGTTATCCTTGAAGGAAACTTGGAAACTACTGCCAGTGAAAACTGTGACTCTGATTTTTGGTAGGCATTCGGTTCAGGATGCATCTTAGTACAATTTTGCAGCAGTTGCATTCTCTGACTATTTTTTTATGGACACAAATCAAGTTGCTTGTTTTACATTTCTTTGTGAATTTGACAGACCACCTCACTCTTATATAGACCTTAGGATCTAATGCTTCCAATTAGTGGTTCCCTCCTATGGCCTCTATAAGACTGGTGGCCTTTTTGGTGGTACCGCCCACCTTCTGGAGAAGCCTGTCAGAGAAGCCCTTGGAGCTCCTTCTTGTTTTTGTTTTATGTAGCCCTATGCCACTAGGCTTTTGGCACCCAAGACTCTTCCTTAATTTTATTATTTGTATGACTTTGACTCTTAATACTGTTGTTAATGAATTGGTTTGACTGGTGGCTTTGTTGGGCCATGCAGTTTCTTTAATAGGAGGTACATTTGTATTTCCAGACTGACTGTTGGGACAATATCTTCTCGTTTTGCTTTGATTGTTCTTAGTAATGTTTTATGTGGCACGATGCTTCATGTGAAGAAGCAAGCTAGAAATCTTATATCTAATACTGAACTTGGCCTCAGAGTGCAGATTAGAGAATCCATGCAATGAGACCGGGTGCAGAACAGGAATATATTTAACAAATTTGGAGGATAACTCAGATTTCCCAAAAGGAAACAAACAAAAAAATTGTAAGGCAAGCATGGAGTGGGGTGGTGGGGGGAGAAAGTTTTGGCATCAGGAGGGGTGAGAGGAAGGAAAAAGCAGTTTTGGGAGAAGTGGAGGTAGGCAGGTGGAGAAGAAGTGGGGTGGCCAATATGGAGATGAGATTTTTACCTTCCATAGAAGTCCTTGTAGGGTCCCCTTTTGTTTTTATGTAAACAAGATAATATAAAATCCGTGGAAATATTTTAAGTGTGGTGCTGGCTAAAGAGAGATTTATTTATTTTTTGCGAACAAGATATTGTGGACTTTATGACCACAAGCATTTTTCCTGTCTGCTCCTTCCTTTACGACAGAATGATAGTAGAGCAATTTCTGGAATAGCATTAGTTTGAATGTAATAAAAATAATTTCCAATAAAACTTCCTTCCAGGCACTAAGATGACGTGTCTGTTTTTTGGTTTATTTATTCAACTGTTATCCTGCTCCTTTCCCTGCCAGGCGGGGCTCAGGGCAGCTGAGGCAGGGGGAGCTGGGCAGGGCTCAGGGCGGTTGTAAAAGCATCTCCTGCTAGCGCTATGCTGTTACTGATACCTGCATTTCATTGGTCGTGCAAACACTTCTTCAGGACGAATATATACTAACAGTGCTACAAATATTGCCATGATGCTAATCTCTGGGAACACCCTCCTCCTGTATGCATGTGTAATACTTTTTGCGTACAGATCATAGCAGAATAATCCAGAAGACTGAAATTTGCCCTATCCATATGCAAAATAGAAGTCCTTTTATGGCTTATTGATGAGAAAAAAGAATGAAAACTACATTTAATGTTCCATGTTGTTTTATTTGTTGAATTATTCAGCCTTATGTATGCAGTGGTGGTGCATTTATTTCTGTTGGCTTGAGTTGCTGCTTTTAATATTGTGTTTACAGGGCTTCATTAAAAGACTCCAGGCTTGCTGTCACCTTCAGTTGTACCCTTTTTTGTTTGTTTGTTTTTGAACAGATATTTGGAATCCTCAAAGCTCCATTTAAAGATAAAGCAGGAGAGGGAGCCATGTTGAGACTGGAAGATCTGGGCGATCAAAGATATGCACCATACAAATACATACTGAGGCTTTGCTATAGACTGCTCCGGCATTCCCAGCAGGACTACCGGAAAAATCAGGTTGGAGTTGGTGCTTTTCCATGTGCCTGCATAACTGAATACAGCAGTCAGTTCAAGAAATGCTTGGTCATGCTTGGAGTTGCGTACAATGTAGAGGGATACAAGAGCTACAGTTTTACTTTCAATTTTTTGGCTTTCAGCTGTATTGAACTATGGTGACCAGTGTTCCCTCTAAGCTGTGGAGTCTTGTGAGCAAAAATTCTACTTTGTGAGCTACTGGCATTAAAGTTGTCAGCAAGCGATTTGGCTACTGAATAAATTAGTTTGCTCTGGAGCCCTCTTTCCTGAGCTAAGACAACAATGCGTGAGCTGGAAGCTTAAAAACTGTGAGCTAGCTCACACCAACTCAGCTTAGAGGGAACATGGATGGTGACTATAATAATGCTAGGTGTCTGATTCTTAAGGCTTGCTGGCATTTTTGCGGCATGATGTGCCTCATCTGAAATAAACACCGGAGCAGGGTGGTCCTAAGACCGGCCTGTGACTCTGGGTTACTTGTTGAGGCCTTCCTTGCTAAACTGATATCATAGAATCATAGAGTTGGAAGGCATAGATGGTTATGTCTCCTGCTGATTTGCTGCTGTTTCTTTTATATTACTTTTATTGCTTTATATATATGATGTTAGTTTCTATTGGGGGCTCCATGGACCCATCCTTGGAATGATACAAATCTTTAAACAAACAAACACAAACCAGGGCGAAAGCAGGGAACAGGGAAGTGATCTGACCTGAGACCAGTTCCTCTGTTCTTAAAGTGGGGCCCTGTTCCTGTCCTTTTCTGTCTGTCATATCCTACCTTTTCCCAGTAGGCAGTGACAAATTCAGTATACTGAAGCATATCTGTCTTGGTGAGTGGTATTGGAAAGGTCCATAGTTATTATGGAATAGTCATCTGCCTTTGGTGGGTGGCCCTCGGGTATTGGGCTGGTAGGGATGGGGACCTAAAGATTTGTTGGTTTGGTGCTACATAAGTAATTCTTGGGCTTGCATGCTCCTCCTGCTCCTCCCACCCTACCTATAAGAGGTGAGGTTTTTTTTTTAACTTCATAGCAAACCATGTGCCTGTCCTGCAAACCAGGGTTAACAGCTGGGAACACACCATGATTTGCAATCCTTTGCAAACACAAACCATAACATATCAATTTGGATGTGATGGCAAACTGGGGTCTGCCATGAAAGAGGAAGTAACCGATTTGATCATGGTGAACAAAGGAGAAAGAGAAGGGGAGAATCAAGCCCCCCCCCCGCTTATTTTCATGTAAGCACAATGCCATAGTTTGGTATTCAGTATTTATATATTTAATCCATTTGTACTTCGCCTTCAATGCGGACCCACGGTGGTGTACATGGTTCTCCTCTCCTCCATTTTGTCCTCACAACAACTCTGTGAGGTAGGTTGAGAGAACGTGACTGGCAAAAGATCACTCAGTGAACTTCCATGGCATGAGTGGGGATTCAAACCCAGGTCTCCAACGCTCTTAACCACGACACCACACTGGCTCATGAGTTCAAGTGTAGTCTAGAACTAAGAGTTCCATTGATCTCCAATACAGACTTTTTTTGGATAGGGGAACAGCACTTTTTATTCTCATCCTGTAGAATTCCAGCAACTGCACTGGCTCCCAGTTGCCTTCTGATCAATTCAAGATTATTGCCTTTGACTTTTGAAGTCCTTTGTGGCTAGGTCAAAATATCTCCAAGATCACATTCTTTCTAGTCTTCTGCAAAGTCATGGATGTTAAATCAGGTGAGGGTGAATTGTTGACTTCATCATCCATGTGCCGAATTTGAACACTCAGTGCTTAAAGACAGGTGGGGTTTATGGCTGCTTTCACAGTTGAGGCTTTCCATCAAAGGCCTGGGTGAGCTATAAAAGGTTGTCCTTTGTACTGGCATTTGGTGTCCAGGATTAAACAGGGATGTGGAATAACTTTATTGGCTACTTTGTTTCCTCTAATGTGAGTGTTTTATTTTTAAAATAGGGGCAGGGCAGGGGCAGAATAGTGCTTGAACTGAAATCGATAAAGAAACCTGGGGTGATGCAATTCATCCTAAAAATAAACTGGAAGAACCATATTGTTCTTGTTGCAACTTCAAAAGGGGCGGGGGGGGGAGTACTCCTCCAGCTTTGAAGTGATTTGACAGACCACCCTGGGATTTTCTTCCAGGAATACATTGCGAAGAACTTCTGTATCATGCAGTCCCAGATTGGCTATGATATCTTGGCAGAAGACACGATCACAGCTTTGTTGCACAACAACAGGAAGCTACTAGAGAAACACATCACAGCTAAAGAAATAGAGACATTTGTGAATTTACTCAGGAGGAACAGAGAGCCAAGGTTTGAAGCAACATTCGATTCTACCTCCTTTCTAAACACTGCTTTCTTTATTTTGATAGCAACTTCAAACATGTCTTTGTGTGTGTGTGTAAGAAATCTATTGGATTACCTAAAGCAACCCGTATTCATATTTTGGTAGCAGGCTACTGTTGTTGATCATTGTGTCAAGGTTTGCCAAATCTAAATCACGTACCGGCAGGGGAGCGTCCTCTCGCTCCGAGAGCTGGCTGGGGATGCGCGTGCCACGCGCATGTCGCCGGAGCATCACCGGAAGTGACGCACGACGTAGCACGTTGGGGGCATGGCCGAGATCGTCGGGGGGGAAACCATATAGTTCCCCCCCCGACGATCTGGGCCATGCCCCCAACGTGCCCTACGTCGTGCGTCACCTCCGGTGATGCAGCTTCGGGGGGCGGGGTCCCCCCGGGGCCGATTCCGTCGCATTGGAAATCGGCTCTCCAAAGCGGGGGATTCCCCGCCCCCCGGGCCCATTTGGCAACCCTAATTGTGTCAGTTGTTTTTCATAAATCCCAACTGTGATTTTTGTGGATGATTTTTTTGTTAATTTCCCCCTTCCGTACAAGGTTCTTGGACTATCTATCTGACTTGTGTGTTTCCAACGCAACAGCCATCCCAGTAACTCAGGAGCTGATTTGTAAATATATGCTGAACCCAGGAAATGCTGACATTCTCATTCGGACCAAGTAAGCTAACTGGGATCTTCCTTTTACATGTACTTTGTCT
Source organism: Gekko japonicus (assembly GCF_001447785.1). Lineage (NCBI taxonomy): Eukaryota > Metazoa > Chordata > Lepidosauria > Squamata > Gekkonidae > Gekko > Gekko japonicus. Next base: position 278,210 of record NW_015161951.1, on the reverse strand, counting down.
TTCACTGTTTACGTAGTTCATGACTAGCTGTTGTGTGGATTGTTTGTTTTAAGGTTGGTTTCAATGCAAGTGGATGGTCCCATGGAATGTTCTGCCCTTTCTGATGATATTGACGAGGAAGAGGTTTGGCTGTACTGGATCGATAGCAATAAGGAACCACATGGCAAAGCTATCCGACATCTTGCTCAAGAAGCGAAAGAGGGCAACAAGAGTGATTTAGAAGTCCTTACTTATTACAGGTAATGTAATATCCATATGAGGAACACAGTGGTGGCCTATGGAACATGAGTTAACTCTAGGTTTCCCTGTTAATGCTGAGTTCTCTCCATTCTCTCTGGATCCATTAGCAGGCCTGGACTGAAACACAGAATTTCAGCAAACGTTCAAACTTCCCAGATAAATCTTACTGGAGTTATGACAGACATGTGCAAGTTATGATCCACCAACAGGATTGGTGGCACACTAGTACTTCAATAAGCTTCTTTTTTAATTGCTTGCCAGGCCCTGCAGAAACATTCTCAAGCACCTGGGGCAGGCCACAATAGACAGTTAATGTAGGCCTGAGTTAGGAATTAAATCAGTGCCTAGGGGGAAATTGCTTCTTTGAGGAAAATGTACCCACACCCATCTTCAGTAATGTTAAGTTGGAAATTGGGGGAAACCTGTAAAAACAGTGTCTAAACAAAGCTGTAATCAATTAATGCTGCTACCAGAGGTGCTGTGATACTGTTTTTATGCTGATGCTTGTTTATGCTTATGAGCTTTTATGATGTTGTATTGTGTTTTAGGGCTCTTTTTGTAGTAGGAACTCCTCTGCATATTAGGAGACACACCCCTAATGTAGCCAATCCTCCAAGAGATTACAGAGCTCTTCTTACAAGGGCTACTGTAAGCTCTTGGAGGATTGGCTAAATTAGGGGTGTGTCGCCTAATATGCAAAGGAGTTCCTGCTACAAAAAGAGCCCATTTTAACTTTTAATGTAAGCTGCCCTGAGCCTGCCTCGGCAGGGAGGGCGGGATACAAATCAAAATAAATAAAAAAATAAATTGATGTGATGGAAGTGGTGTTGACTTCTGGGCCTGGTGAATTATCTGGGCATGCCTGAAACTACAGTAGTTCTCTAGACTAATCCCTGATCGATCTCACAGAAGGGAGATGAGTGGAAGTTTGCCGTGCAAAGTGGTGTAGTGATTAGAGTATTGGCCTAGGATCTGGAAAACCTGGGTTCTGGAAGACTCTGCTGTGGAAGTTCTCCTGGTGACTTTGGTCCCGTCATACCTCTCAGTCTAACCTACCTCACAGGATTATTGTGAGGATAAAATGGAGAAGGGGAGAATGTTGTAAGCTGCTTTGGGGCCCTGTTGTGGAGACAAGTGGGTATAAACAAAGTAAAGAAAATTTAAAATTCTTGCTCTCCCTCCCCGAGAGGTCCAGGCCTTGTAAAAAACCTCAGTAGTGCTGCTGCCATCTGGTTTTTCAGCTGATAGAGTGCATTACCGTAATCTTGCTACACATGGAACAGATGGACCCAAAAGTTATGACTTCTGTCCTGCGGGTATGAGCCACCTGGGAAGGGGTGCCCTGGAGCTACAGACGAGACAGAGTGAGCTGAAATTATTTCACAGTGCTGTAAAGCCAATGCTGCAGTAGAATTATTGAAGCTGTGGACCCAAATCAGTCATAGATTGGAGTTCACAGACAGCCCCACATAAGCTGTAATGTATTTGCTAGTTAAAATATGCCCTTTTATGGCAGAAAATCTGTAGCTGCTTCCGAAGTCCATAGCTGTGTAGAAAAGAAATCTCAAAAGGTTTAATTTTGCAAGATCAGGTGAGATCCCCCATTCAAATAAATGTAGGATCTCTTGGTTCATTTCAGGCATACATTTCTTCCCACTGTGACAGGAGCTGACTGGGGCAGGGGGAGCATATGACCCCGAGGCCCCCCACTTGAGTCTGGCAAACTCTTGCTAGCCCTGAGTGCTGTGTTCCATCTCACATGTCTAATTCTGAGAGGGGAAGGTGTTTCCCTCATTCTTTTCTTCCGCCTGACCCTGCTCCTTTCAGCTTGAGGAGCAATTGCTGGTGTGTCCTTCATGAGTGATTTTCTCTCTACCTTGTAATGGGCCTGTCCTGACACCAGCTTCTTTGGAGGCTCCATTCCTTTGCAACTTCTATGGAATCTGAGCAATTCTTGCAGGAAGCTGCCCCCACACCTCAGCTGGGACTCTCCCTCATTTCCCTACCCCTGGCTCAAGGCTGTCCCCCGGCTCTGGGATCCCTCCAGCCTCCAACTGCCCTCCACTGACCTGTTCATGGGTACAGTGTGAAGAAAAAATAACCTCTGATCAAGGCCTGTGTTGTTGCTTCTACCTGCAGAGATTGATCCGTTAATTTAATTGGGCTGTGCCCCATTGTATGAAAGTGTCAACTGACTGGGCTTTGAGTCTATGTCACTTTTATCCCTTTCATTTGGAGGGATATTTCACAGAAGTGTAAAAGTGTACTGCATGACTAGGTTACTAAATTTGCTTTTAGAACAAAGAATTTTGAAGTTGCTTGGGGTTTAGCGGATGAATTGCTGTGCTTGTGTATTTGTAGGCCTCTTATACGTAAGTGATGATAGGTCAACAGACATGCATAGTCAGATTGCGGGCAAGTCCTCTGGGAAGCCACTGTGGAGTGGAAATGACATAGTTTCTTTCTTCTCTTAAGGTATCAATTGAACCTCTTTGCAAGGATGTGTTTGGACCGCCAGTATTTGGCAATCAACCAGATTTCCATCCAGCTCTCAGTAGATCTGATCCTACGCTGCATGTCAGATGAGAGCCTGCCTTATGACCTGCGAGCATCTTTCTGCCGCCTCATGTTGCATATGCATGTGGATAGAGATCCTCAGGAGACAGTTGTGCCTGTGAAATATGCCCGGCTGTGGACGGAAATCCCTACTAAGATAACCATCCACGAGTAAGTTCCCTTTTGAAACTAGCAGAGCAGGTTGATTGGTGGTGCTCTCAGACAGACAAAATAAAGGGCTCACATAAACACATGGAGGATAGATCTATCAATGCCTGTTAGCCATGATAAGCACAGTGATGTGCTTGTTGTGCAGAGGCAGGAGGCCTCTGAATACTATCTACAGAGGATGACCAACCAGAGAAGATCGTCATGTTCACATATTGCTTGTCAGTAGATTTGTAGAATACACCATTCCCACCTTTTCTAAGGAGAAAATAAACGGGCTGCACCAGTCACGAAGAGATAAAAATAAAGCGAAGCCCAATGGTGTAAAATGAAGTAAAAACATATTTTATTACCAAGTTAAAATCCCCCAAATTTCCTACGCGTTTTGCCAAGAAACTTCTTCAGAGAAATCTGTTACTGTTGTAGTAATTCTTCAAAAAGACTACAAGATCACCATTGGCCCTGGACTTATTTTTTTTAATCTCCATCTGTGTTAGAACAAATTGCATACTTTCTTTGTTAATTCATTCTTTAATTCTTCCCATTTTATGCAAGCACTAAATCACTAATAGTAGAGATAAAGCAAGGAAATAAATTGAAAAGCAATGTAGCAAAATTATAATCCATCAAAATCACAAATAGCAGCCATTCATGGGGAGGTGTAGAACTTATGCTTATGATGGAAATTACTTTCTTGGAAGTCTGACAAACCAATGGGGGACATCTGCAGTCTTAATGGTAACCAACAGGCTTGGAAAAAAGAGTCCTGTTTCTTTAATAGAGGCATAATTTGTGGAGTGAGTGAACAGGAGGAGCAAACGAAGTTTTGTGTGGGAGTAAAGCAGGTGGTAATACCGCTGGTGTGGTTTTGGTTGTGTGGAGGTAAGCAGGTGGTAAAACTAAGGTTATGCTTAGTTTGTTCGATTTGCCTGTTTGATTCTGGTGCAGTTTGTGCTTGGTTGCTTGGTTCTGGTGTTAGGTTCTGCCTTGAATGAGTTGAGACTTGTTTTGTCTAGTGTGTGTTTTTTCTCTTCTTTCTGCTGATTAAGGTAGTCAGCTGATTAAAGTTGAGACTCCTGATTTGAATTGATTGGGGGTGGGGTCTGCAGTTACACAGCTGTGTTAATAGCCAGCTGTGCTATGATAAGGGGCAGGTGAGGGAGTTGCTGCTGGAGTGGTTTATTATTCGCCTTTCCTTAACTGATGAGGAGAAGTAACTGAGGTCACTGTGTGGGAGGATAGTGTTTGAGGGTGTGTGGGTGTGTATAGCCTGTTGGAGAGTGGTGCTTGTTTGAGGGAGTGTGGTTTCTGTTTCTCTCTTTTGCCTGGGTGTAACTGATTGTGGATTTTAGCTCTTTTGCCTGGGGCTGACTGCTGGCCCCACCCTCTGTTGGGTGAGCCTTTAATTGTATTAAGGCTTCTCCTTGCCAGAGGTGTGAGCTGAAGGGTGAGAGCTCAAGGGCTCTTGCCCTGTAACTCTTAGCCTGGGGTCCCTGTAGAAAGCTGAGTAGTTCTCACATTCTATATTTGTTAAGTTTGTTTTTGCTTCTGCAAACTTTTCACAAGTTGTTTTGAGAGGCAGTTTGGCAGGGAAGTTATCAAGGAAATGCTAGTTAAACTGAGCTAATTTTGAAATGGATTGCAGCAGCATGGCTGGTGAGGGAGCTGAGGCAGTGACGTGCAAAGTCTGTGGCATGTTCATTTTCTTACCTGAGGGTAACAACAATTACACTTGCAGCAAGTGTAGGTAGTCCTACTGGAGGAGAAGATACAGGGACTTGAGGCACACTTGTCCACACTCCAGTTTATAAGGGAAGATGAAGATTTCATGGACAGAATGCATGAAGCACTCCTGAGAGGGCAACAGGAAGGGGAGGGAAGGTATCTTAGCAAATGGAGCTGCACCCAACAAAGGAGGAGGGCACATGGAAGAATGTAACCAACAGGAGCAGGAAAATCAGGAGACATTCTGAGCCTCTGTTACTGAGCAGTCAGTTCCTGGATCTCCCCACAGATATTGATTCTGAACCACTTAAATGAGGGCTCCTCTCCCAGCCACCAAGAAGCTTGAAGGAAATTTCTCAGACCCCCATGTCTGACTCCTGCAACAATCAGAACCAACAACTTGCTTCTTCAGAAGGAAAGTTTATTGATCAGTATTGGCAGAACATCTCTACTTCAGGAACTGTGATGACATAAAGCGTGGGGTGAAGTGATACACAGTGTTCAAAGGGGTCACTGGGTGGCTAAGAACCAATGAGGGGAGAACAGGGCCCTGCCAGAATGTAACGGTCCCACTTTCCCAGAGAAGGTAGTACGGTGAAGCATTGAAGGCCAAGCACATAAAACATACAGATAAAAGAGCGAGCATCACTGAGGCAATCAAGAAACTGAAAGTACATTCCAAGGAGTGAACGATCCCCCCCCCAGCCTCCACGGCAGCGAGCTGACACCCCATGGATGACAGGACTCGAGCTTCTGCTCCCCAATATAGGAGAAGGCATGTGTTGGTAATTGGGAATTCCCTACTGAGAGGGGTAGAGGCTAAAATGTGCCGACTGGACTGTTAATCTTGAGAGGTATGCTGTTTCCCGGGTGCACGCATCCAGGATGTGATGGAAAGGGTAGGAAGACTCATCAAGCCCATGGATTATTATTCCTTCTTGCTCATCCATGTGGGAACAAATGATACTGCCCAGCACAGGCCAGAATGTATTAAAAGAGACTATGTGGCTCTGGGTAAAAAGGTGAAGGAATTGGAAGCACAGGTTGTGTTTTCATGAGTTCTTCCTGTCAAAGGCCATGGCTTAGGAAGGGGAAGAAGAATACTGTGACTGGCTATGTAGATTGTGCCAACAGGAAAGATTTGGTTTTTTGGACCATGGCCTACACTTTCGAGATGAAGCTCTTCTATTGGGAGGTGGTTAGCATCTCATGAGGATAGGGAAAAATGTGTTTGGAAACAGCCTTACAAACCTAATAAGGAGAGCTTTAAACTAAACCCTATGGGGGAGCGAGACAACTCTGAAGTTTTTTGGAGAGTGGCACGTATGCTAGGTAATATTAACTCACAGGTAAGTAGAGAAACAAAAACCTCAGGGTGCATAAAACATGGATTCCAATGTCTCTACTCTAATATGCAGAGTATGGGAAACAAGCAGAAGGAACTTGAAGTCCTAATACAGGAAGGGGACTGTGACCGAATAGGCATTACTGAAACTTGGTGGGATGACACAATTGGAATATTAGGATTTATGGGTGCAACTTATTTAAAAGGGACAGACAAACAACGAAGAGTGGAGGAGTTGCATTATATGTAAAGCAGGTATATACTTGTGAGGAGATGCGTGAATCTGAGCATGGAAGTCCAGTTAAGAGTTTCTGGGTAAAAATAAAAGGAGTAAGAACTAATAGTGATATTATGGTGGGGGTCTGCTATAGACCATCAAACCAGGCAGAGGACTTGGATGAGACACTCCTAGAACAGAATACAAAGTTCTCAAAGACATGGGACATGGTGGTCATGGGAGATTTCAATTATCCGGATATCTGTTGGAAGTCCCAATTCTGCTAAAAATGAAAGGTCTAATAAATCCCTGACTTGTTTTGCTGATAACTTCATTTTCCAGGAAGTGGAGAGGGAAACAAGGGGATTTTCTATCTTGGACTTGATTCTCACCAACAGGAAAGAACTGGTTGACGAGGTGAAAGTAGTGGGCACCCTGGGTAGTAGTGACCATGTACTTTACCATCTAGGAGAAGGTAAAAGCTGTATGTATTCAGACATATAGGTTGGACTTCAGCAAAGCAAATTTTGACAAACTTAAAGTTATGCTGGGTAGAATCCCATGGTCAGAAATACTTAAGGAGAAGAGAGTTCAAGAGGGATGGGAGTTTCTTAAAAGTGAAATATTGAAGGTACAATCACAAATGATTCCTATGAGAAGGAAAAATGGGAGGAACCTAAAGAAGCCAAGGTGGCCCCATAAACAGTTTTCTAAAGCAGAGGTATCAAACTAATTTGCTACGAGCACCAGATCTGACATAAATGTCACTTTGTTGGGCTTAACAATGTGTACCATCAAATGTAATGCCAGGTACCAGAGATAGAAATTGTATAAAGGACAGCAGCTGTTAAGCTCCGAGTTGACATATCCTCACTGCAAGGCCCCATGGGCTGGGAAGGGGTGCAGAGGAAAACCCACATATAGGTGGACTGAAGAGGCACCAGTGCAGCCCTGGGCAGATGGCTCCCACGATGCTTGACTGCTACAGATGAGGTTGTTCTGCTGCGCTGAAGCCACAATGGAGTGGCTCTGCCTACTCGTCCAGCACTCCCTGCCTTGCACCAGTTGCTTGTGGGCCGCATAAGAGCCCTGGACCGGCCAGTTCCGCCCCCCGGGCCTTACGTTTGACACCCCTGTTCTAAAGATTTGAGAAATAAAAAATACTAGTTTAGAAAGTAGAAAAAGGGCCTTATAACCAAGGATGAATATGAACAAATAACCGGTGCTTGTAGAGAGAAAGTTAGGAAAGCTAAAGCTCAGTCTGAGCTTAAGCTAGCAAGAGATGCTGAAAACAACAAAAAAGGGTTCTTTTTTATGTTCAAAGGAAGGACATGGGAGGCCCATTGTGGGGACAGGAAAGTGAAATTGTAACAGGTGATGAAGAGAGGGCAGAACTGCTCAATTCCTTCTTTTCCTCAGTCTTTTCTTGCAAGGGAAGCGGTGCTCAACATGGCAAAAACAGAACACTTGATGAGAGAAGGGAGTTGAAGCCTAGGATCATCATAGCGGTAGTACATACACACCTTGTTTCGTTAAATGAAACTAAGTCCTTGGGGCCAGTTGAACTGCATCCAAGAGTAGTAAAAGAACTTGTGGATGTAATTTCTGAGCCTCTATCCATTATTTTTGAGAATTCTTGAAGAACAGGTGAGGAGCCAGAAGATTGGAGGCAGGCAAATGTTGTCCCCATCTTCTAGAAGGGGAAAAAGGAGAATCTGGGTAACTACTGACCTTTCAGCTTGACATCTATACCTGGGAAAGTTTTAGAACAAATCATCAAGCAGTCAGTCCTTGAGCATTTAGAAAGAACAAGTCATGTCAGAGTCACCTCTTTTTTTTTTTTGAGAAAGTTACTACCTTGCTGGATCAGGGGACTGCTGTAGACATGGTTTATCTTGATTTCAGTAAGGCTTTTGATAAGGTTCCACATAATATTCTTGTTGACAAATTGGTAAAATGTGGTTTGGATCCTCTGTAAGTGGTTGATGGATAGCATCCAAAGAGTTCTTGTGAATGATTTCTCATCCTCTTGGAGAGGAATGACCAGTTGAGTGCCTCAAGGATCTGTCCTGGACCTGTTTTGTTCAACATCTTTAGAAATTATTTGGATGAAGGGATAGAGGGAATGCTTATTAAATTTGCAGGTGACACTAAATTGGGAGGGGTAACAAATATGGTAGAAGATAGAGTTAGGATACAGGATGACCTTGACAGGCTGGAAAACTGAGCTAAAACAAATAAAATGAATTTCAGTGAGGATAAATGTAAAGTTCTGTATTTTGGTAGGAAAAATCAAATGCATCATTATAGGATGGGGAGACTTGTCTTGGCAGTAGTATGTGTGAAAAGGATCTAGGGACTGGGGTGGATTGACCATTAAGCAGACTAAGCACATGCTTAGGGCACCAGGGCCAAAGGGGGCACCACAAAGTTGGGAAAAGTGTGAAAAGAAAAAAAAAGTATGAAGATTTGTAAAAAATTTTTGATAAAACTAGTGCAAATTGATCATGGTGCACCCTAGGGTTATCTTCTATTTTTTGTTGGCGAGGTGCAGTGTCATAGGCTATGTTTAAAAGTAAAATGCATGTGTTTAAAAGTAAAATGATGGAGCCAAATTCAGTTGTCATGACAGTCATTTCAATGATCCTCTCTGCCCCTTTTTAATTTCAGCCCCATGTAAACATCAAAAATGAAGCGTGTTCAGTTGAGTGGTGTGCAAAAGAGAAAACGTGCAAAAGAGAATGAGCAAAAGAATCTGTCTGTTGTAGCCATGACTGGAAAGCTGACAGATTTCTTCTTACAAACTGCAGAGAAAGACGATCCAGATCAAAACCAGTGTCAGTCTTCAGAGACAGGAAGTGAATCAAATCTATCTCCTTCATCAGAAACAGGCAGTGTTGGTGCAAGGCCAGATTTTCATGATGACGTTGCACATGATGAAGTGCCACAACCTGGTTTTGTTTGTAAACTATTTGTGCCCAAAGGGTCAACGCATTTTGCTAGAAATGAGGGATTCAGTGACTGGCGAAACAATACTGTAATTGACAACCATGAAAAAACTACAACTCACCGAGATGCCATGTTGACATATTTAACTCGTAAACAAGGCTTAGGCTTGACACAGCCACTGGAAAAACAAATTGAAGAGGAGTACAATTACTGGGAGAATGTACTTCAGCGTATTGTAGCAGTCATTTGCACACTGGCTGAACGAGGATTGGCATTCCGAGGAAAAGTGGAAAAATTCGGGTCTCTCAATAATGGGAATTATTTCGGGCTACTTGAATTGATAAGTCGGTTTGACCCATTCTTGGCTGCTCACATATCACGGTATGGCAATGCTGGAAAAGGCAATCATTCGTACCTGTCCAAAACAATATGTAAAGAACTTATTGAGTTAATGGGAAAGAAAGTGCACTCTATCATCATTGACGAAATTAATGTTTCTGGGTACTTCAGTCTGTCTGTGGACTCAACGCCTGTTGTTTTGCATGTTGACCAACTGAGCATAGTGCTCAGATACTTGCAAGATGGACAGCCAGTTGAACGATTTATCACATTTTTGGAATTACAAAACCACACTGGTGAAGCCATGGCACAGCAGGTGTTGAAGTACTTATGTGATGATTGTAAATTGGATTTTGCTAAATGCAGAGGGCAGTCATATGACAATGCTGCCAACATGTCTGGACGTTACAATGGCATGCAGCAAAAACTTTTGGATGCAGATCAGTTTGCCATTTATGTACCCTGTGTAGCTCATTCACTAAATTTAGTTGGATTAAGTGCTGTGGATTACTGTCAAATTGTAGTAGATTTCTTTTCCACTGTACAACTGCTCTACACATTCTTTTCAGCCTCAACTGCTCAGTGGAGAATTCTCAAAGATTGCATTGGAAATGAAAACGTGTTGAAATCACTTTCAGACACCAGATGGGAAGCACATGCTGTGGCAACTGCAGCAATGATCAACTCTTTCTTCAAGATTCTGGAAGCTTTGGAAGATTTATCAGACAGCAATTATCAACTCTTTCTTCAAGATTCTGGAAGCTTTGGAAGATTTAACAGATGACCAGTTACAAAAAGGTGACACTAGAAGGGAGGCAAAGAATATTGCAAACAAGATGCAAGAACTGGAATTTGTGTTCATGCTGAATTTTTGGAATGAACCTTTAGAAAAGTTTCATAGAACAAGTCAACTTCTTCAAAGTGAAAATGTGATCTTGCAAACATGTGCAGATTTGTATTCATCATTGGCAGACCAGTTGCACACATCAAGAGATGAGTTTGAGAGATTTGAATCACTTGCAAAGGACATGCTCCCTGATGTAGAATACAAAGCAACTCAAATGCGTAAGCGTATAAGAAAGAGAATGCCCAACAATGGAACTGCACCAGAGGTCATTCTCAGTGCCAGAGACAAATTCCATATCTCCACTTTTTATGTAATTTTTGAAAAGTTAGAAATGGAAATGAGGAGGAAACGAAAGATGTACACTGAAATAGCAGATTCTCTTGTCTGACAGATGTTCCTAATGCCACCCAACAAGGTGCTAATTCCCAATTATCAGAAAGTGAAAGGTACTCAAAGACTTGTCAGACACTCATTGATGCTTATCCAGATGACATGAACAACACTTTGTCTACAGAGCTTCAGCAGTTCCATTCATATGTTCTTCATAAGTTTAAAACAACCAAGAAAACATCTTTCACTCACATGGAACTTTACAACACAATTACAGAAGACAAACTAGAGAGTGCCTTTCCAAATGTAGAAATTGCCTTAAGAATATTTTTAACATTAATGGTCACCAACTGCACAACAGAGAGGTCTTTCTCACAACTGAAACATGTAAAAAACCCCAAATACAGTTATCCTTCAAGAAAGACTGAACTCACTGTGTATATTAACAATTGAAGCAGACATTCTGAGAGGTATTAATTTCGAGGATGTTATCAGGAATTTTGCGAAAATGAAATGTAGAAAAATGCCTTTCAAGTCATGAATATTGGAACTTTGATACATTTAACTTGTGAAATATTACAATAGATGTTGTATTGCATTTTTGTAGAACTTTATGTAGCCCAAGCTTGGCTTAGTTTGTACAGTATATTGTGTTACCATATGAATAAATTTTTGTATTGCTGCAACCTGCATTGTATATCTGGTCAGACAGGTCAACAACTAAAATGGACTGGGTCAGTGTAGAAAGGATGGGAGCACCAAGATTGGTTAATGCTTAGAGCACCAGTGAGCCTTAATCCGCCCCTGTTTAGGGGTCTTAGTAGACCACACCCTGAACATTAGTCAGCAGTGTGATGTGGTAGCTAAAAAGGCAAATGCAATTTTGGGCCCCATCAATAGAAGTACAGTGTCCAGATCTCGCAAAGTGATGGTATCACTTTGTTCTGGTTAGACCTCCCTTCTGGTCAGATCTCACTTCCTTCTGACTTCACTTCCTTCTGATAGACCTCACTTCTGGTTAGACCTCACCCCATCCTTCTCAAACTATGGTGCCCAAAAACTGAACACCATACTCCAAGAAGGATATTAACAAGTGGAACATGTCCAGAGGAGGGCAATGAAGATGGTGAGGGGTTTGGAGACCAAGTCCTATGAGGAAAGGTTGAAGGAGCTTGGTATGTTTGGCCGGGAGAAGAGATGACTGAGAGGTGATAAGATAGCCATGTTCAAGTATTTGAAGGGCTGTAATTTAGAGGATGGAGCAGAGTTGTTTTCTGTTGCCCCAGTAAGTTGGACCAGAATCAATGGATAGAAATTAAATCAAAAGAGTCTTCTGCTAAACATTAGGAAGAACTTCCTGACAGAGCGTTTCCTCAGTGGAACAGGCTTCCTTCAGTGGTGGTTGGCTCTCCTTCTTTGGAGGTTTTTAAGCAGAGGCTAGATGGCCATCTGACAGCAGTGCTGATTCTGTGAATTTAGGGAGATCATGAGAGGAGGGCAGGAACGAATAAACCAGGCCCTTTCTTTCATGCCCAGGTAATGCTGATTGCCAGTTCAGGATCAGGAAGGAATTTTCTTCCAGGCCAGATTGACCCAAGGATCCTGGAGGTTTTTTGCCTTCCTCTGAGCATAGAGCAGGGGTCACTGGGGACTGGGGGCAGGGAAGGTAGGTGAATTTCCTGTGTTGTGCAGCAGGTTGGACTAGATAGCCCTTGGGATCCCTTCCAGCTCTATGTTTCTAAATGGGTAGCTGACGTTCTTCATGGCGTGGAGGTAAGCCTTTATTAAAGGAGCAGTGCACTTTTTTCTTCAGGCAGCTGGCTACCCTAGCAGTCTCCCTGTGTCATGTACCAAACCTTGTTAAGTATGGGAAAGTATTGAGCATTTTCTGCCTCCTAGAGAATGCTGCTCCTTCAGTTTTCTTTCACTGCCTTGTTATGTAGGTATGACTCTTTCACGGATTCATCAAGGAATGACATGAAGAGAAAATTTGCTTTGACAATGGAATTTGTAGAAGAGTACCTGAAGGAAGTTGTGAATCAGCCATTTCCTTTTGGAGACAAAGATAAGAACAAGCTAACTTTTGAGGTAATTTTTGTATTACCTAAACCAACACCAAATATGCTTCTCAAATCAAGACCTGGTAGAAAAGAATAGCAAAGTACTAAAGCTGATTAACATGTTTCTCTGCTCCTTCCTTACTATTCCTTGCTGGCTTGCCCTTGAGACTGATCTGGAAAACTCCAGCTGGTCCAGAATGCAGCGGCACGGGTCCTGATGGGAACACCACGGACTACAGATGTCCAACCTATGCTGTCTCAGCAGCACTGGCTCCCATTGGAGTACCAGTCAGGTTCAAGGTTTTGGTACTGACCTTTAAGGCCATGAGCAGTCTGGGACCCATGTAGCTACAGGACAGGGCTTTTTTAGCCCTGGCTCCTACCTGGTGGAACTCTCTGCCAAATAACATCCGCACCCTGTGGGACCTTATGCAGTTCTGCAGGGCATGCAAGGCTGAGATGTTCTGCCAGGCTTTTGGTTGAGGACAGCAATGGGTACCACCTTATCTGGCACTCCCTTCCCCTCTCCCACCCTGCCTTTCTTCTTATTGCGAGACAGTAATGGATATTGTATGATTGCTTTGGCACCATCTGATGTTACTTTTAGCTATTTAAAATTTTTGGATTTCAAATTGTACAGTTTTTTGTTGTTAACCGCCCTGAGCTCGGTGAATTCAGAGAAGGGTGGTATATAAATTATAAATAAATAAATGTTCTCATCTGGTGTCTTGTATACGTGGTCATTTTTTTAAATAGCTCCTAGCTATAGCAATGTCCCAGTCTTTGAATTACTCCAGAGATTTGGAATCTGCCTTCCTGCTCCACTGGGGTAATGTAAGACTGCTCAGATTATGTGGGCATGACCCAAAGTGCAGCATTTCATCATGCCCATGTACTGATGGAAGAGTGCATACGATTCTTCACATGCACAGAAGACGTGCAGGGTTGGATACAGAATTTAGTCTCCTGAAAATCTAGCTACCGCTGAAGAGCTTGCAAAAACCCAGCCTGCCTGGTAAAGATTCAGAAGCCAGACACAGGGTGCAGAAAGCTTGTCAGAGATCATGGGATGCTGCCCCACATAGCACCTTGTCCCTCTCTGTGACCAACAGAAGCAGAATAAATTATGTTACATTATGTTCACATGTGCTTGATGTGTACAGTTTATCTAGGTCGAACAATTCAGCCTGCATGGTGCGTAGAGCGGTGCAATCCAAAGTAAACGCCGCACTATGACAGAGCTAGCCCGTGGAGTGGTTGTGTAAACTGGCGTTCGGCTACGTCCTGAAGAAATGCACATAGCAGACTGAAGCATAGGGAAAGCTCTCCTTCCTGGGTCATGCTTAAATGTGGGTCAGCTCACATCAGTTTGCTACAGATGCCTTTGAAAGACTCTGTCATACTTTGCACTAACCCTTTGGGGTAAAGAAGCCTAGGGACGTGAATGAGCTCTGCATCCTGCATTCCCTGCCTGATTCCATCATTAAGGACCGCCTACTCCCATATGAACCTCCCTAACCAATCCAGTCCTCTTTGGAGGCCCTGCATTCCCTCACTGATTTTCATTGACCCTTTCTCCTGTTTTGTATATACTGATATGTTCTTTTAATCTTGTTTTAACGTTTTTATTGTTCACCGACTTGGAGACCTAAAATTGGCTGGATGGCAACTTAAAAATGCTTTAAAAATTAAATATAAACAAAATTTAGATTAATGTAGTACTAGTAATAATGGTAGTAATAATGTAGTAGGAACTGTGGTCTTTTGCTCCACCTCACTTCCCTGGCCCTCCAGAGTTAAATCCCTGCCTGATCATGCCCAGCAAGTTGTGAAATTCATGAGAGCCTCACACTTTGCATACACTACCGGGATGAGGGAACAAGCTGTCTAGGTGTGTGCTGATAAGAATGGTAGCTTTATGTCAAGGTGGTCCCATTTCTTCTCCAGTGACCTGAAGTCCCTAGGTTTGAAGCACAGCAATGATCTCAGCATTTCATGGCAGGATTCAGGCCCTGAGCTGTTTCAGGCAGGATCTATAGTTTCCACTAGACTTGCAGATATACAGCACACATCTGGAAAGTAAATCCTTCCAATGGCACTTGGCCAGATCCACTCATTATTAGTTTAGTGTTGGCATCGTGTTCTCTCTGTTGATCTTTCTGTCTTTTCCCCCTGCCTTTCTGTAGGTGGTGCACCTGGCTCGCAATCTCATATACTTTGGGTTTTATAGTTTCAGTGAGTTGCTGAGGCTGACCAGAACACTCTTGGCTATTCTTGATATTGTGCAAGGCCCTATGTCGTCCTACCTTGAAAGATTAAGCAAATTTCAGGATGGAGGTAAGAGGAGGGGGGAAACAGCAGACAATGCTTAACATTTCTAATACGTTATTTATTCATCTCCCTTTGACTGTGGGTCTCTAGACTTCAGATCTGAAGAAAGATCATTTGGTGTTGAGAATTGTTCAGATTCTCATGCATAGTTACAAGCCTGTTAGTACCACTAGTTTCAGCAAGAATCCTCAGGCATAGCTGAGCCTGGTATTGACTTTTGGAGAAGTTCCATATGCAGATATATTGAAGTGCCATGTACATAGCTACTTTGGCACTGTCAAAAATAATGAGAAAATATCTCAAAATATACCTTTGTGAATTGCAGGAATTTTGAATGCTGCCAAATGAAACAAGTTGGTTTGCTCCAGTTGTTGTGTCAGATACTCAGTAGGAGCATGAGAATTAAAATCAGATGTAATAACAGAAGGCATACAAGTGTTTTCTAAACTGTGTCACCCACAGACATACACACACTCCCCTCTCTTGTTTTAATACCTGCCAGTTTCTACTCAGCTTAAATTGAGATTATCTTCTACCCTGATCTCACCCTTCCATTGCTGAAAAACCCTAATATTTTTATAATTAACCCCTTTGTTTGTTAAGCTCTGTGTAGGGCATCAAAATGCCACCATGCAGCAGAAGGTGCTCAGCTGTACTTTGATCCCAGGTCCTTTAAGGCTGTGTGACCCACTGGCACTGAGTTCTGAGAACATTGAGCCCTGTGAGGGTGGCCTCCATGGAGACAGGTGGATAGTTGGGCTGCAGTCTAGCAAATTGTCCCTGGGCAACACATTACTGTATCTCTGGTGGGAGATCTGTCATGTTTGCATCTTGTTTCTCTTTATAATACCAAAAAGTAGGATATAGATTGGAGCCAAATGTGCTGGTCCAGCAAGCAAAGACTGTGAGCAGAATTCCAGATGTGCAACTTTTATGGGTGCATGTGTGTATCTAGCTACGCATACTTACCTGCCTCATGATTCTTGTCTAGGCTCAATTGTTTTGACTATATGCACATCTCCTTTGCCACATCCCACAGTTGTTATGCATAAATAGCTAGAGCTGGATTTGTGGTGGTGTCTTTCCATCCTTTTAGTCCTTATATGCTGAGTAGCTGTCATTCCTCCCAGCAGTTTAGCTGCATTTCAGGGGTTGTTTTTGCTTTGTGAAATTCTTTGGTGCCTTTGGGAAGAAAGTTTTGTCTAAGATTGGTTTCCTTATTCCTTTGGCTCTCACTAGGGTTATTGACTGACATAAACAATATATGGGCAAGGAGAATCATAACCCATTTCAACTACAAATACTAAGATTAATTAAGCAGTTTTGTGCCCTTGCTAAAATTATTTTCAGCTGCATTAATTAAATGAGGTATAAAATGGCAACAGTAAATAGAAGGGTTTTAACCATCTTTAAAGTAGGCTTCCTAAC
Organism: Gekko japonicus; assembly: GCF_001447785.1. Taxonomy (NCBI): domain Eukaryota; kingdom Metazoa; phylum Chordata; class Lepidosauria; order Squamata; family Gekkonidae; genus Gekko; species Gekko japonicus. The sequence goes on along the minus strand of NW_015161951.1, from coordinate 261,675 downwards.
TGTTTGCTTCAATATCTCTTTTTAAATCTCTTTCAGAATTTTAAATGGAATGGTTTGTGAGGTTATCTTTTCCAGTGGGGGTCTTGTTCCTTAGTGTCTTGGACAAGAAGTTGTTTAATAAGAGACATGCTTGTTGCATAGCTGTTGAAGGCACAGGAGCCCTGTCAGAAAGATAAGTTGGCAGCCCTCAAAGTCTTTCACTTCCTGGTATGGGTTGAGTAGTCTCTGATTCACAGGTATATCATCAGAAGTGTTCAGAAGTACCCCTTTCAGAGAGAACAGTGATTGTGTGTGCTTGGAAGACTGCATGTAGGGCATGATGAAGCATAACTCCTGAAAAGGGCTACTGTGGTTCCAACATCTGTAGGAAGAGTAGGCAGATTCAGTCTGTTTTGGCAGCAGAACTCCTGTCCATGCTTACGCCACCCCTTCTCTCGCTTTCTTCTGTCAGTGGGTTGAAGACTTTTGTTTCATCTGGTGTTCCCTCATTATTCCCACAGTGGCCCCTATTTCCTGTCTTATGTTTTAATTACTGTCTTTTTTGTTTTATATGTATATTTTAGTTTTGGTTTTAATGGATTTTATGATACACTTTTACAATATTCTTTTTTTAAATTGTTAGTTGCCTTGGTGGCCCTAATTGGGCAGGAAAACCATGATATAAATTTTGTAAATAATAATAATAATATAGGTACTTCTGGGTTAACTCTAGTAGTGTCACCCTTAAATATGCCAGTGAGGAAGAAACTAACAGCAGATGTGCTAAAGATACTTAATTTTTTCTATAATGTTGGTAACTAATAACCCTCAGTAAGACTGCCTGTAGCCTGCTTGCTGTTACTTCATATCAAAATTGTTATTTAATATATCATTTAAAGAATTACGAATCTCGTCAGCATCCACAAGTGTGCACAAACATACAGATATGGAAGAATGCTGGGGAACTCCAACGTGGTTATATTTGACGTCAAAAGAGGAAACTTCGCTAAGATGAGATGTCTGCTAAAAAAAGAAGTTGAAAGGAACAGCCAAGAGGGTCAAATCTCTTTAAAAGACATGGAGGTTACTCAAAACCTCTTTTTTATATAATTTTTAAATTGCTTTTATGCTAAAAACTACAAAGAAATCATAGGGTAGGGATGCTACAAACTAAGGGAGAAAGGAAAGAAACCACTAAAAACCCAAGTGGCAAAGGTCAATTAGCTTACAAATTGTTAAATTGATATTTCACTTACAATATTGCTTTTTTTAAAGAAGTTGAGGCTTATCTTAACATTAACATATTACGAAAGATAAAAAGTAAAAATGCTTATACTTTTGTCTAATAGGAATATATCAAAGTTGCTAAAATTTACTTAAGACACAGAGGCTATTCGCTTATTTTTTCTTATAAATTCCACTGAGATCATAGTCTTAGCCGGGGTTTACAAATTTTGGAGCTAATGCCCCTAATTCTAGTTCAGATTCTTCTTCTGTAGAGCTTAGAGATGATTCTTCAATACTTTCAAAAACGCCTTCTTCTTCAGTAGCATTGTTTTCCTCTGCTGTTCCTTGTTTCTTTTCGGTTTTTTGAAACTGTTCCATAGATGCTTTTACTTTTATAAGAAAGTTTATTTTCGCTTTCTTATTCTTGTATTTAAAGGTGTCTTCTTTGGCTGTATTCTCTGCTTTGTTAGAGGTTTCTTGAGGTTGCTTGTAGAGAGTTTCAATTTTGTTGTTCAAAGTAATCATTTGGTCCAGCAGAGGGTGCAGTGCATTAGCAATCATGATGGGAAAGTCTACGTTCATTTCCGGTCTTATGACCTGGGCTGCAAGACTAGCACTTCCAGAAGAAGGTCTGAGCTTCGGCCCCATTTTTCCCCCAGACATCGACAAAATTGTTTATGTTTAGGGAAATTTCTTTAAAGTCTCTGTGAGCTCTTTAGAGATTTGCTTATAAGTTAAATATATTCCGCTTTAACAGATAATGGCTTATTTTTCATGCCCCCTCCTCTCGCTGAATTTTAAAAAGTTTTGTTTGTTTCGGGGTGGGATCTTCCCCCCCCCACTTTTATTTTGAGGTTTGGGGGCATTTATTGGTTTGATCGTTTATATGGTTTAACGCTTCATTCACTCGCGCTTCCTGAGAGATCTTTTTGATCAGGTAAGGAAAACGAAAGACCATAAGCCCACTTGTTCCGGTATGCACCTCTTGTCGCCATTACTGGTCAGACCTATGAGAGCAGGAGAGGAGCCTCATCCCTTGGCTGCCACCTTGGGAGCGGCACCCCCTCAGTGCTCCAGGCGGAGAGCCCTCTACAGGGGCTCAAGGGGGGGGGGTCGGATCAACCAGTAACCTCCCATCCGCCACGTTCCAGGCCGCTTCCATCGGAGCTCCGATGGAGCGTGCCAGCAAGTGAGTTGCTAAAAGCCGGAAGTCAGTCCGAAGACATTTCTGTGGTCATGTGACCGGCATGACTAAATGCCGAGGCGCACAGAATGCTGTTATCTTCCCACTGAAGCGGTACCTATTTATCTACTTGCAATTTCTTACTTTTGAACTGCTAGGTTGGCAGGAGCTGGGTCCAGAGATGGGAGCTCACTCCGTCATGTGGCACTAGGTTCTTGAACTGCTGAACTACAGACCTTCCAGTCTGCAGCTCAGCATCTTAATCTCTGAGCCACCATGGCCCCTATATGATCTTACCTATATAGCCACTGTCATTATACATCCAGGTTTCCTGTTGGCTAGAGAGTAGTTGGTTCTATCTTCTATAGCATTTCTCAGAACATGAGAGGTTGTCCATGTTTTTGGTTAGTTTTCAATTGTTATACAGGAACGTTTTTCCTAAAGACGTTCCTTTTTCTGAGTTGCTGGTTGTCTTGAAGAAGGAGAGCTATGGTTTGGAAACAGATCAGAGATCTCTGGGAGCACTCCTCCCTCTGGGAATTGCAAAGAAAGGCAATCCTGCCCATGGAGGGGAGGAACTACAATCCCAGAAGTGAAGACTGTCTCACCCCTGCACCACCAAGAAAGAAGGTTCATGGTAAATTAAACAAATCTTCCATTCTCTCAGAACTCTCTCAGCTCCACCTATCTCATGAGCTATCTGTCATGGGGACAGGAAGGGAAGGCAATTCTAAGTCACTTTGAGACTTCGTAAGGTAGAGAAAGGTGAGATATGAACAGACCAGCTTTTCTTCTTCTTTCCTAATATGTTCTGTATATAGACTGAAGAGAGGGAGGGATTGAAGTAAATACTTTTCAGACATCTTTGCCAAGTGGAAGCCATTCTGTTTCTGCATATTCTGTCCTGACAGTAGCCTCTTGTCCAGAGTATAAGTTGCACATCAAAACAATCAATTGCAGGCCCAGGGCTTATTAGGGAGAGATAATGTGGAGAGGAAACAAAATACACAATGACACTTCTGTGGAATTGAAAAGGCCACAACTTTTTATTGATTACAGACCAAGGAGCATTGACATAGCATGGGGGTGGATTGAGTGACCTGCCTGCTGCTTGATAAACCACTCCCCGAGCCCGTCTGCTGGGGAAAACCAGGGAGTGACAATATTTTTGTGGTCACCACAAGGGCAGCTGCTGCTGAGTGGTACCCTTTGCCACCTGGTGGCAAGACTTCAAACAGTCCCTGAGCTGGGCATACTGCATAGTGGCTCAACCGCCAAGACCGCTTAAGAGAGTCCCCAAATGGGGGAGGTGAGCATGCAGGCCCGTCTCCCCCAAAAGGATCCATCTCGATGCCCAAATTGCCTATGCTGTGGTAATAAAACATATACACTCAGAATACAGGGAAGGGAGGGAAGGTGGGGATCCGGAAAAACCATGCTGCTGAGATCCCGGAGCAGCGTGGTTTAAATAGACCAGGCAGGGCTCTGCACAATCACTGTGTAGAAGCCTGCCAAAACTTCCTGCAGTCACCTGGCCTGCCCCTCGTTCATGTGGCAACTGGCCAGAATGGTAGCCTCCCACCCTTACAGGCTGGCTGGCAAGGGGCGGCAACGTCTCCTTTGTGCCTCCCCGGAGCCCAGGCTGCAATCTTGGCTGTCTTTGAATATTGGCCAGCGTATGTTATGGAACACCCATTTCTTTGAAAATCAAATATAGCTTTTCATGTTCTACGCAATCAAAAGCTTTGCTGTAATCTATGGAACACAAGCTGATTTTCTTCTGAAAATTTTTTGTATGCTCCAGTAAAGTACTTAAATTTACACTGTGATCTCTAGTGCCTTTTCCTTTTTTGAATCCAGCTTGAACATCTAGCATTTCTTATTCCATATGTGGTAACAGTCTTTATTGTAAGTGTTTGAGCATCACTTTGCTTGTGTGAGAAATTAATGTGATGGTCTGATAGTTGCTGTAGTCTTTGACATCTCCTTTTTCAGAATTGGGAATTAAATTGACCGTTTATAGTCTATTGACCAATGTTTTGTTTTCCATATATGTTGGCATATACATTTTAAGATTTTGATGGACTCTGTTTCTGTGGCTTTGAAGAGCTCTGTTGATATCCTACCTGCTCCTGATTATTTGTTTCTCCTTATTGCTCTGAGTGCAGCATTCACTTCTGTTACCCTGATTGCTCTGAGTTATTATCAATATTGGGGAATATGAGATATTATAAAATAGCAATAGGCAATAAGGGAACAAACACCTCTATATACAGCAGTCCCACTTCTTCCAGAAACACCAGAAATAGGCACGGAGGCTGGTTTCAATGTAAAATGATTCTTTTACTAAATATTCTCAAGCATTCACACACACAATATAGAACTAAGGAAACAGAGGTGATTGATAGCTTATAGAAGGGTGATATACAACCTGTCTAGATGTGCAGAGGTCCATGAAGAAGGATTGTGGCCTAAAACCCAGAGGGTTCCAAGGGTGGCCTGCCAGGTGGCATCATGGTAGAAAACACACGGCCGGAGGCCATGTGTACGCTGGGATATACCCATTGGAAGACAATGCAGACCAATGGGTGGTCCTGGGGGCTGGTTTCAGGTGAGAAAAATTGATTTCCTGGACCAATGATGAGTCCCAGAGGTGTGTGGCATCAGGATGGGCAAGGCCTATATGTGACCAGTGAGCTTTCAGAGAGGCAGAGTCTGAATTTAACAATAGAAGCCAGGTGCTGGGTGGCTAGTTAAATGGATTATCTGACCACTAATGGTCCTGGCCAGGATATTTTGAAAAGGCTCTCAAGTATAGACAAAAGATGGGCTAAACATTTGAATGATTGATTGATTTATCCCAGTATCCTGAGGGACAGAGCAGGAAAGACAAGTATTCAGTACAAAGAATTACTGGAGACAGAGTTATTTGCCAAGCGGCTTTTGAATAGACTTTAGAAATGTAGATACTTTACCTGGTAGAACTCATTGTCATTCCATAAGCATAATCTCTGCTGGGTGGAGGGGGAAGACTGGAGGCTTGCTCTGAGGTTGCCTGTCATCTGACAATGGAGACCTCTTTTTCAGACATGTGGCTAGCTCTGTGTTTCAGAACCAGGAGTGCCTTCCTTGGCCTGAGTTTTGTGGGTCTCTGGGTCAGGTTAGAAGTGGGGTTCCCTTGCTATGGGACTACCCAAGAGTAAAGGCAGTGCCTCTGGCAACACTTCACTTTCTAAAATTTAATGTTCTTCTTCATAAGATTCTTCTTGGGAGGAATCGGCAATGCCAAAAAAAGCCAAAACCCCCCCCCCAAAATATTTTCAGGGTTTTTTCCGGCACTCAGTATATGGCAGCCGAATCAGGTCAGGGAATCTGCTTTGGTATGCTGAATGCCTGAAAAAGCATTTTTTGTTTTTTTTCGTTTGGCTTTACCGATTGCACACCCTGACAACTGAATGTCCTTTTGCCATTAATCCAGTTGTGCCATAAAGAGTAGCGCTACTGGTATGTGTCCTCGGCTCTTCCTCAGTAGCCAATTGAGTGTCATCTAACATGGGGGTCTTGTCTTCCAGTGCTATAATTTTTTTATTTTGGATTATAGGGTTTTTGAGATGATAAGTGGTTTACCATTGTAGTCTTCTGCAAAGAACTAACCAGGGTTAGCTGAAGTGTCACTGCTGTTGTCTTTGATAGATCCTCTGCTAGTGTCACCTTCCACTACTGCTGCTCTCCAGTAGCTACCCTTCATGGATTCCTCCATCCCCATCCCCATCAGAATTGTCCATTCCCTTCTGCTGATGTGGCCTGTCTCAGCTATGATCATTCTGCCTTGAGTGACTCTGCTAGCTCTCACCTTTGCTGACACACACAAACCCCTTCATCACGTTAAAGTGTGCATTCAAGAGGGGAAAAAGGAGCACACTACATACACACTTAAAATACAGTTCTGGTCTTTGCATTGCACTAAAACAAAGGAAGGATCGCATTAATCCATGTGTACTATGACTGTCTGAAGGAGATCAATATGCAGTGGCTTTAAGAAAGAGTCAGGTTTTCTTTGATAGATCCTCTGCCAGTTTGGTGCAGTGGTTAAGTGTGTGGCCTTTAATCTGGGAGAACTGGGTTTGATTCCCCACTCCTCCACATGCACCTGCTGGATGACCTTGGACCAGCCATAGTTCTCGTACAGCTGTCCTTGAAAAAGAGCAGTTTCTGTCAGAGCTCTCTCAGCCCCACCTACCTCACAGGGTGCCTGTTGTGGGGAGGGGAAGGGAAAGGAGATTGTAAGCCGCTCTGAGACTCCTTCGGGTAGTGAAGGGCGGGGTATAAATCCAATCTCTTCTTCTTTCAGCCAACAGCCTTTCTGTACAGTCTTTATTTTGGTATGCCGATTTGCTATTCACTTTCTCCTTTTTAATGGTAAGGGCCTTCTATGTGACTTCAGAAGGCACTGTTTTTGTGATTTTGCCATTCTCTCTGTCAACACGATTTCAGCTAATATGGACTGACTAGGAGGCCAGAAACTCTCAAATCTGTGATGCGGTGCTACTTAATTGTCTTTAGGACTGTTCTACATTATTGTTTTAATCAGGGCTCTTTTTGAAGCAGGAACTCCTTTGCATATTAGGTGACACACCCCTAATGTAACCAATCCTCCAAGAGCTTGCAGAGCTCTTCTTACAGGGGCTACTGTAAGCTCTTGGAGGATTGGCTACATTAAGGATGTGTCGCCCAGGGGTCATTTCGTAGAAAAAGAGCTAGGGGAACTCATTAGCACAACTCATTAGCATATGCCACACCCCCTGACATCAGGGGCCCGGCGGTGGACCTGCAAGGCCAGCGGGAGTGCGAGAAAGCCCCGCCAAGGTCCTCCCTGGCCCCAGGCAGGCAGGGGTGGGGAGAGGCGGGGAGGAAGCAACTTACCCTCCCTCTTCTCCTGCCTCCTCCTGGCTGAATGAGGGCTGGAAGCGGGGCAGCCGGAAGCAGGGGGCAGGGCTTCGTCATGTGCCCCGCCCCCTGCACCTCACCCGGGGGAACTGCGTTCCCCCGCGTTCCCCCCCGAAATGACCTCTGGTGTCGCCTAATATGCAAAGGAGTTCCTGCTACAAAAAGAACCCATAATGTATACCTGATAACGATATCATATGACATTATTTTGTGTATGTTTATGTGTGTATTAGAAGAAGGTCTTGTCACTTGATTTCGACTTAAAACTTCATTACTATGACAGATGCATGGGGCCGTGGTGGCTCAGAGGTTAAGATGCTAAGCTGCAAACCGGAAGGTCTGTAGTTCGGCAGTTCGAGACCCTAGTGCCGCATGACGGAGTGAGCTCCCGTATCTGGACCCAGCTCCTGCCAACCTAAGAGTTCGAAAGCAAGAAATTGCAAGTAGATGACTAGGTACCGCATCGGTGGGAAGGTAACAGCATTCCGTGCGCCTTGGCATTTAGTCATGCTGGCCACATGACCACAAAACATCTTCAGACAGTGCTGGCACTTCGGCTTGGAAACGGAGATGAGCACCGCCCCCTAGAGTCAGATTTGACTAGCTTTTGAGCAAGGGAAACCTTTACTATGACAGATACAGACATAAGTTGGATGGTTAGCTTGGAGATGTAGATTTTCTTTTGCTACTAAAAGTCATTTAAGTGTGCTGTACCCCTGAATAACTCAGTTTGTGTTTTTAGTGAAATCCTTTTGAAACTCGAGCTACAGAAAATGCTTTTGAAATGCTTCTTCCTTGGGATAAAGCCAGGTTCAACTGCGAAGCTGGACTTCAGCAGCAAAGTTCTGCTTCATATATTGGTCAGCAAACACATCCCATTCAAACCAATTTTGTTCTGAGAGCTGAAGAAATATCTTTACTTGACTCAACTGGTAGACTTTGTAAAGAAAAAAAATCATTTTGCTATTTGTAAATGAGCTATGAATCCTGGGCCTTTTTATTAAGTATACAATACCATTTATTTATGTTGAACTCATCTTCTTTTGTATCAGTCATATAACTCAAAGCAGTCAGTGTTCATCTAGTAGCAAACCTCTTAATCTGTGTGTATTTTTGATATGTAGGAAACAATGTTATGAGGACCATCCATGGTGTAGGAGAGATGATGACACAAATGGTCCTGAGCAGAGGTTCCATTTTCCCTCTCGCTGCACCTGAGGTTCCTCCAAGTGTCCACCCAAGCAAACAAATGGGCACTGTAGAGAGTGAAGATATTACTGTGATGGATACCAAGCTAAAAATCATTGAGATTTTACAGGTAAAAAGACCTTTGTTCTAAAACTAAACAGAAGCACTAATATAATTTATTAGTGATGCATTTCACTATGAACTCAGGCCATTATGTGGCTTCTCCAGCCTGTACTTGAGGGAGGTGAAGACTGTTTCAATCCCCTCCAAGGTTTCCTCTGTGACTGCACCATCTCTATGGTATGGGGGCTGATCCATCTTTATTAGAGCTAGGAAGGCACGTAAGACCAAAGTAATCCAGTTGAAGGAGCCTTTTAATGTTGATATGGTTTGTTTGAGGCTCTTGGTAGTGTGTCTGACATTTACTCTGCTTTTAAAGCATTATTGAATACTGTTAAGTGGGTTTTATTGGTAAGACACTTTGGACTTTTAGGAAAAGCCATATCAGATATCTTCAATTTATATTAAGAAACATACACGAGGACTCAAGACCTGGTTTGTAGAGCTGCAGCTTTAAGTTTTGGCTTGAGCATAAAGTTACTTCACCAGCTTTTTGTACTAGATTGGGGTTCTGTTCTGAGTCTTGTGCATTCTGGTAGTAGAAGACTGGGTCAGAACAGTTCCTTTTACAATAGCAGTAATGGTATTTTTCAAATGTTCACAAATTTTATGTGAATGGCGGTTTTTCAAAAACAAGTGCTTTCTCTAAAATGGTCTATGATGCAAAAATAGTAAATTTCGTTCATCTTTGTGCCTTCTGTGCAGTCCCGCATAGGACTGCCTTGGTGCAGGCCGGCCATGGAAGGAAAAATTCCACACACTTCTAGAAAGCTCCTCTGATGAGTGCTACCCTCTCTTCTGTCAGAGTTGGAGCCCTTTTCCTACCATAATGGTC
>NW_015161951.1:235374-252153 GCF_001447785.1 Gekko japonicus | reverse complement strand
TTCTGCCACTGTGGAGAGAGGACATTCCACGAGCTTCTTCTGAGAAAACTTCAGGTATTGTGAGTGGGGTTTTTTTTTGTGACTATTGAGAGCAAAATTACCTGCCTTTAAACATCATGGCCTTGTTTAAAAAGTACCAACCATGCGGCACCAAAATGGCTCAGAATGATGAACACGATATGGACACAATATGGGTTCCTGCCACACGTGCCAACTATTAATCCCCAGAGCATGCCAAGACTGGGCTTCCTGCCTAAAAGTGACGTTATGGGAGAAATCATTAGGCATCCCATCAAAATCGCACTCCCTTAGTAGCCTCAGTCCCAGCATTGAAATCTAAGCCTGATGTTGAAGAGGACTTGCCCACACAAAGAGTGTTCAGAGCCCCCAGCTAAAAAGCTAAGAAGATATCTAAGCAGTTGGGGCTGGCGTTGTCACAACCCGACTGATCCCCCAGCACAAAAACAGTTGTCTCCACCTTGATCCCCTGCTCAATGCCATTCAGCTTCATCTCCTTGGCATTGAGGTCTGTCTCCAACTCATACCTGATGCTCACCTTCCCCTTGGAATTGACATCATTTGCCACTGAGTGAGTGCTTGGCTTCACCCACACAATGTGAACTTCAGGACAGGCCTTGGTGCCGATCCCTGTCACTGGATTGGACTTGAAGAGCTCAGTTGCCTCGATTGTGAAGGTCTTGCTTTCCTCAGCTCTGTTCTCCTGCCTGTTGACACCATGGGGTGTCTTCCAAGGGAGAGAGGATCTATGTGCAGAAGCCACATATGCCATTTCCCTCTCTTTGGGAGAGACAGACTATCAGTCCTCAGAGGACAATATTGTTGAGGTTCCCCCTCCAATTCTGAAGGCATGAGACAGAGCCTTGGCTGGGCAATTCTCCATCTGATCCGGCCCTGAAATGCCTCAGGCAGTACACTGGCTCCCTCAACCACAGTAGGTAATACCCTCAACCTCCTTGGGTAATGCCACCCTGGGCCAATGGGATGCATCTCAAACCTTTCCACATTGGCAACCTCTACCAAGCGCAACCTACCCTGGGATGAGTTCACACAGTGCACCTGAAATCCAACATCACCTTCCAAAGGCCACTTTGGACCTGCTGTCCTTGGATCCAGATGAACCACAAGACCCCCCATCAGAAGAGGAAGCTGAATGCACCTCCCTCCCTTCTCCAATGAAGCTGTGGGAGATCCTTTGCCAGTGTTATTGACGGAGGACCTTCAGTTGTATTCGGAACAACTTATCAGAATGGCTAAAGCTTTTGATCTGGATTACACCTCTCCAGACTTGAAGTTGGCTGATCCCATTATGAGTATCCTATATACCTCAGATGCTTGTTCAGTTGCACTGCTCATAGTCAAGGGCATTTTGGACTGAATGTGTAATCTTTGAGCCAAGCCTGCCTCTGGCCAAGCCTCCACAAAGAAAGTGGAGAACCTGTACAAAATTAAGGAAAAGGAATGCAAATCCCTCTTTCCGTACCCTGTTTCTAACTCTCTAATCATAGAGGCTTTACATTAAGCAGAGAGCAGTTCCACATTCCTCTCTCCTTGATAAAGAGGGGCATAAGCTAGACATGGTGGGTAGGAAGGTGTACACATCTGGCACCCTTGGTCTTTGCATCACCAATTTCATAGCGACAATGGAACGATACCAGATGTTTCTCTGGGAGAGAATGTCTTAACACATAGAGGGGCTCTCAGAGGACAAGAAAACCCTGACAAAAGTGTTGCAAACTGATTGCATAAGGCTCGGGAAGCAGCAGTTAAATGGGTCTTGACATGTGACAGATGCATGCAGTCTAGTCATGGGCTCAGGAGTAGTGGCCAAAAGAAACTCTTTGTTGAGAGTGTGTGCTTTACCCCCAGACACAAGAGCATGTATTGAGGACCTTCCCTTCAAAGAGAAAAACCTGTTCAGTGAACAAACTGACACTGTTCTGGGTAGGATCTGAAAAAATAGATTGACAGCCAGATCTCTGGGCGTCACTCCTCAGCAGCCCACCACCAATAGACCAAGGGCCCTTTCTGCACAAGCAGCTCACTGTAGTTTACTCCGGAGAATCCGAGCAGTTGAACATTTAACGTTAACTTCATATTTTGTGTCCCTGCCCTCTGCACTATTCTTTTTTCTCAGGTTTATTTTTGTGTATCCATACTGCATGTACAACCATACCCCACATTTTTTGCTTAATTGTGGTTAACGTCACTTGTGACCTGTGGAGGGGGGTGTCCGATCGCCACCGACTTGACCAAGTGTCTGTGCAAGGATTGGGGCACACTGTACCCTCCCCTTTCCTCCCCGCTCTCCCCCCGCTTTGGATAGCTGCCACTGGGCTACTCCAGGCATGCACGGCCCATGGAGGGATGCAAGCTCAGTGGCTGGCTGATTGGTCTGTCGGGAGGGGTGGGGTCCCAAGGGTTTTAATTTAAAAAAATTGGCCTTCAAGTCTCTCCCATGGTTTTCAGTGGGCAATCCTGTCATTCCTTTTAATACATCCCCCTCCAAGTTGTGTGCAGATTGGCTTTGGGGAAGGGGGAAAAGATCCCTCCCTAGGGTCCAATGTGCAAAGGATGGAGGAGCGTGTCAAAAGCCCCCCCACCCCCAGCTAGAAGCATCAGAGGACCTCCCCTCTGCCTGCCCTCCAAGTTGTGTGCAAGATGAAAATTGAATAGAAGCGGGAAAAGGGATGGGGAATGGGTGGAGATGACTAAAGCCGCATCAAGTAATCTGCTTATTATTCCCTCCAAATCAGAAGTGGAAGAGGCAAAAGGTCCAGTCCAAAACCACATTCAGATACCCTGGGGCAATGACATAATGACTGTGAAGTCAATGCTGAGTGGCCATGAAACCATACAGAAACTCCAAAATAACCCGATGCACAAGGAAAGTGACAGCGGGATGCAATGCAGAGGAAGATTAACATTCTGACCTGGTTGCAGAAAAACAGTGGGGAAACAGATGGGTGTAGAAAGAGCCATGGTCAGCAATATTCATATGGTAGACAGTACAGTTACCAGCCTGCCCCAATACCAGCATCAGTCTCACTTCTGCCCTTCTTTCCGTCCCCAGGGCCAGTCTAAGAGGCAACAGTCCAGGCATAAAAGCAAACAGGGAACCCAATTACCTAGGGATCTGCTGACGAAGGGCAGATCCCTGCAATGACTAGGAACAAGACCTGTATTCAGCGATAGGCTTTCCCTTTTTGCTAATCAATGGCATGCAGTAAACCAAGATGGTTGGGTATACATAATAAGATTTGGTTATTTTTTAGAATTTAAGACCATGCCTGGCTTCTTCAATCCTTCATCTGTAGGAGACTAATGCTCTCCACTGTTACAACAAGAGATAGCCCAGTTTATGAATTAGCGAGCTATACAAGAGGTTAGTCTGTCAGATGAGGATAGAATAATTCCTTATAAAGGAGAAAGGGAGGGGTGAGACCAATCTTAGACCTCAGAGACCTTAATAAGCACCTGAAGATTACCAAATTTTGTATATTATCTCTAGGTGACATCTTCCCCCTGAAGTGGTGGGTGGAGGACAGGAACCTTCTAGAGGGGGTCCCACTGGGGCCGTCCTCACACAACCTTCAAGTTTTCACTGATGCTTCCCTAGGTAGTTGGGGAACACACTGTGGTTTGGCCCATGTCAGTGGGCAGTGGACTTCCACAGAAACTAGATTACACATTAACATTCTAGAGCTTAAAGCTATCAAGTATGCTCTCACTTTCTTTTTAGCCATGCTCCATGGAAAACATCTCCTTCTTGCCACAGACAATATGATGGCAAAATTTTATATCAACAAATGGGGGCACAGGCTCCCTCAGGCTGTGCAAAGAGGCAGTGCTCATATGGGAATGGGCCATTCAACACAACTTCTTATTGACAGCCATGCACATAGTGGGTTAGCAGATTATCTAAGCAGAGTGTTGGGTTCTCTACACAAGTGGTCCCTAAATGTCCAATACTTGAATCCAGTCTTCCGGCTATGGGTTCTTCCCAATGTAGATATTTTCACTTCAGCAGAAAATACAAAATGCCCCGTGTATTGTTCAAGGGCAGTGAGGGACAGCAGGGCCGTAGGGGATGCTTTCCAGTGCCAGTGGTCCCATGGCCTATTATATGTGTTCACGCCTTTCCCACTCCTGCATGAAGTTATAATAAAATTTATTTATTTAATTTATATACTGCCCTTCCCACAAGCAGGCTTAGGGCGGTTTGCCCTAATATAATATAATACAATTAAAACAATCATAGAATACTATGTAGAACAAATAGATCAGATGTCAGTCAGATTAATTAAAATACAACAGCGGGTACCCCGACATCTATTTGGATCCAGGCCACTGGTGGGAGATTGGCCAGGAGGGGGGAGGGACATCTGCTGCCTCAACCAAAAGCCCGGTAGAAGAGTTCTGTCTTGCAGGTCCCATGGAACTGTAATAGATCCTGCAGGGCACTGCTGTCATATGGGAACTCATTCCACTGGGTGGGGGTCAAGGGTATTTAGACTTCCCTGGGGCTGGGAACTACCAAAAGATGTTGATTTGTGGACCTCAGTGCCCTATGGGGCTCATATGGGGAGAGGCGGTCTCGAAGGTATGCTGGCCCCTGGCCGTATAGGGCTTTAAAGGTAAGCACCAGCACCTTAAAATGGATCTGGAATTCAATAGGCAGCCAGTGCAGCTCACACAGCACTGGGTGGATACGAGCCTGCACAGGCATTGCTGTCAACACCTGTGCTGCTGCATTTGACACTAGCTGCAACTCCTGGAGCAGAGTCAAGGGCAGCCCCACCTGGAGAGAGTTACAATAATCCAGTCTGGAAGTGACCATTGTATGGGTTGCTGTGGCTAGGTCCCGGGGGTTGAGATATGGGGCCAACTGCCTAATCTGTCTCAGATAGAAAAAGGCAGACCCGGCAGCGGTGGTGATCTTTTCTAGAAAGGGAGGCATCCAGGAACACCCCCAGACTCTTCACCCTCAGTGCTGGCACTAATGGAGCCCCATCAAAGGTTGGGAGCCTGATCCCCTGACTCAATCCCCCGCGACTCAGGTACAGGACCTCAGTCTTAGATGGATTTAACTTCAGTCATCTCTATTGCAGCCATCCAGCCACAGCTTGTAATGCCTCATCCAGATGTCCTGGGGCCATGTCCGGCCAGCCGGCCTTCAGTAGATAGAGCTGGGTGTCATCCACATACTGGTGACAACTCAGCCCATATCTCCAGATAATCTGGGTGAGGGTGCGCATATAGATAGTAAACAACATGGGGGAGAGAATTGCTCCCTGTGGCACACTACATTCCAGTAAGTGCTGCTGGGATAACTCCCCCCCACCCCCCGAGTACCGCCCGCTGTCCCCGACCCTGGAAAAAAGAGGTCAGCCACTGCAAGGCAAGCCCCCATATCCCAACATTGGCGAGGTGGTGGGTTAACACCTCATGGTCAACCATATTGAATGCTGCCGATAGATCAAGAAGAATCAGCAGTACCAACAGAGCTACAATTATTTAAAAGCCATGTTCTGGTTCCCAACCTTTTGGAAGTTAGCCAGGGGAAGGCACAGAATTTTGTCAGTGACAGAAGATCTGCTGCTGTCCACAGGCCCTGTACTACAGCACAACATAGATACCCTGTATCTCACCTCAGGATTAATTTCTTTGAAGATCAGTGGTCTGGAAGAGTTGCAGAAGTCTTAATAGCTTAACACAAACTGTCTACAAGAAAGTCATACAATGTCAAGTGGCGGCGTTTTGTGGAATGGGCTTCAGAGAGATATATTAAGCTGGTTGCCCATTGTCAGAAATATTTGAGTATTTACTTTCTTAAAAGGTTTCAGGCCTGTTAATGTCCTCAGTTAAGGTACACTTGGCCGCTATATCTGTCTTCCATTTATGGATAGATTTGGTACCCATTTTTGCTAATCCATTTTCAAAGAGGTTTCTCAAAGGCCCGTACAATTTACACCCCCCTGGATAAGCCATCAGTTCCGCAGTGGAGCTTATCTTCAGTGATATCTCAGCTCATTCATAAATCTTTTGAACCCTTAGCTACATGTGATTTACTCTTTTTTATGACTGCATTTTTGATGGCAGTTACACCTGCATGGAGAGTGAATCATAGAATCACAGAGCTGGAAGGAGCCAGGCAGGCCATCCAGTCCAACCTCCTGCTCAATGCAGGATCAGCCTAGAGCATCCTTGACAAGTGTTTGTCCAGCTGCTGTTTAAAGACTGCCAGTGAGGGGGAGCTCACCACCTCCCTAGGCAGGTGATTCCACTGTCCACCATTCTTACTGTCAAAAAGTTTTTCCCAAGACCTTCCCGCCCTTAATTTAAACCCATGATTGCGAGTCCTCTCCTCTGCTGCCAACAGGAACAGCTCCCTGCCCTCCCCTAAGTGACAGCCCTTCAAATACTTAAAGAGAGCAGTCATGTTCCTCGTCAACCTCCTCTTCTCCAGGATGAACATTCCCCTCAGCCTTTCCTCATAGGGCTTGGTCTCCAGGCTCCCAATCATCCTCATCACTCTCCTGTGCACCCATTCATTCTGTCCACATCCTTTTTGAAGTGAGGCCTCCAGAACTGCACACAATATTCCAGGTGTGGCCTGACCAATGCAGTGTACAGTGGTACACCCCAAGATCACATTAGCCTTTTTTGTTGCTGCATCACACTGTCTGCTCATATTTAACTTACAGTCCACCCATCCCCCAAGATTTTGTTCACACAAACTGCTAGTCAGAGGTCCATCCTCCAGCCAGTATGTGTGTTCCTCATTCATATTGCCCAGATGTAGAACTCAGCACTTATCCTTGTTAAATTGCATCTTGTTTACATCTGCCCACTTGCCCAGTGTGTTCGGATCTCATTGAATTCTATCTCTTCTGGTGTGTTTGCTGCTCCTCCCAACTTAGTGTCATCTGCAAATTTAATGAGTAGTCCCTCCACACCCTCATCCAGATAATTTATAAAAATATTGAATAGTGCCGGGCACCCCACTGGACACCTCCCTCCATTCAAATGAACACTATTGGCAACTACTCTCTGAGTGTGGTTCTCCAACCAGTTCCCTATCCACTTAACTATCCTAGAGTCCAGTCCACAGTTCTTTAGTTTACCCATCAGAACCTCATGGGGAACCCTGTCAAAAGCTTTACTGAAATCCAGGTAAACAACATCAAGAGCCTTCCCTTGATCCAGTAAGCTTGTCACTCAGTGAAAAAAGAAGAAGAGAAGAAGAGATTGGACTTATACCCCACCCTTCACTACCCAAAGGTTTCCCAGTGCGGCTTACAAACTCCTTTCCCTTCCCCTCCCCACAACAGACACCCTGTGAGGTAGGTGGGGCTGAGAGAGCTCTGACAGTAGGTGGGGCTGAGAGAACTCTGACAGAAACTGCTGTTTTTCAAGAACAGCCCTTATCAGAATTACGGCTTGCCCAAGGTCATCCAGCCAGGTGCAAGTGGAGGAGTGGGGAATCAAACCCGGTTCTCCCAGATTAGAGTCCGCACACTTAACCACTACACCAAACGAAAGAAGGAAATGAGGGTGATCTGGCAGGACCTGTTGGGGACAAATCCGTGCTGGCTTTCTCAGATGACCAAATCCCTTTAAGATCTGCTCCAATATCTTCCCTGGGACAGAGGTCAGACTGACTGGCCTGTAGTTTCCTGGGTCATCCTGCCTCCCTTTTTAGAAAATTGGGATAACATCTGCCCTTCTCCAGGCTTGTGGCACGTCTTCTGTCTTCCAGGAGGTCTGGAAGACGATGGACAAAGGCTCTGCAAGCTCTCTAGAAAGTTCTTTGAGTACTCTTAGATGCATACTATCTGGCCTGGGGGATTTATACTCATTCAATACAGCCAGGTGCTTCTCAACTACCTCTCTGTCCATGTCAACCAGCAGCCCGGACGCCATGCCTTGCCTACTGCCATCTCTAGATGAGCCTGTTCTCTTCTTCAGGGAAAAAATTGAGCCTTTCTTCTTTCTCTCTGTCCTCTGTCAAAGTTTCTCCATTTTCACCCAATAGTGGGCCCATCACCTCTTTTATCTTGTGTTTGTACCTCATATATATGAAGAAGATTTTCTTGTTGTAGCGAGCCTTTCTGGCCAGCTTTAGCTCACTGTGACCTTTGACTTCTCTGATGACTCACCTACAGTGCCTAGTAACCCACAGATACTCTTGTTTGGTGTAGTGGTTAAGTGTGCGGACTCTAATCTGGGAGAACTGGGTTTGATTCCCCACTCCTCCACTTGCACCTGCTGGATGACCTTGGGCAAGCCCTAGTTCTGTCAGAGCTGTCCTTGAAATGGCAGTTTCTGTCAGAGTTCTCTCAGCCCCACCTACGTTCCAGGGTGTCTGTTGTGGGGAGGGGAAGGGAAAGGAGTTTGTAAGATGCTTTGAGACTCCGAGTGAAGGGTGGGGTATAAATCCAATCTCCTCCTCCTTCAGAAGTATGTCTTTGCCCCTATTTTTGAAGTAATTTTGGAGTAATTGCATGCTCTGAGATGTGAATCTCCTTTTGCTAGGTTTCATAGGGATAAGATTGTGTTTCATCCAACTCTAAATTTCCTCACAAAAGTCATTTCTGAGAGCCAGATTGGTGTAGTGGTTAGGAGTGCGGACTCTAATCTGGGGAGAACCGGGTTTGATTCCCTACTCCTCCATATGCAGCTGCTGGTGTGACCTTGAGTCAGTCATAAGTTCTCTTACAGCTGTTTTCTCAAGTGCGGTTCTCGAGAGAGCTCTCTCAGCCCCACCTACCTCACAGCGTGTCTGTTGTGGGGAGGGGAAGGGAAAGGGATTGTAAGCCATTCTGAGACTCCTTCAGGCAGTGAAGTTTGGGGTATAAATCCAATCTCTTCTTGTTCTTCGTCTTCGTTTCAGAATTTCATATGTCTCAGGACATTATATTAATAGTATTTCCCCCAGAATCACAATCTGCAGGAAAACAAGCATTGTGCACACTGGCTGTTAGGAGAGCATTACTATTTTATTTAGATTGTACATTGTCATTCAGAAAAGACAGCAACTTGTTTGTCTGCTTTAAGGGTCCTGGTAAGGGGAGGACTGTGTTAACTTAGACACTTTCCAGATGGGTGACATCAGCTGTTAAAACTGCATATGGCAGAGCAAAGGTAGACTGTCTGCTCACCATGAAAGCTCACCCAATGAAGACCAAGGCATCATCTGCAGCTTTCCAATGCAGTATCAATATATGAGAGATCTTCAAGGCAGTGACTTGTTCGTCTCCATCCAAATTTGTGAGCACTACTGGATTGACGTGGATTCCCGGAGGGAAGCAGCGGTGGGAAAAGCAGTTCTACAGTCATTCTGATAATCACCCCACACCCACCTCCTTGGTATGTGAGCTTGCTGTTCTCCCATGTGGGACTGCACAGAAGACATGAAGATGAAAACGTGGTTGCACTTACTGGTAACTGATGTTCAATGATTGCCTTCCGTGGAGGCACATATCCCTTCCTCCTTTCCTCGCTGTGGTCTAGCACAGCTATACTCTGTTGTATGCTCCACGGCAGCGAAGGGATAAGTGAGGGAAGAGTTCTCCTCCTTCCTCCATCATGTGACCATTTTGGTGGGAAAAGGGCTCCAACAGAGGGAAGGGGGAGAACTTTAGAAGCTTGTGGAGTTTTTCCTTCTGTTGCAGGCCTGCACCGAGGCAGTCCCATGTGTGCTTGCATGGATCCTTTTTTTAAAAAAAATATATACTATCTTTAGATGCTCCTGAAACTGTCAAAAATATATCTGAAGAAGTGTGCATGCACATGAAAGCTTATTCCCAGAATTAGACTTTGTTGGTTTTAAAGGTGTCACTGGACTCAAACTTTGTTCTAAAAAAATGACCTATGACCCTTTTGCCTTCTAGTTTATACTAAGTGTTCGACTTGACTACAGAATATCCTACATGCTGTCTATTTACAAGAAGGAGTTTGGAGAGAGCAGTGAAACCGTTGATGGTTCTGTAGCGTCTCCTCCTGAGTCACCAATTATCACCTCAGGTAGAGTGGTTAAAATAGCATAATTCAGAATGTGAGGATTCCTTTTCATTAGCATTGGGAGAGGAAAAGATGCCCATGCATGTGTCTCGAACCTAAAGCTTCAGAGAATTAAGCAGAGAACACAAAACCTTTAGATAATAGTCATGCACTCAGAACCTGTAGATATGGCAAAGTTGCAAGTTGGTTTCCTGCTCATATGCCTCCTCTCTATTGCACAGAGAACATAATGAGTATTGCATTTATTTGATTATGAGATGTCCTCAGCAGTAACTTGTATGGGGGTGTAAGAAAGACTCTCTGTCCCACAACTACCATTTTATGGAATGGCCTGTCTGGGGAGGTCAGGAAAGCTCCCACTCTCCTGGCTTTCCGCAAACTATGCAGAACTAAATGATTCAAGAGGCTTTTCTGTGCAGATAACAGGAGCTGCGGTGGCTCAAGTGGTTAAGACGATGAACTGCAGCTGTGGAAGGTCGATAGTCCAGCAGTTCGAGACCCGAGTGTGCCGCATGACGGAGTGAGCTCCCGTCTCTAGTTCCAGCTCCTGCCAACCTAGCAGTTCGAAAGCAAGAAATTGCAAGTAGATAAATAGGTACCAGTTTGGTGGGAAGGTAACAGCGTTCCGTGCGCCTTGGTGTTTAGTCATGCCGGCCACATGACCACGGAAACGTCTTCGGACAGCGCTGGCTCTTTGGCTTGGAAATGGAGATGAGCACCGCAACCCTAGAGTCGGATTCGACTGGCTTTCGAGCAAGGGAACCTTTACCTTTACCTTTAATAGGGTTGCACTGTTCAAAATGGTTAACAAACTTGCTTGGATAAATTATTAGGGACTGTGCTCTATACTGCTGTGTATCGCCTACTGTAAGTAGGATCCTATTATGTAATTTTTGTATTGGTGAAGGGGTCATGTTAATATGTATACTGTGCTTCAGTTCTGTCTGGTGGTTCCAGACTTTTACAATCCTATGGCATCTTTCATTGAATGTCCCAGTTTGTTGATCGTACTGACTCACTGTGTGTAATCCACATAAAGTCTCTGTTTGAAAGGTGACTGTAAAGAATGTAAACGCTGAGCATCACTTAAGGGGGAGTGAGCTGCGGTGTCCTCCTTATCAGAGGGCTTCAGGAGATGGTTATGGCAGAAAGCACTGTGGAAGTGCACAGCCACTGAGTGCTTGCTCTGGGCATCAGGTTCTGCCGTCTATTCAGTAGCTGAATGCCCGTGTGATGCTGTAACCCTGTTGTCCCTGTCACAACCCTTGAATGCACTACTTTTTAAGGGCACTACTTTCTTCTTCCCATTCAGTGGCACTCAGTGGCGGGAGGGAGAATCTGCCCTTCATACCAACATGTAGGCCCCTATTGGACCTCCTTTTCGGTCCATGCTATGACAACAAGGTCAAGACAGATCCTATTCTTCCATTAATGTAGCATCTCCCAATTCAGCAGTTATGCTTCTTGAGTGGGAAGTGTTAGAGCAGCCTGAACAGGCATTCAGAGAACAAATCGCTGCTAAGCCTTATTATTTCAGTCACATGCCATTCCGTTATTCTGTTGTTACTGATGCCTGGTATGTAACATGGTCAGTTTCAGTGTGGAGTCATGGGAAAACTGGCTGTATGTATTCCTCAACAATGAGTTAAGAATGATACTGACCAAGTTTCCCTGAGTAATACAAGGTTTTGGTGATTGTTTACTTTTAGTGCAATGTGAGAGAGGAATCATGACTGTTCTTGAATAGCTGACTCTGCCCTTCATCCACTTTATGTTCTTTTGTAGCTGTTGTTCCTGACATAGATGAAATTGCAGCTCAAGCAGAGACTATGTTTGCTGGCAGGTAAGCTTCAAAAGGTGCCATTTCCTTTCCTCTCCTCTCAGCCAAATCTTTTTGTCTTCCTGCTCTTTATTTTTTTTTTATTTAATTGCATTTATACCCCGCCCTCCCCGCGAACGGGCTCAGGGTGGCTTACATAAGGCACACTTTAATGTTCCACTTAGTGTTTGTGGTCTTTCCCATTACTACTGTTTTTTGGGTTGGGAATGTCTTCCCCAGTGTGGATGTTTACTGCTTTGAATTAACTTTACTTCCTATCTGGTGGCATAGTCTGTGGACTTTACTGCTGTGTGTGGTATGTATGCATTATCTTGTTCTCAGTGCATTCCTATTCATGTAATGTCATTTACATCTTTCTTCAGATATTTGCCTTGTTTCTTCAGTTCCAGTCTTATTACATTGCTTATTAGATGCCTTATCGTATTAATTTCATTGACCTACACTGTGTAATCTGCCTTGAGTCTCAGTGAGAAAGTCATTCCAAAGCATCCCCCCCCATCCTCATGCCAGCCAGGCCAGAGGCCTAGCTGACACACTTACAATAAATAATAACGTAGAACACTTGAAGATTTTATTGATTTCAGTGGGAGAGTAGCACATGGCTTGTAACTGCTATTTGAATCACCACTTCAGATGCATCTCATTGGGTAGGCTGAGCCTTTAGTATTTTCTAGTTCTTACTTTGTCTCATTGCTGAGATAGAGGTATGTATGCAGGAGCCTGTGGTTTGTCCTGGGCTGAGATTTCCAAATGCTTTGTCACCAGCATCTTTTTACTTTGTTTTTTTTGTGTGCAGAAAAGAAAAAAATGCGGTGCAGCTGGATGATGAAGGGGGCAGGACTTTTTTGCGCGTCCTCATCCACCTTATTATGCACGACTATCCCCCTTTGCTGTCAGGAGCCCTGCACCTCTTGTTCAAACATTTCAGCCAACGAGCAGAAGTTTTGCAAGCATTTAAGCAGGTATAGTCACAAGAGTGCCTTGAAATCTGTATATAATTTTTGAAAAAGGTCATTATTCTATATGGCCTTAAGTTGTTTTTGGTTTATTGTCTGTAAGTGTTCTTAGAAATGATGTAAACTCAGTCACAATTTTTAACCATTACCCTCATCTGAGTCAGTGGAGACAGTTCTTCAGGCTTCACTTTTCAGTAGAGATCAACAAGATAATGGTGGGGACAGATTTCCAGAATACAGGCACCCGTGTTACTGAATGCATGTAGAAAGAGAATGAACTGGATATTTGCTTTATGAACTGTATTTATTGCTACACACAATGGACTGTGCACACACACACACACACAGGCTCAGAGAACTGTACACTTTAAGTCACCTGTTGTGATGTAACACATAGAAGGTGCCTGCACAGGCCTTACATGTAAATAAGGTTTCAGCTACACAGTTACCAGCCTGGTGAAGAAGCACACACCTCCATTATTGTGAGCAGTAAGAAACAGCTTGAGAAGAGACAGCCCCCATTGCTGAATCATTTGTGGTCACGTACGACCCATCACTGCTTTGTTCCTGCATTGGTATTTCCTGCCAAATGGACATTTGGTTCACAATGAGAATGGCCAGCTTCATCAACACTACAATGGAGCATCCTGACGCCAAGGTTTTCACACCTGCCCAGATGCCATCCTTTGAGGAAGGTTTTAGATTACAATATTGGCCACTCCTTATAGGTAACCTCCCACTCCTATGGGTAACCAATAGGATTGTTTTTGGGACAGACTAACAGATAGGTGGGTCTACAGGTTGGAACAGTTACCACCCATCTAATGGACCCACTATAAAAGGTAGGGACTATTCACCTGGCCCTTCCTAGCTAGCAACCCCCGCAACAACCCCTATCTGCTTATACTCCCCTTAAGTCCCACTTGCTATCCCCAAACCCTTGCTTCTAATTTTTTGATCTCTCTTGATCTGCAGTCAAGAGACCCCCACACAGTCCGGCTAAGTTCTGGTCGTGTGGATCCCTTTAGTTTCTATTTCTCCCCATCCATTCTTCATTGGAACAACCAAGCTGCGAGACAGATAAGTATCACCCGTCATCACCCCTACCTGCTAATGCAACCGTGCTTGTTCTAATGCTGTAATTCTAAGGAACTTGATTGAATGTGTGAGTGCTTCAGTATTGTTTGTATGAGATATAATTTTAAGTAAAAGACATTTATTTTAACAACAACAGCCTCATTATCCTTCTCTGGTAACCCTTGTGGGAACAGGACCTTGGTATAGTTGGCAAGAACCCATTTATAAATTGCCAATTGCTGTAAATAAAGCAATTCGGCTAACAAATCATAGAATCATAGAGTTGGAAGGGAACTCCAGGGTCATCTAGTCCAACCCCTGCACAATGTAGGAAATTCACAAATACCTCCCCCACACAACCCCAGTGCCCCCCGTTCCATGCCCAGAAGATGACAAAAAGACCTCCAGGATCTCTGACCAAACTGGCCTGGAGAAAAAAAGTTTCCTGACCCCAGCGTGGCAATCAACATTTTCCTGGATGTGTAAGAAAGGGCCACAAGAACTAAGCACTGATGCAACCCTTCCCGCCCTCCCTCTCATGATCTGCCTAGGTTCACAGAATCAGCATGGCTGTAAGATGGCCATCTAGCCTCTGTTTGAAAACCTCCAAAGAAGAAGAGCTCACCACCTCCCAAGGACGCCTATTCCACTGATGAACTGCTCTGTCAGGAAGTTCTTCCTAATGTCCAGCTGAAAACTCTTTTGATTTAGTTTCAACATGTTGCTTCTGGGGCAACAGAAGGTCCAACCTTCTGGGGCAACAGAAAACAACTCCATACCATCCTCTATATGACAGCCCTTCAAGTACTTGAAGATGGTTATCATAGCACTTCTCCATCATCTCCTTTCCAAGCTAAACATACCCAGCTCCTTCAATCTTTCCTCATGGGATTTGCAAATTATTAGAACACTCGGAACAATGGAATCCCCAGGACTTAACAGGGATATTGGTTTCTTATCTCACTACATATGCTAACCTCATTCAGTCCTTACATCTGTAGTCTCACCAATCCCCCAGAAGGGCCATACATCCTCTTTATTTTATTTTGTTTCTTATTTGGTATAATAGGTTAGAGTAGTAGATTGTAACATAATGAATAGTAGAATGTAATGTAATTTGGAATGGTAGATTGGAATCTATTTCTCTGGTCTGGGCACAGGGGATATAACTGTACACAGCCAATTATTCCACTTCAAAGAAGAAGATGCTGTAATGTCACCTCAGTGCTTGAGAAGAGATGGATAGAGCATAATTGCAGGGTCTCAGTTAATTACTCTCACCATTCCACAGTTAAGGATACATCTGCTCAAAAGTCTCCAATGTTGACATTTTTATTTCCTTCACTATTTCCCCCCCAGAATTAATCCCAAACAAATGGTAAACTAAGCTTGTTATTTCTGTTTGGTCCTTGCATCTGTTAAATATCTTCGTTATGCTGTATGTTGATTTGCTGCCCATCCTCTGTCAAGGATGGGCAAGTGGGCATCAACATGGGAAATGGGGTTCAATGTGACCAAGTGCAATGCACATTGGAGCCAAAAATCCTAAATATAAATACACATTGATGGGGTCTGAACTGGCAGAGACTGATCAAGAGAGAGATCTTGGAGTTGTAGTAGATAACTCACTGAAAATGTCGAGACAGTGTGTGACTGCAATAAAAAAGGCCAATGCGATGCTGGGGATTATTAGGAAGGGTATTGAAAACAGATCAGCCAATATCATAATGCCCCTATATAAATCAATGGTGCGACCTCATTTGGAATACTGTGTGCAGTTCTGGTCACCACACCTTAAAAAAGATATCATAGCTTTGGAAAAAGTGCAGAAAAGGGCAACTAAAATGATAAAAGGGTTGGAACACTTTCCCTATGAGGAAAGGTTAAAGCGCTTAGGGCTCTTTAGCTTAGAGAAACGACAACTGAGGGGAGACATGATTGAGGTTTATAAGATTACTAGCAGTAAAGCCCGTTGTGAAAGCAATACAACGGGATCTAGAAAGAGGCTCTGGGGCAGTGCTCAGGCTTTGGGCAAACAGTGTCAATTTGCTGTGGTGACCTCAGCAGGGTATAATGACAGAGTCCACTGTTTTCTCCAGAGGAACTGATCTCTGCTACCTGAAGAGCAGTTGTAATAGTGAGTGATCTGTAGCCCTCACCTGGAGATTGGCAGCAATTGTTACCCAGGACAAAATGGCTGGTTTGGAGGGTGGAGTCTATGGCAGTCTACCTGTCTGAGGTCCCACCCCTCTGCAAACCCCACCCTCTCCAGGCTCCACCCCTCAAATCCCCAGGAATTTGTCAGCATGTAGTTGGCAACCCCATCTCCTTCCCAGCTAGCCATCAACCTACCATTATCTGCCCCTTTGACTTCAGCTGACTTCTGCCCTCCCTTCTGCAGAGCAGTTGTAATACTGAGTGCTCTCCAGCCCTCACCTGGAGATTGGCAACAATGGTTCCCTATGTGGGACTGACTGGTTTGGAGGGTGGAGTCTATGGCAGTGTACCTGTCTGAGGTCCCACCCCTCCTCAAACCTCACCCTCTTCAGGCTCCATCCCTCAAATCTCCAGGAATTTCCCATCTGGAGTTGGCAACCCTATCAGGACTGGCCCCAATGTGTTTTCTCCCAAAGGCCAAAGTAGGTGACAGGACCAAGCTTAGTTGCCTACCAACAGGCACTGAGGGGAATGTAGGGTTGCCAGCTCTAAGGAGGGAAATACCTGGAGGTTTTGGGGGTGGATTCTGTAGAGGGCAGCATGGGGTGTTTTCTCCCAAAGGCCAAAGTAGGCGACAGGACCAAGCTTAGTTGCCTACCAACAGGCACTGAGGGTTGCCAGCTCTAAGGAGGGAAATACCTGGAG
>NW_015161951.1:234268-234373 GCF_001447785.1 Gekko japonicus | reverse complement strand
CAGGTCCCACCTGGAGATTGGCAACCCTAGGGGAAAGTCAGCTGCACAGCAGGGGGTTGAAGAGAATGGTTTGATGGCTGCTGGGCCAAGATTGGCAACAATAGT
>NW_015161951.1:233985-234100 GCF_001447785.1 Gekko japonicus | reverse complement strand
GCATTGTATCTGTCTGAGGTCCCCCTCTTCCTCCTCCTCCTCAGATCCCACCCTCAGCAGGCTTCATCCCTAAAATATCCTGGAAGTTTCCAACCTGGAGTTGGCAACCCTATGT
>NW_015161951.1:173493-233954 GCF_001447785.1 Gekko japonicus | reverse complement strand
CACACAGCCTCTGCCTAGGGAGCAGCTGACATCATTCTCCTCTCCCAACTGAAAATTCCAACTGCCTTGGGGGGGGGTGAGTTTGAGGTGTGGAATGGAGTGTAGTCCAATCAGCTTCCATATGTAAATGACCTTGGAATGCTGGCCGGGACTGCACAAAACAGCCAATGAACCCAGCCAGTGTCTTCCGAGTGGCAGTTTTTTCGGCCTAACACTAAAGGGGCCAATTTTAGAATTCTGGCACCCAAAACTCTTTTATAATAAGGGAGAGATGCATGGGAAAGAGCAGGTCGAGAAAGAGGTACTTTTCTCCCTTTCTCACAATACAAGAACTCGTGGGCACTCCATGAAATTGCTGAGCGGTCGGGTTACAATGGATAAAAGGAAGTACTTCTTCACCCAAAGAGTGATTAACACATGGAATTCACTGCCGCAGGAAGTGGTGGTGGCTACAAGCATGGACAGCTTCAAAAGGGAATTAGATAAGCATATGGAGCAGAGGTCCATCACTGGCTATTAGCCACAAGGTATAGATAGGGGCTCTGGGGCAAGTGATGCTCTGTCTTCTTGGTGCTTGGGGGTCAACAGTGGGAGGGCTTCTAATGTCCTGGCCCCACTGGTGGACCTCCTGATGGCACTGGTATTTCTGGCCACTGTGTAACACAGAGTGTTGGACTGGATGGGCCTTTGGCCTGATCCAACATTGGCGTCTCTTATGTTCTTATGTTCTTAAAAGAGTGCTTTACTGTGCTTTTGCAATATGCAGCACCTCTAATTTCCAGCAGGTTCACTCAAGCATGTGAATTATTTGTGCGGCAATAAATATCCCAAGCAGAATGCTTTTCAGTGGAATCCTGTCATGGCTTCATCAACATTTGATCTATTTTGAGTAATTCATAACTGAGAAATCAATGGCCTTATATTTATGAATCCACCCTATAGACCTCTTTGAACTGTGAACATTCCATCCTGAGATCTTTTGGAAGACGGAACACTTTTGTGATTCTTGAAGCACTTAATTGTAACAATTGCCATTGGTACTCCAGTAATATTTTTGTGAAAATATTTTTTTACAGGTTCAATTGCTGGTGTCTAATCAGGATGTGGACAACTACAAGCAAATAAAAGCTGATCTTGACCAGCTGAGGCTGACAGTAGAAAAATCTGAACTTTGGGTTGATAAGAACAGCAGTTATGAGAGTGGTGAACTAGGTGAAAGTCAAGCCAAAGGGGGCGATGAGCCCATTGAGGTATGTCTCTTGGCTTCAATCTATGCATGCTGCATGGGTTTAATAACAGGGTGTTGACACAGGGCAGCTTCCCATAGGATAACAAAAGCAGAAAATGTTCCTTAAATTCTGGATTTAGAGGATGACAGCGTGAAAATTGCCACTGGACTCAAACTTTGTTCAGGTCTCCTTTTAGACATTCTCTTTTGAGGAGTTCCTCAAGAAATTCTGTTGCCTGTTTAGTTAATATTGCTGTTTCAAGGCTTCTGAGGTGATGAAAGTCACCATATTAAGCAATTTAAGAGTGAGTCAGGGGTGAGGTAAAGGCTGGAGTATCAGACTAAAGTATGAAAAATACAGGTTCAGACCTTACTTGGATCTGAAGCTTCCTGGGTGATTGTGGACCAAAACAAAAGAGAAGTCCTGTCTACATGTTTTGGCACCATAAAAATTAACAATGTTTATTCCAGCATGAGCGACATCTGGCTACATCTGGCTACCAGTGTTTAAACCCTTTTTTGGAGCCAAGAACCAGTGCAATATTAAAAGAGAATAAATTTATTTTAGAAAAGTAGCAGAATTTAAATATATATACACACAGATAGAAGAGCATACACACAAGATATTGGAAAGAAAGGGAGGCAGTGGACAAATAGGAGGGAATGGGGAGTTTTGGGGGGTGATAGATTACATATCTTGGAGACCTGGCTAAAGCCTGAGGTTCTGGAAAAGGGGGTACGTGAAAACAACCAACATGCCATGCACAAAGACCTGATATGTATCAGGGGTGATAGCTTCTCTGGGGTGCCTAAGCTTAATCACACTGGGCATGTGGTAGACTAGGTATATTTATACCCCAAAATGTATCCTGAGGGTATGATGACATAGATGAGCTAGTGTCATCATACCAGTGATGTGATGGGATTCATGTTGCTGGACAAAAGAAGTGTTTGGAGTTTCCCACGTACATCACAAAAGGTGAGATGTTTCCTAACAGTTGTGAGAATGAAGCTAGATGGTGATTATTCAGTTCAACCTGAAAGAAGGGGGAAATGCAGATGCAGGACAAACCACTGGAAGATTCTGACAGGAATGAAGTTATTAGCCAGAAGGAAGAAATGCCATCGAGTCCATAGTGTGACAGGGTCTGAGACAGAAAGTTGCTTATAAACATAATCCATTCATACATGAGGAGATGGTCTAGATGCTTTGTCCTTCTGTCTGTATCCTGTCAGACAGTAGTCAGCATCTTAGCCATTTAGTTGTGAAACCTCTCACAGGTTCAGGGCAATCACAGTTCATGACCTCTCTCTAATTAATATGCTGAGAGCCCTGATATACAGCTGCATGCACCAGGGTCTCATTCTCCCCTGTTCTACTGACACCACTAGACTGGGCCACCCAGCTCCCAGTCAGTCGCCCGTCAACCAGATACTTTCCAGACAGTTGGGCTTGGGAACTAAACACTTGCCTCCCTTTCATGTTACCACCATTTATCAATAGCTACACATACACAACCAGATATCTTATAGATTTACAGGGCTCTTTTTGTAGAAAAAGCCCAGCAGGAACTCATTAGTATAATAGGCCACACCCAACAGCAGAAACTCATTAGCATATTAGGCCACACCCCTGACAGCACAGCTCATTACCACATTAGGCCACACCCCCATGTTACCAGAAGTGTGGTTATCCAGCCACACCCACCTTTTGCTTGTTATTCTGTTTACCTTGTTTGTTGTAAAAACCCAGGGCTTTTTTGTAGCAGGAACTCCTTTGCATGTTAGGCCACACACCCCTAATGTAGCCAATCCTAATGAGTTTCTGCTGTTGGGTATGGCCTATTATGCTAATGAGTTCCTGCTGGGCGTGGCCAACTTGGAAGCCAGCCGGAACTCCGTTCCTGTGCGTTCCTGCCCAAAAATAGCCCTGGATTTGCATATGTGCTTATTCCTCTAAGAGAATACACATTCAGTCAGTGGGGTTAACCATAAAAAAGGAGTTAACTTTTATTGCAGGTTTCAAATAACATTGGAGTAATTTGTATACAGTCTCTCTAATTGCTTAAACTTCTGAATTCTAACTCTATTCATTCTTCCAATCCTCTTTGTTATAAGTTATCTTTCAGCCAGCATAAGGCTACTGTTCTCTCCCTCATTGGCTCAAGCTGTTCAGTCTCACCACTCTCTCTTCACACTCTCTTAACTGTCAACTGCCACATACCAATTCCCCCAATATTCTGTTAACTACCATTGTTGCTCTTAGAGAGAGGTGGTATGGGACCTGTCTATCACAGCTACACTGTCTTCCTTTCCCTGCATGCTCCTTCCCTTGTGTGTTGAGTTTCTTAAATTTCAAGTCTGAAAGGTGGCCTTTGGCCGCATTTGAATTCATGCTTAGTAACATTAATATATGTAATGTATTGAAATGATTACATGAATCACCTCATAGGACTCCCATGTTAAGCTTCGAGCCAGACCAGGGCTCCTCTGAGCGAACTTCCTATTGGTCGCTTCGTAACAGCGACCAATCAGAACGATACCATTCCCTAGGAGGGAAAGACTCCCATTGGTCTTTATTCTAGCAATCTCATTGGTTGTTATTTGTAAATAGGCGTGGCTACATTAGCCCGGTTATGTTTAAAAGGAGCATAAGCTCCCACTGTTTTCTGTTCTGGTTTCTTACTGAGTTGAGTGCTTGTTCGTTACTTCCAATAAAGCTGAATCACTTGCTGAATCACTCTAAGAGTCCTTTGTTAGCGCGATCTAACAATTGGCGACGAGGATGGGATGTTAGAGCAGGTAGGCAGCCCTGCGGACATCCACACTTCGGACTCGGAAGAAAGCGGGCAAAGCACAGCAGCCGATCCGGCGGAGGCGCCACCAGCTCCGGTGCCCAAGTCTCCCCCGATGGCTGGAAGCCAGAAGTTCGAGTGCTTCGAACCCTCCTCAGAAGACTGGGACTCCTACCTGTCCAGGTTCGAGTTCCATCTGGAGACCCACGACATCACCGATGAGGCGAAGAAACGAGCATGCCTCCTGAGTTCCTGCGGGAAGGGGACCTTCGACATAGCCAGGTCGTTGGTGGCCCCAACTGATATAAAGACTGTCACCTACGCTGACATCACGGAGAAGCTTAAGGCTCACTATTCTCCACAACCGTCGGAGATCGCCTGCCGGCACGCTTTTTACAAGCGGAACCAGGCCGGAGGCGAGACCATCGCAGATTTCGTGGCGGCCCTTCGCAAAGCCGCACGGCCATGTAATTTCCACAACGTGGAGGAAGCCCTCAGAGACCGTCTCGTCTGCGGTCTCAAAGATGAAAGGCTGCAACAGAGGCTGTTCGCCCGCACCACCCTGACCTGGGCAGTGGCCTACGAAGAGGCCGTGGCCGCGGAAGCAGCGGAGAAGTCCACGAAGGAGGTCCGCCAGCGGGTGGCAGAGCCCAGTATACACGCTCAACGAGACAGCGAGGGCGAAGACGCGGATGATGACGTCAACGCGGTTCGAGGCAAGCGGACCCCAGCGAAGACTACCAACGTCAAGCCTTGCTCCGGTTGTGGCGGGAAGCACCAGCGCGGCTCCTGTTGGGCTCGTGATGTCGACTGCAGAGCGTGTGGGCGGCGTGGTCATCTGGCCAGAGTCTGCAGATCAGCGAAGAAGGATCCCTCAACTAACAACCGGTCAGCGCAGAGGGGCACTCCAGTCAGCACCCAAGGCAAGACCCGTTCCTCAGCATCGGAAGCAAGCTGCCAGTTGACGGCGACCTTGTCGAGCGCATCGGCCGTAAATCGCACCAGCAGCCAGGGCAAGATCACCGTGACTCCACTCCTCGACGGCCGACCCTGTACAATGGAGGTGGACTCAGGATCGTCCGTGACGGTGATTTCTGCCGCGTCCTGGCGCCAGTTGTTCCCGAACCGAAGCCGGCGGCGGCTCCAGCCTGCGGGAACCAGAGTGTCCGACTTCCAGGGCAACCGAATTCCCTTGGCCGGACGGGACTCTGTTACTGTTGAGTATAAGGGGAAATGTGTTAAACTGTCATTCCTGATTGCAGAGGGAGACCGGGTTAACCTGCTAGGGTTAGATTGGTTTGAGCCATTGGGCATCGGTATTTCTGGGATTAACAGGATGTCTGAAAATAAATGGGGCATGCTGTACGACCTGTTCCCTGATGTATTTGCCGAAGGGTTGGGAAGGTACAAGGGCCCCCCGGTTGCGTTTGACTTAGATCCGTCAGTCAAACCTATTAGGTTGAAGTATCGGAAAGTACCTGTGTCTCTCAAACATAAGGTGGAAAAAGAGATTGACAAACTAGTTGAGCAAGGGGTTTTAGAGCCAGTACCATACAGCAAATGGGAGACCCCGATCGTAACCCCTGTCAAATCAGATGGGTCCATACGACTATGCGCCGATTACAAATGTACGATTAACAAGGCGCTGCAGCAACATTCGTACCCGGTCCCGGTAATAAGCCACATTTTGGCTTCCCTGGGGGGTGGCAAGATTTTCGCCAAATTTGACCTGGCCCAGGCATACCAGCAGTTGCCTGTCACCCCGGAGGCTGCCGAGGCCCAAACAATTGTAACCCACCAAGGGGCTTTTAAAGTGAACAGGCTGCAATTCGGGGTCAACGTAGCACCTGGGATTTTTCAGGGCCTCATGGAACGTCTACTAAGGGGGGTACCTGGCACAGTGCCCTATTTTGACGACGTGCTGATTGCGGGCGGGTCTGAACAGGAACTACTGGACCGGGTTAAAGAGGTCCTCAGGCGTTTTCAAAATGCCGGCCTCAGAGTTAAGCGCTCAAAATGCACGCTCGGGGTGGAAAGTGTGGACTTCCTGGGGTTTCGCATTGACGCAGAGGGAGTCCACCCCACGGATGAGAAGGTATCTGCAATCCAAAACGCCCCCAGGCCGGTGAGTAAGAAGGAGCTCCAATCCTTTTTAGGACTCCTGAATTTTTATCATGCGTTTTTACCGCATAAGGCATCAGTGGCGGCCCCTTTGCACGCGCTTTTGCACAAGGAGGCAAAATGGAAGTGGGGGCAGGCCGAGGAAAAGGCTTTTGTGGGAGTCAAGGAGCTGCTGACATCTAATGCCGTACTCACGCATTATGATGAACACAAGCTCCTGGTGTTAGCTGCTGACGCTTCACCGTTTGGAGTAGGCGCAGTTTTAAGCCATCTGATGCCTGATGGGAGCGAAGCGCCTATCGCTTTTTATTCTAGATCACTATCTGCGGCAGAGCGGAACTATGCCCAGATAGACAAGGAGGGTCTGGCGTTGGTAGCGGCTGTCAAAAAGTTCCATGATTTTATTTTTGGCAGACGATTTTTGCTGGTCACTGACCACAAGCCGCTACTGGGGATTTTTGCGCCCGATAAGCAATTGCCAAACATCATGTCCCCACGCATGCTTAGATGGGCGATATTTTTGCAGGCTTATGATTTTGACTTAGAGCACCGGCCTGGGAAAGCGATTGGGCATGCGGATGCCCTCAGCCGGTGCCCGGTGCCGGACATTGGCGCAGACCCTGCCCCCGCCTGTGAGGTCTTGGCAATTGAGGAGCTTCCTCGACCCCCGGTATCATCCAGGGACATTGCAGCACACACGGCCAAGGATAGCGTGCTGTCCCGAGTATTAAACTGGGTTTGGAGGGGGTGGCCGGTTGGAAGCGTTGAACCGGAGTTCGGCCCTTACAAAAGCCGTCAAAATGAACTATCCATTTCTAAGGGCTGTGTATTATGGGGGAACAGGGTGGTGGTTCCTGACAAACTCAGGACGAGAGTGTTAGAGTCGCTGCACGAGGGTCACCCCGGTATGGTACACACCAAAGCGTTGGCCAGAGGGTATGTCTGGTGGCCGGGGCTGGACAAAGAGATCGAAGAATGGGTACGAGGGTGTCCCAAATGCCAGCAAGTCAGACCCGATCCCCCACAAGCTACACCCCAAGGCTGGGAGTCATCTGGTAAACCCTGGGCCAGATTGCATATAGATTTTGCTGGCCCTCTCCAAGGGCAAATGTTCCTAATTGTGGTGGACGCTATGTCCAAATGGCTGGAGGTCGTGCATATGAAATCGACCACATCACTTGCTGTGATCCATGCGCTCCGCCGACTTTTTGCCACCCACGGGTTGCCTGACGTCATCGTCAGTGACAACGGGCCTCAATTTGTGTCTGAGGAATTTAGGCTCTTCCTCACGAGTAATGGCATACGCCAAATGACTTCGGCCCCTTTCCATCCGGCATCTAATGGCCAAGCCGAACGGATGGTCAGGACGGCCAAAGAGGCCCTGGGTAAAATGGACGAAGGGGACTGGAGCCAGAGGCTGGGCTCCTTTCTTTTGCTGCAGCACACCACCCCCTGTAGTGCTACAGGCCGTAGTCCGGCCGAATTGTTAATGGGGCGGAGACTCACGACCCGTTTGAACCGTATGCACCCAGACCTATCAGAAGATCAGTCCGAGCGTACCACTGCGCAACCGAAGGTGCGCATGTTTGAAAAAGGGGACAAGGTTTTCGCACGAAATTATGCAAACGGGCACTTATGGCTTCCTGGGGTTATATCCGACTCTGTGGGTACTCGCATGTATGTGGTGCAGTTGGCTGACGGTCGAATCTGGCGGCGCCACATAGATCAGTTAAGGAGACGTTGGGCTAGGGACAGCGCTGACTCTCCGACGGCTGAATCCCCTGATGTCGAGTGGACACCCCCAGAGCAGGCGGTGAGTACCGAAAGGCCCGGTACTGTCCCCGAGTCAGGGCAGAACCCTGTGTGCGGGGCTGAAATCCCAGTCGAGTCTGTGCCTGATCCAGGCTGTAGTGAACCCCACTCTGACCCACAACCTTGTCTGCCCGTGGTGCCTGCACCGCTCCGCAGGTCCCAGCGTTCGCGGCAAATGCCGACTTATCTGAAGGACTATGAGTGTAAATACTGTTGGAATAACTGATGTACAAAGGGTGATTGTATGTATGTACATAATAAAACAATTGGGATGATGGCTTAACTTAGGGGGGAGGAATTGTAATGTATTGAAATGATTACATGAATCACCTCATAGGACTCCCATGTTAAGCTTCGAGCCAGACCAGGGCTCCTCTGAGCGAACTTCCTATTGGTCGCTTCGTAACAGCGACCAATCAGAACGATACCATTCCCTAGGAGGGAAAGACTCCCATTGGTCTTTATTCTAGCAATCTCATTGGTTGTTATTTGTAAATAGGCGTGGCTACATTAGCCCGGTTATGTTTAAAAGGAGCATAAGCTCCCACTGTTTTCTGTTCTGGTTTCTTACTGAGTTGAGTGCTTGTTCGTTACTTCCAATAAAGCTGAATCACTTGCTGAATCACTCTAAGAGTCCTTTGTTAGCGCGATCTAACAATATATATTACTGCAGTAATTTTGTTAATATTTCTATATATCTAATTCTCATACTGGCCAAATCTTTGGATACGTAAATCCAGAAACTGGATAAAAAGATCTTTCTATAAATCTGAAAACAGCCCCAGATTTGCAGAAAAAAATTGAAATCTAAAAGAAAATTCATTGGGGATGGGTGGGTTAAAAATCTCCGAAATAACAGAAGCGGTATCTGTAGCTTTAAGAAACAAATGCTGTCAGTGGCTGATGCTACACAACCACAATGGTATTGCCAGCATTCAAGCCTTGGTTTCTGTCAGTAAAAGACGGGGAGGGGGCAGGGCCTTTTCCAGGGCTGTTTTGACCTTAAAGAGAGGACTTAGTAGGGCCAGCAGCTACCACTGGGTGACTTAATACCACTCGACTTGCATAATTTATCCAGGCCTGACTGCTTCCTGCTGTTCAACAACAGCTGCTGCACAAAAGCCAGTGTGCTGTAATGGTTACAGTTTCAGACTAGGATCTTTGAGATCCAGGATCAAATCGCCACTGTGCCTTGGAAGCATACTGGGTGACCTTGTGCCAGTTATGCATTCTCAGCCTAACCTAATTCAAAGAGTTGTTAAAAGGATAAAATGGAGAAGAATGATGTAAACGGCTTTGAGTCCTCATTGGGGGAAAGGATAGGGTGTAAATGAAACAAATCAATAGTATATATAGCTGAAGATGGGGGGGGCAGATAAAAGTTAGAGTTGATGGATGGTAAAAAAGGAAGGAAGCAGGGAAGGGTGTGGATATTGCAGTGGCCAGAAGAAAGAAAATAGGAAATAGTGTGGGTAAGATAGGGTTGCCAACCTCCAGGTGGGGCCTGGGGATGGCCCAGAATTACAATGATCTCCCGACTATAGAGATCAGTTCCTCTGGAATAAATGGTTGCTTTGGAGGGCGGTGTCTGTGGCATCATACCCCACTGAGGTCACTCTCCAAACCCTACCCTTTCCAGGTTCCACTTCCAAATCTCCGCGAATTCTTAACCTGGAGGTGGCAACCCTAGGAGAAGGGGATACAGGGAAATCGAGAGGCCTTTCACAAGTCCTTGTGGGTTCACCACGCAGTTGGACCTGGTGCAGTGACTGGTACCACACAACCAAGCCACGGTTATCCTGAGTAGAGGCTGAAGCTGAAGATGGGGGCAGATAAAAGTAGGTTTGGTGGTGGGTGGGAAGGGGAGAAAGGGGAGAAAGGGGAGAAGGTTTGGGGGTTTTCAGGGAAGAGAAGAGGAAGAGGAAGTAGTGGGGAAGGGGAAAATGAGATTCCCCCTGCACGTGCTTATGGGTCCCCACTTGTTAAGAACTAATAACAAAAAAAGGAAGAAATCAGAGGTTGCAGGTAATAGATGCTTCATATGGCTCTTTTTGATATTGGATTTTCTTCAGTTTTTCAGTAATCTTTTTGTATGACCATGTAAAAATCCCACAGATTTTGTACAGCAGCCTTTGTCAATCACACTTCATCCAGTTTACATCTTTGTAACTCTGGGTCATCTGGGTGCATTTGATGCTACCTTATCTTGACAATGTGCTTGGCAGCAGCTGTCTAGGATCTCTGGCAGAGAAATGTCTTCCTTTATATTTCCAGATGGAAAGTCTGTAGCAGGAGTCCAGTGGCGCCTTAAGGACTAAAGCATTTTTTCCAGCATAAAGTTTTGTGAGTCTAAGCTCACTCAATCAGATGCATATCTGATGCTAACAGTTGATACCTGAAATTCTTTAGCTGGAGACAACAGGACTAAACTTTGGACCCTTTGAAATTTGAAGTTGGCCATGGCCCTGTCTCCAAATTTTGCCCATTGCAAACAAAAAGTTGTCTACCATATATTTTATGTAATTTCCTTTCCTGTTGGTATTGCACTCTGTTTGGCTCATGTTTGGTATTTCTCTTTTTCTAATTACAGGAATCAAGTATTCTGAGTCCAGTTCAGGATGGGAGCAAGAAGCCTCAGATTGACAGCAATAAGAGTAACAACTACAATATTGTTATGGAGGTTTGTGCCTTTGTAGATGATGTGTCTCAGTGGTAGCTTATGTGTTATCTGACATATAGTCTCCTGCATGTATTATTCATGAATGATAATTCCTTGTATTGCCAGATTTTGATTCGCCTAAGTAAACTCTGTGTCCAGAATAAAAAGAGTCGAAATCAGCAGCAACGATTGCTTAAAAACATGGGAGCACACTGTGTAGTGTTGGATCTTTTACAGATACCCTACGAGAAGGTAAGAAACCAATGTTTAACTACTGTAATTAAGCTTGATTGTCTCTTGGCTTTATTCCAGGCATTTCTGGTCTTTTGGAAATAGAGTATTCACAGTTCATACATGTACATTTTAATAAATTTTTCTGCAGACAGATGAGAAGATGATTGAAGTGATGAACTTGGCTCACATGTTCCTTCAGAACTTCTGTCGTGGAAACCCTCAGAATCAAATCCTGCTTCATAAACATATCAACTTATTCTTAACACCTGGTGTGAGTACCTGAGTAGATAATAAATCGGATGATAACTATTTGGAGGAAAAAAGAATGCAATTAAAATATTACAGAGGGGCAAATTCCTCTTTACGTTGTTTTGCCTTAAATTCCCAGATTCTCATAGCAGTTAGCAAATACCTTGCCACCAGGCCAGTAACATGAGAGCTTCAGTCTAATAGAAGATATGAGACAAGCCTCTCCTCGGAGTATCCTTTCATCTTACACAAAAATGGACTGATTAGAGAGTGGCGTAATTCAGCATAGAGATCACAGTAAAGTAGTACATGGACAACATATTCAGGGTTTCCAACCTCACATATGCAGAGTCTTTGAGTATAGGGGACATTTCAGATGATAAATGTCTTGGCAGAGGCCAAGACTGCTTGACAACTCAGTAATAGGTTTGATAATTCTTAGAATACTAATAATAGTCCCCTAAAAGTGAGTCACTGGGACTGATTGCCTAACCACCGTTCAGAGGTCAGGATGTGAGTTCCTTCTCTGTAGTATTTCCTTAGAGAGAATTTCCCCTTACTACAGTTAAAGGATACTTTGGTGCCAATATTAAGGTTATCTGGGTGCCTTGCTTTACCAGGATAGTTAAGAAACGTATTTGAGCTGGGAACCTCCGGATAGCCTTAACCATAGTTGTCATTGGGATTGTTGTGTCTTGTCTGGCCCAGGCTAGGGCAGTCTGGTTCTTCTGGAAAGAATAGTCTACAGTCAAGGAATTGTAGCCAGGGTCTGAACAGCAAGGGCAGAAGTGTCAGCAAGCTTGGAAAGGGTCAGTGACCTGGAGGGCTAAACAGTAGTGGAGCTGTCCATACAGTTGCAAGCATTAGAGGCAGGATCCGGTCTACAGGAGTGTTTTATCAGCAATTTCCAGGCAGTAGTGGAGAGATTTTGTATTATGCCTGGTAGCTCCACTCTTCCTGCCTCTTTATTGGGGGCCTACTTGGAGCAAAGCTCCTTCCCATTGGTCTGCTGCCGCATAAGTGCTGTATCTTGTGTTCTAGGCTTCAGATGAAACTGGTAGAGGTCCTGGTGGTATCTAGAGGTAGATGCAGGGAGACCATTTGCCTGCTTATACCAAGATGCCTACTGGTAGTTGGGCCTTCCTCCTGCACTTGCTCCTCTGAGCCATGGGAGAAAAGGCACAGACTGAAAATCACGTCTGGTGCTGCATGATATCACATCTGCCTGAAAAATCAGATGTGACGTGTGTCAGGCAATGCTCTGGTCGCCTCCAAAACCTGAGTACAGGTACAGTCCAGGTGTCTTTGGTTCCTGGGTCTGCTGGTTCATTGGGATCTGCTCTTAAATACTTTTCTGCCATGTAACACCTGGGGATCAAAATCCAAGATTCCCTTGACAGATGATAAGAAATGTAAAACACACACTTATTTTATTGTTTTCTGGCAGGTGCCTCAGTTCTCTTCTTATTTGTTAGTTAAATATGCTGCTTTTCTGTCCCCTAAAGTAGCCTCACATCAGTAAAGACAGTAAAGAGGCAAGATGCACAATGAAGACGGATGGACGGAAAAGTCAGAGGAAGAGAGATCAGTTTGAAATCCTCATCTGATCCTATGACTTTGATTTCTTTGTCTAGTGACAGAGGCTGGGGTGCCCTTTCTCCTGTCTTCAGTCCCTTGGAAGTGTGGAGCAAAGAGCCTTGGGAATGATTACTCCATTCTCTAGGATCTCCCTCTTAGCATGAATAGTGTCTTAAACCCAATATCCAGGATTAGTCTCAGAAGCCAATTGTACACATTTCCCTTTTTTATATCCTTATGCAGCCCTTTTCCTTGGCCCAATCAAGTCCACATGATCTATGTCAGGTGGCCATGTGGTTGGGACATCTGATTACCTGGCGAAGTTAAGAGGATGCACATGACCATAGGGCTGTATTGCATAGACAGAACTATACTGTGAAATAATTTCAGAATCAATTCTCAGATCTTTTTCATTTGCCTTCAGCTGTGGTGTCTGAAGTAATTTACCTGGGGGCATTTGGGAATCTCTTTCCTTTAGTTTTCCCTGACAGCTCCTTGCAGAGTAATTTTATATGTGCTGGAGACCTGTGTTTTCCGTGTGTTTTCCCCCTACTTACATCAGTCAGAATGTTATGAGTGCTCCATCTTCACCATTCTTCTGTGGGGTTTTTGGGTCTGTTTGCTTTTAAATTAGCTCCTTGAAGCCGAAACCATGCGGCACATCTTCACAAACAACTACCATCTGTGCAATGAAATTAGTGAGCGAGCAGTGCAGCACTTTGTACACTGCATTGAGACACATGGCCGCCACGTGGAGTATCTCCGGTTCCTGCAAACCATTGTGAAAGCAGATGGCAAATACGTCAAGAAGTGCCAAGATATGGTAATGACAGAGGTATGTTAAACCAAACATCCTACAGGCACTTTCCCCCTGGGATTATCACAATTCTTGATTAATTACGTAATGCAATCAATGGTTGTGGTGCTTTATGGGGGAAGAAAGACAAGGTCTTACCCCAAAGGACTTACTCTCCAAGCTGATCCAGCTCCTCCCATTGCTTTCCACTTATTTATTTCTCTATGTACACTCCTTATAGTCCACACTTTCCACTCTGTTATGTTCTGCTTAGCGAATTGGGTTCTCTTACCACCGAAAGGTGGCTCAGTGGTTAAGTTGCTAAAGTGTAGACCAGAAGGTCGGTGGTTCAGCAGTTCGAGACCCGAGTGCTGCATGATGGAGTGAGCTCCCGTCTCTGGTCCCAGCTTCTGTCAACCGAGCAGTTCGAAAGCAAGAAATTGCAAGTAGATAAATAGGTACCACTTCAGTGGGAAGGTAACAGCGTTCCATGCGCCTCGGTGTCTAGTCATGCCGGCCACGTGACCGTGGAAACATCTTCGGACAGCGCTGGCTCTTCGACTTGGAAACAGAGATGAGCACCGCACCCTAGAGTCGGATTCGACTGGCTTTTGAGCAAGGGAAACCTTTACCTTTAGCATATTGTGATGTTTTGCCATCTAGCAGTTTTCGAGGCTTGCTAGATGCACATCCCTTTAAGCAATGGTTATATCCTTGTGACACAGGGGTGATAGAGACTGCAATTATTAGAAGGCAGTTATAGGGCTGATCCTGTAAGAGGCACACAGGATCCCGGTGGGGCTTGCTCCTGAGGTCTTGGAACCAGTGCTTCTTACAGAGGAAGCTGAACTTGGGAGTTCAGCGAAGGAGGTCAAGGAGGAGCAGGAGAGAACACCTCTAGTCCAGATTTCCCGAGAAAGAACATACGAGTGTCATATCAGCAGGGAGGGTCATGTGCTGCTGTATCTTTCCTGCTATGGAAGTTCACACAAGTTCAGGTAAGCACCTTATTTCACTTTAAAATACCTTTAAAAAACTAACACGTTATGAAGGTAGGGAGCTGGAGTGCTTGGATGCTCAGTGACAATTTTGATATCGTGGGTATCTCAGAAACATGGTGGAATGGGGAAAATCTATGGGATACAGTTATCCCTGAGTTATCAGTTCTATAGGCAGGACAAGGAGGGGTGGGTTGGTGGAGGTATTACATTCTACATCAAAGAGGGCATAGAATCAAATAAGTTAGAAAATAACAGGGGAATGAACTCTCCCAAAAGAAGTGATATGGGTAGATATACCGGGCCCTGAGGGTTACTTAAAAGCAGGGGTCTTGTTGTAGAAAAAGAGCTGCCGGAGCTCATTAGCATAACTCATTAGCATAACTTATTTGCATATGCCACGCCCCCTGACATCACCGGAAGTGACAGAAGGCCACACCCCCTGACATCACCGGAAGTGTGTCAGAAGGCCCGGCTACTTACCCTCCTGCTTCATCCTCATTCCCAAACGGAATGAGGATCGAAGCAGAGGGCGGGGTAAAGAAGGGGGCGGGGCTTCACCACGTGACCGCCCCGCCCCCTAGAGGTTCTCTTCCGGAGCTCCGTACCTGAGAGCTCCCCCCTGACTAGAGCCCTGCTTAAAAGTGAAGTGGGGAAAGACAGCTTGAAATGTTTAAAGAAGTGACAGTTTTCCCTGTTGCCATTTCAGCTCGTGAATGGAGGTGAAGATGTGCTAGTGTTTTATAATGACAGAGCCTCCTTTCCAATCCTTCTCCAAATGATGTGCTCTGAGAGAGACCGAGTAGATGAGAATGGGGCTTTGGCTTACCACATCACCCTGGTGGAGTTGCTAGCAGCATGCACAGAAGGAAAGAATGTGTATACTGAGATCAAATGTAATTCCCTCCTGCCGCTTGATGACATTGTGAGAGTGGTTACTCATGAGGACTGCATACCTGAGGTAAGCTGGACTTTGCAGCACAGTGAGTGGTGAATCTGTGTAAACATACTTCCAGAGCCTCAGAAGAAACAGAGACAGCATGCAGAGTCACTTAGCTAAAAATAGCCTCAGATGTTCATATTGCATTAAGTTGCTGTCAGTGAAGAGGTAAAGTAGGCCATTTGTCCTTACTAAATGATTAACTGAAGCACTGTAGATTTTCTTCCTTGCTATTGCAGCACTGAAGTATGACATTTCCTGTCCCTGTTCCTACTTCACAAGCAACAGTGATGCCATATAAACTGAGGCCAGAATCCCATTAATTGTTCTTACAACAGGTACAACACAGGGATATGTAAATATTTCACAGTATGATTCAGTGCTGCTTGGGGTAGAAAATGTGTATGTTATCTCTCTATACATGCTCAAGACAACTCTCAGCTAGAACAGGAAAATAGAGCGAAGAAAATAGCAATAAAACCAAGAGCCAGTTTGGTGTAGTGGTTAAGTGCACGGACTCTAATCTGGGAGAACCGGGTTTGATTCCCCACTTCTCCACTTGCACCTGGCTGGATGACCTTGGGCAAGCCATAGTTCTGGCACAGCTGTTCTTGAAAAAGAGCAGTTTCTGTCAAGAGCTCTCTCAGCCCCACCTACCTCACAGGGTGTCTGTTGTGGGTAGGGGAAGGGAAAGGAGTTTGTAAGCCGCTCTGAGACACCTTTGGGTAGTGAAGGGCGGGGTATAAATCCAATCTCTTCTCTTCTTCTTCTAAATAATTAGTCATACCAATTAAAAACACAAGCAAGAAAACCCAGTCAATAAAAAACAGCCAGTATAACCAAGCCAGGGCATATGTGTGTGTGTGTGTGTGTGTGTGTTAAGTGCTGTCAAATTGCTTCCAATTTATGGCAACCCTATGAATTAACAACCTCAGTTCTTGCCAAGCCTCTTCTGCAAGGAAAAAAAGCATCCTGATAATGGTTTTAGTTTACCTGTTTTGCTTTGGTTTTGTATTTGACTTTTTAGGTCAAGATTGCATATGTGAATTTTGTCAATCATTGCTACGTGGACACTGAGGTGGAAATGAAGGAAATCTACACTAGTAACCACATCTGGAAATTATTTGAAAACTTCCTTGTTGATATGGCAAGGGTAGGCTTGCATATTCTGCTAATTATTGCAACAGCTATATTGGCGACTGTGATGTTCCTGCTATTTATATTTACTCATTGTTGTGGTACCTGTGCATTCATACATGAGTACTGTGCATGCGCAGGCTCCCTGTCACCCTTCCCCATACTGTTTCCTATTTTTCCCAGCATGATATAGAGGGGGCTGAGTTTCCTCCCCTCTGTTCTCTCTCTGCTGTCGCTGACAGAGGATTTGTTAGTCGAAGCTCCATTTCAACAGAACAATACTGTGATAAAATCTATTTCAACTTACTTTCTCTTTAGGTCTGAGTGCCTGGAAAATGGCACAAAAAGCACTTTTTAAGAAATGCGGGTCCTGTGAGTTGTAAATCCCCCTCAGAGACAACCCTGATAAATGCCTCCTATGCCTTGGCAAAGAGCACAAAGTCTCATGCTGCTCTGTCTGTCACCAGTTCACCCCAAACGTGAATTCCCTTTCCATTGGGTTGCTCAGCACTCTCATCCCAATCTGTCTCAGAAGGTGAGGTACAGGATTTGAAACCTCCAATGCCTTATCATCAATGCAACTCCCACATTTCACTGTTTGGATCCACTACCCCAATCAGATCTGATGGATTTATATTTGATGTTGTCCTGATCACCATTCCAAGGACAG
This sequence comes from Gekko japonicus, assembly GCF_001447785.1. NCBI lineage: Eukaryota > Metazoa > Chordata > Lepidosauria > Squamata > Gekkonidae > Gekko > Gekko japonicus. The sequence continues at coordinate 216,737 of NW_015161951.1, read as the reverse complement.
TCTGACTACTATGACCAAGGCGGGGGTGCCTGTACTCCCCTAGGCCACTATCTCCTAGAGTTCAGAATTCACAAAGGGCCCACATGAAGAGCAAAGATCCTGTGATGATATAGCCTTTGTGTAGGACCCATCAGCCTTTGATGACAGAGAGCTCAAGAGAGCTCAAGTATGCCACCAAAACATCACCTGAAGACGTGTTACCATGACCGTCCATGTATTCGCTGAGCAGGGCTGTAGCTAGAGCCGGGCATATAGGCTGATGCCCCCACCTGATTTTCCAATGCCCCCCACCAAATCCTAGAGTCCACCCCAGGAGAGAGACGGCGGGCCAAGCAAGCAGGGCTGGGGTGTGGCTTTCAGAGCCAACCTTTCCCTGCTGCCGGTGGGGTCTCTGGTTGCTGGAGGGAGGGAGGCTGGGCTGACTCAACTTAACGGGGGACATGTCCTCCCTCTGGCCCCAGTGGGGTGGTCACAGCATAGCCTTCATTCCTGGCTGAGGCGAGCACCTCTTGCAGGGTGTGTTGACTTGAGCCCTGAGCCAGGCGACGGTGGCAGCAACAAGGGGGCTCCCAGCCCAGCCCCACTCCATGCAACAGGGACAACTGGAGGAGGAGGAGGAGGCAGGCTTGCAGCACTTAAAACATAAGCCTCTTAGTAGGGGTCCCTGTTCACCCATCTCTACCAGAATTCACAGCCATTATGGATGCTTCCTTGAGAGGCTGAGGCACCCACACTGGGCAAATATCAGTCAGTGGGACATGGGCCATTCAAGAAACGCTCAATCACCTCATTGTACTAGAGCTCAAAGCCATTTACTGCAGTCTGTTAGCCCTTTGTACCCATGTGTCAGGCAGAAAATCCAGATAGCCATGGACAGTCTCACAGCTATAAATAGTCAGTGTGGCACATCCTCTCTAACTCTCTGCCCCTTTTTCAGACTGATCATTCACAACAATGCCATGATCCAAGCCATTCACATAGCTGGGAACAACAATGACATAGTGAATTTCCTCAGCTGTACTGCTTTAGTGCCACATGAATCATAACTAAATTGGACCTTCCTATCCTTAGTTTTTCAGTATTGGATGGTACCAACAATAAACATGTTTCCTACCAATCTGAACAAGAAATGCAAATTCTTCTGTTCCCAGAGTTCACAAGATCCAAACTCCCTGGGAGAGGCCTTCAAGATCTGTATGCATTCCCCCTTTCCGCACTCATTCCATGGGTCCTCTACAAGACAAAGCAGGAACACACTACAGCTCTTGATAGCTATCTTTGGGTTGAGGCAAACTTTGTTCCCTACATTACTATGCATGGCCCACAGCAGGTACATCCTCCTTCTCCAGGGGTCTTTCCTACATCCGAACATTGGCAGCCTGCATTTAGCAGTGTGGCTCATTCAATAACCAACTGGCAATTCTCCAAACCCATAAAACAGGTACTACTTAATATCAGAAAACTGTCCACCTGGTGCTCTTGTTCCACCAAATGGAAACATTTATGCTCATGGGACAAGGAAACAGGACTTAGATCCGGCCACATGTCCCATCAAAAATATTGTTGAATACCTCCTCAGCCTAGTTCAAGGGAGATTATCATCCACCTCCATAAAGGTTCATTTAACTGCCCTAGAGTGTTTCCACACACGCATAGAAAGGAGATCCTTATTTGCACAAAGGGAATCCTAATTATAAGGTCAATGAATCAATTTCCCCTGGTCCAACCACCAGTCCCCCAATAGAGCCTGTCCCTTGTTCTCTTCAAACTAATGGGTAAACTGTTTGAACCCAAGACCACATGCTCCCTCCGTCTCTTAACCATGAAAATTGTAGCCATCACCAGCCAGAAGATTTAGTGAACCCCAGGTGTTAAGGCATGACCCGCTGTTCCTAAAAATCTTTGACAATAGTAGTCCTTTGAACTTCACTACAATTCCTTCCTAAGGTGACATCCAAATTCCATTTAAATCAAGACATCACCGTGCCAATATTATATCCACAGTAGCAGAATGAAAAAGAGTGAGCCCTGTACACTTTGGACATATGCTGAGCACTCTTCTTCTATATAGAAGGAGAAAACCATTCAGAAAGGACAGCATCATTTTTATATCCTTCATAGACCATAACCTGGGGCAGGAAACAGTCATCAGAATCCCTTTCCAGATGGATCGTACCTTGTATTGATCTGTGTTACAAGCGGGTACGTGTAGACTGCTGCAGCTGCACACCCACTCTACCTGAGCCCCATCCGCTTCAGCTGCTTTTCACCATGAGAGATGTGGCAGTGTGAACAGCAGTCCTGCAATCTCAGTTCAACCGAGAGCTCACAGCCGCCTTGGAAAGACTGGTAAATCAGCTCACTAATCTCCCACGTGCACAGGTACCGCAACAATAAAAGCAGAGTTGCACTTACCTGTAACCATTGTTCATTGAGTGGTCACCTGTGCAGTCATATAACTCTCTCTCCTGTCCTGCTGTGAGCTCTTCACATAACCTGAAAAACTTACCACACTCCAGTAGTGGTAGAAAAGAACTGAAGGAAGGGCATTCTGCCCCTTCTATATCATGCTGGAAAACGTGGGAAACAGTGTGGGGGAGGAGGACGATGGAGTGCCTCTAGGCATTTTGAGCTTCAAAAATCCTCTTTGTGGAAAGCTTGTGTATGGACAGTACCCATGTGTGATTCTACAGGTGACCACTCGATGAACAACAGTTACAGATAAGTGCAACCCTGTTTTACTTAGATTTATATGAGCAAAAGTGCTCTTTCATGTTCTGGTTTGCCTCTTAGCCCTCTACACAGCCGAGTCTTCAGCTATTGTATTCCCTTGGTGATCCTTCCTTCCTGCACTATTTTTAATTGTTGTTTATATCTGTGTATGATTTACTATGTTTTTAATTGTTGAATGATGTGATTTTGGTTTTAATGGATGTTTTTATTTTGTATGTTTTTAATACGTTAGCTGCCTTGGTGGCCCTGATGAGGGCAGAAAGGGAGGCTATACATTTTGTAAGTAAGCGAGTCTTCCAGGTTATTGAGCTTGTTTGTTCAAATCAGGGATGTGTATTTTAGGCTGCATCATGGCTCATGTGATGTAAATGTATCACTTTTGCCTTGCTCTTTAAGAAAGCAGTAAGAATCAGGAATTGAGGTTTGTTTCTACTTTCTCCCAGACAACTGGGACCCAAGGCAGGTAACAACTAAATACTTCAAAGAACAATAAAAACAGCACAGTCAGCCAGGAAAAACTATAATTTATATTGCCCATTCATCAGATCACTGCCAAAGAAATTCAGACAGCCAATGGAAAACAGGACTGCCCTTACCTATAATTGTTGTTTCAGTGGTTTTCTATGCAGGCACACATGGGAATGCACAGGTGCAGGCCAGCCGCAGAGAAGAAGCCCCTAAAGCTTTCTAGCAGACTAGGAGCCCCCTTCCTCCCTCTGGTGCTTTCCCACAAAAACCATCACATGGCCAGGAGGAGGGGTACTCTTCCCTCAGTTCTCCTCATAATGTCACCAGAGACCCCAAGAAACTAAGGCTCCAGAGAGTTCAGAGCAGGGCAGGAGGAAGGGATGTATGCCTGCACAGAAGACCTCTCATTGAGTTACTGGGAAGTGCAACCCTGTTTTCATTGTCGGGCTTCTATGTAGTCCCGCATTGGGAGAATAGTAAGCTTATTCAGTGAAGGAGGTGGGTGCGAAGCTCTCAAAGGAAGAGACCATGGAGGACCACCTTCCCAATAGTTGTTTAGCATCCTGTATTGACATTCACCCCAAACGGCTTTATAATGGAGGAGGGAGTTCTCTACAAGTGTCCCAACCAAAATACATGCAGGAATGTGGCAAAAAAGTGCTGTTGGTGAGAGCTGTGACATACAAAGTGGCAATGAACATTCTCCTAGCACCCAAGATAGAGTGTGATAGCCTCTGCCAACCCACAAGGATAGGTTGTGTGAGGGTGCTGAGTCCTTCTTGAAGCCTGAGAAACCAGTACAATGTTGTTTGCTCCCTATCAGACCAAAACCCAAGAAAGTCACTCTCATTTGAGGAGAGGAGGACATCTTGATGTTTGGGTGCTCCTATTCTCACTACCCCTTGAGGCAGGAAATTAGGTTGTGTTCTTCCCATCCCTAAGGAGAGGAGTACCTCTTTCTTCAGTTCTTTCCCTGCCTCCTTTGCAAGTGCAGAGCTCAGAGGAACTCCGATTGCCTTTTAGCCTTTTTTCTGCTGCAGAGCCAGTTTGGTGTAGTGGTTAAGTGTGCGGACTCTAATCTGGGAGAACCGGGTTTGATTCCCCACTCCTCCACTTGCACCTGCTGATGTGACCTTGGGTCAGTCACAAGCTCTGGCACAGCTGTCCTTGAAAAAGAGCAGTTTCTGTCAGAGTTCTCTCAGTCCCACCCACCTCACAGGGTGTCTGTTGTGGGGAGGGGAAGGGAGAGGAGTTTGTAAGCCGCTCTGAGACTCCAAGTGAAGGGCGGGGTATAAATCCAATCTCTTCTTCTTCTTCTTTGGAGATCATTTATTTCCCTTATGTGCCTTACTTTGTGTTTTTCCTCTCAGTTGTCTTTGTTCATCCTTCCCACATTCACCTCTGCTCTGCTTGAGTGACGTCTCCATGACTAGATGATTTTATAAGCCTGGCATGGATTGCCAAAAAATCCTCCTGCCCTACTAAAGTGGCACCCCCCAAAAAGCTTACCCTCCATTTTCCCAGACTTCATCTCCAAGGTCTTCCTACCTGGGGGAGGAGATTTATAGCCCTCATTCTGAGCATCTGGAGTCTGATAGGGAGGAAGGGGAACTATCAGATGGAGACCCTCCTCATGTGACTGTTTTCACATGATGAGTTGCCGCTATTACTCTACAAGACCCTACAGATTCTGCACCTTTCCATTCCCAAGAATGATCCAGAGCCTGATGAGGATGGGTCCACAATGGTGTTCGGTATGCCCCAAACCTTGGGTTCTACCTTTCCTTTTCCTTGATTTTTCACTAAAGGGGTCAAGGAAGAACAGACTGAATCTTCACATCAGTGCTTCTACATTGGGCATGCCAAAAACTTTCCACCACAGGTCTCTCAACTCCTCAAAATTCTGATGGTAGATGCCCCAGCGTCCAGTTTGGTCTCAGGTGTGTCCTTACCTAAAGAAGGGGAAAGCTTCTTAAAGGATTTCGCAGATTTTTAAAAAGAGAGCCGGCCTTACTCAGAACTCAAGGAGTGATGGCCTATGCCACTAGAGCTTCAGCTGCTACTTCCCTCATGGCTACAACCTCTGTTGTGTGGCTCGCAACTCCTGAGGGAAACTCCTGATTTATCTTGGAAGGAATCTGTCATCCTTTCATCTCTTTTGTATAGTTCTTTAGTGTATTGTTCCCATCTTTCCTTTATCTTTTGTCCTCTTCAGTTAATGTGTTTCCTTTAGAAAGCTTTGGAAATCTTTTCTGTGGCTGGCCTGTGCACATGCAGTCCTAATGCAGGACTGCAGAGAAGCCGCAATAACAAACCTTAAAAAGTCTCTAATGTCAAGAATCAGAAAGGCCTTCTTGAAAGCTTTAGTTTTAGTTGCATCAGAATTGAAGCCCTCCTAATTTTTTCTGCAAGGCAGTCCAGAGGGCCAAAGTGGTTACTGAAAAAGCCAATAAAAGGCAGCAGCAGAGCACACCCTCCCTCTGTGTGTGTGTGAGTGAAACAACACCCTCCCTCTCTCTGTGTGTGTGTGAAACAACACCCTCCCTCTGTGTGTGTGTGAAACAATCAATGTGGTTTCTTCGCTGAACCAAGTTGCCACAAGGCTCATACTGAGTGAGGTGGACCTACAAGAATGATGGCTCCATGCCACGAAGGGCTTTACAACCTTATAACATTCTCCCACCTACTTAGAGAGGGAACTTTTCAGCTGCTCTTGGGCTGGATCTGAGTCCCTCTTCACTGTTCCTTGTCCTTAGTGAGTCAGGAAGATTTGTGAAGTCTCTTGTCTGAACTCTTTTCAGGCTGGCCTGTGCCTTTTGCATCTTGACAGCTGCCTCCTATGTTTACCTGGAAATCCTGCTAATACACTTCTTTCCAAGGAAGAATGTTTAGGGTGGCAGAGTGTACAGGCAATTTTTGTTAAGGCCTAAGTGCCTAATTTTGAAGTGTAACACTCCTGCAGTACCAAAACACATACTAAATTGAATGCTGGGCAGAGTAATAATGAATACTAAGGAGAGGGCAGCATCGGTGTTCTTAGGAACCCCGCTAGTCTTGAGCAATCCAAGGAACTCTAGGACCAGGGACTCTAGGATCTGGACTGGAAACCTCCCAGTCTGAGCTAGAACCTGGCCTGCTGAGGTACTGTGAACTAAGTCCCCCCAGAGCTTTCTTTAGGCACAGATGGAGTCACAGTAGTGTGCAATCTTGACCCCTTTGATGGCAAGCAGTGGCCAGACAGTATTCACTCCTGGTCTAGGTTCTGTTCTAATCTATTCTGAGAGGATATGCAAATATGAATGGTTTGAATTGTGTATTTGTGTTCCATTACCGTGGGCGTTGTTTAGCAGTGTAACTGAATTGCCCCTGCAATTTCCTCACCTTCTCCGTGTGACCCCTCTACCCACTCTAGGTCTGTAACACAACCACAGACAGAAAGCACGCGGACACATCTTTGGAGAAATATGTCTCTGAGCCCGTCATGAACATTGTGAGTGGCTTTTTCAGTTCTCCGTTTTCAGACAACACCACAAGCCTCCAGGTAAGGACAAATGTCTGTCCAAATCAAGATGCCATTTTATACTTTTGACACACACACACACACACACCCCTTAGGAATGCCTGAATTCCGGTTTCTACCCTAAACCAATAGATATGGAAAAGATTTGGTTTCTTATGGGAGAAAAATTGATAAAGAACATATATAAGAAATTGTTGGATGGGAAGATGCAAGAGGAAATGATGAGGGCTGGTATGGAAGCGTGGAATAAGGATTTAGGGTATGACATAGAACCTGATAGGTGGCTGAAAATTTAGGAGATAAACATGAAGACCACTAGAGCAATTCCCTTTAAGGAAAATACTTATAAAGTTATACATAGATGGTATTTATACCCCTCGAAACTAGCGAAATTTTCCGAAGCATCGACTAATATATGTTGGAAATGTAGACAGAATGTTGGTACTTACTTCCACATGTGGTGGACATGCTGCAAAGCTAAAGAATATTGGGGGAATATTGGAGGGATGTTAAAGGAAATTATGGAGGAATCAATACCAATGAAACCGAAATTATATTTATTGAACATTATCCCCGAAATGTATAGAAAAGAACAGAAAAATTTGTTGTTGCATTGTATAATAGCAGCAAGGATAAGCTATGCTAAGTATTGGAAAACAGATAAGATTCCAGATAAGCTAGAAGTAATACAAAAATTGTTTGAGGTCGCCGAAATGGATAAACTATCTTGTACATTAAAAGGGAAAGATGAAGATACTTTTGAGAAAAATTGGGGGAATCTATATAAATGGAAAGTTAAAAGGAACGGTCAGGAAGAGATTTGATTGACGAATACTGGAAGTTAAAAAGGCTGTATGCTCGTCTATGTAGAATGGTATAATTAGCACATGTTGTTGGGTGTGGGTGATGGAAAATCAATAAAAATATTATTATTTTTTTTAAAAGGAATGCCTGAATTCCCAGTAATGTTTCTTTTACTTCTTTCAGTCAGAAGATAAATCTCTTTTAAAAGAAAAAAAGGGGAAAGGCAGAGGTGAAAAATCTTAATGGGTAAATATTAGGGGATCTCTTATTCATACCCATGCCCATGTTGGTCTGCAGTAGAACAGCTAGAGTCCAGTAGCACCTTCGAGACCAACCAGATTTTGGGGGGCATGAGCTTCTGAGCTCTCTTCTGGTATCAGACAAAGGTTGCTTTCTTGGTTTCTAAGGTGCTACTGGTTTCAGATCTAGCTGTGGTATGAATACATTGAATGCCCATTCAGAATTTTATTGGATCAGATTTTCAAATACTTGATTCTGGATTCCAAAGCTACAGTCTGCAGAATATTTTGGTGACAGCACTTCAGATTGAGACTGGAATATTTTAAAAATTGCACTAAATCGTACTTGCACGTATACAATGTTCCCCAGAGGGAGGCTGGAAATAGGTGGTCAGTTATTCCTCCTGGCAAGCCTAGCCTGGTGCCTCTGATGTTCTTGCCAAGGGGGCATGACAGGATATGTGACCTGTTCCAGATGATTGACCTGCCTTGCCTGTTGCTTCCTCTTTGAGTCCTTCCAGGCCCTTTAGCTGCCAGAACTGAGCAAGAGAGTGGCAGAATATTGGATGTGTTATACTGGCGTGGGTTCTGAGAGAGTTGATGTGCCAGGATGGCTCCCACATGCCATTTTCTCCCTCCCTTAGATCAGCAAAGTGCAAAAACAGGTGATGGGCAGTGTTCCCTCTAAGCTGAGTTACTGTGAGCTAGCTCACAGTTTTTTAGCCTCCGGCTCACAGATTTTTTTCTTAGCTCAGGAAGGATGGCTCCAGAGCAAACTAATTCATGCAGTAGCCAAATTGCTCGCTCACAACTTTAAAATGCCAGTAGCTCACAAAGCAGAATTTTTGCTCCCAAGACTCCACAGCTTAGAGGGAACATTGGTGATGGGTCCTGGATATTTTCCCCTCTGATCTGCTCAGCACCAGAAGTAAGGAGGTACCTGCTAACAGTGATGATAGGCATTCATTCCAAAAGGCCTGCTTGCCTGACTCTTCTGACCTCCAGTGCAGAAACCTACAAGATACTATGAATATGGATTTAATGGGACTTGCACAAAGGTGTCAGTGCCATTACTGTGAGAGATCCCTCTGAGGGGCTATTCTCCTGGAGCCTCTCATAAAATAAGCATAGGGTGGGGATCAGGAATGTGAAAATGCTGGAGAGTTGTGGGCATTTGATGTAGCCAAAGAATTCAAAGACCAATCCCTGTCTTTAGTGAAAATGCTAAGTGTGAATGACACCAAATTCTGGGTCTAGATAGTTCAGGATTCATTGGCCCTTATGGGTCAGATCCTTGGAAGTTGTTTTATTCTCGCTGATTTGGGCCTGTAGAAGAAGACCAGTCAGTCTCATTTTGTGTAAACTAACCAAAGAGACATTATTGCTGAATCTGATTTTATTTCAGAGATGTAGTAAAAATGTGGAATAAATTAATGATAATTCATTTATTTTTGTGGTTGTACCAGCACATAAGGCAAGTATTACTTGTCTTTGAAATGTTTTAGATTACCCAACTTAACTTCTTTGTTTTGTTTTGCTGACAGACTCATCAGCCTGTGTTTATTCAGTTGTTGCAGTCGGCATTTAGAATTTACAACTGTACTTGGCCAAACCCAACACAGAAATCTTCGGTGGAGTCTTGTATCAAAACTTTGGCTGAAGTTGGTAGGTGCACATTAGATTTCAATTATGGCTTCCAGTATTTTAAACCAAAGTACGCCTTGATTTTACAGTGGGATTTTCATGACTATGGTCTCCAGGGAAATCAGAGGAGCAAATTCATCAGGAAACTTCTGTGCAGTCTCCACTGAACAAAAGGCAAGTTGTGTTAGAAGGCAGCAGTTCCACCAGGAGATATCCCTGGAGGATTGTCCCACAGCTCATGAATGTATACTGTATTGTGCCTTTCCAGACACTGTGTGGTGGGTGCTACAAGCATGGACGGCTTCAAAAGGGAATTAGATAAGCAAATGGAGCAGAGGTCCATCAGTGGCTATTAGCCACAAGGTATAGCTAGGGGCTCTGGGGCAAGTGATGCTCTGTCTTCTTGGTGCTTGGGGGGGGGTCAACAGTGGGCGGGCTTCTAATGTCCTGGCCCCACTGCTGGACCTCCTGATAGCACTGGTATTTCTGGCCACTGTGTGACACAGAGTGTTGGACTGGATGGGCCTTTGGCCTGATCCAACATTGGCGTCTCTTATGTTCTTATGTTCTTATGTGTATGCAGCAGTGGCCAGAGTGTGGGGTATTCAGTAACAATCTTCCTTCTTCTCCAGTTGGCCAGAGGAGCAGTGCCCTGAGTGTTCTCTCACCCCTGGCATGCAGTGTCTGCCCCAGGTATAAGATGGGCAGCTTCCAAGGCTTGAGTTCCAGCACTCCACCCCCTGCACAAGATAGCTTCTGTCCCTGTAGCATTCCATGGGGGGCTGCTGTAGCTATTGAGGAATGGCATGTGTGTGTGCGTGTGTGTGTGTAAGTGGCTTTTACCTTCCCCGCTCTTCTTTTCCCCAGCCCCCCGCTCCTCCACACAGGAAACGAGTTGCAGCCCACTCTATGTATTTTGTTAGGCAGTAAGTCCTAGTGTGCGCAAAGGCACATAATGCCAAGGGAGTGTGCATAGTAGTATCAACGTAGGCTACAATCCTGTGCCCTTGGGAAGCAAATACTATTGTACTCAGTGGGACTTACTTCCAAGTATAAGGTGCAAACGCTCATGGTATTAGCTAAGGGCTGTGGAAGAGCAACCCAGTTCCTGCCCTCTTGGCCCATATCGGTGTCTCTCCTCACAGGGATCCCTTTCTTTTCCTTATTTTGGCAGTAGCCCTCTGAGTCTTCATCATATGAAGGCAATGTTTGAAGTTGGAGCCTCTGGGTCAAGGAGCACAGAAGGGTGGGATGTCCCTGAAGGAACTAGGGACACAAGGGGGGGGGGCTTAACCCTGAAACCTGGGATCCAGAACCTAAAAAGGTAAGTCAAACAGAAGAGAGGGCCAACAATAAAAACTTGATGTATATAGTATAAAAAGATACAAGTATTTATTAACAAAGAATTAAAAAACATATAAGGGCCCAATCACACCTCATGTAAAAATACCAAAATCTAACACACAAGGGCCAATGGACTTGACCTGACGCGTTTTGGCTCTTTGCTTAAGGGACAATTTTACTGAGGATGCTTTGGCACTTTCTGGACCAGGAGTTATTATCAGTGAAACACCATTTAGCATGTGATTGCATCTTTGGAGGCCTCATTTATACTTTTATTGTGTGCCTAGCGGTTTCACTTTGGAACAATTCTTTTCTGGTCCATCTTGTATCTATGTTGCATAATTGTATGATTGTATTGTATTATTATATAAACCAATATGGCTCCTCATTGTGTTTGACCTCTGAAGAAGGGCTATACAGGCCAAAACACGTCAGGTCAAGTCCATTGGCCCTTGTGTGTTAGATTTTGGTATTTTTACATGAGGTGTGATTGGGCCCTTATATGTTTTTTAATTCTTTGTTAATAAATACATGTATCTTTTTATACTATATACATCAAGTTTTTATTGTTGGCCCTCTATTCTGTTTGACTTAGCTTTTTAGGTTCTAGATGCCCCTGATGGCACCTGGATTTCACATGCTCGTTGTAATTTATCAGTCAGATCAGTGTCTGGCAGCCTGTGGTAATAACATCTCAGTTGTTAGCATTGCATCTCAAATTGCCTAACACAAATAGCCTGCCATCCCTGTTGGAGGCTGTATCTGGCTTCCCACACAAAGCCAGTGCACTCTATGCCTGTAAGCCGCGGCGGGAGCGCCCTGAAGGTGTAAGCCTCTCGAATGAATAGAGCCACCTTAGACTGATAGTCCTGGGTGATTTCAATGTCCGTGCCAATGATGCGGCTTCCACACAGGCAATGGAACTGGTGCTGTCCATGGCGGTGCTAGGACCAGGGGTCGTTTCATAGAAAAAGAGCTAGGGGAACTCATTAGCATAACTCATTAGCATATGCCACACCCCCTGACATCACTGGAAGTGTGTCATAAGGCCACACCCCCTGACATCACTGGAAGTGTGTCATAAGGCCAAACCCCCCGCCCCCAGCGGTCCGGGCCGCCGGCCGTGCAGTTCCACTGCTGAGCCCCATGAGGGGCCTGGCGGTGGACCTGCAAGGCCGGCGGGAGTGCAAGGAAGCCCCGCGAAGGCCCTCCCTGGCCCCAGGCAGGCAGGGGTGGGGAGAGGCAGGGAGGAAGCAACTTACCCTCCCTCTTCTCCTGCCTCCTCCTGGCTGAATGAGGGCCAGAAGCGGGGCGGCCGGAAGCAGGGGGTGGGGCTTCGTCATGTGCCCCGCCCCCCGTACCTCACCAGGGGGAACTGCGATCCCCCGCGATCCCCCCCGAAATGACCTCTGGCTAGGACTCTCCCAATATGTTGCGGCTCCCTGTCATCAAGTGGGGCACACACTCGATTTGATCTTCACGACAGGGATTATGGTGGACTGAATTACTGCTATGGCATGGTTGGACCACTGTGCCCTGAAGGCCCACGTGAATGTGGCACCCTGACCCTGTATGGGCAGTGAGCGCATTTTAGCTCGCCCGTGGAGCCAAATGGACCCTGTGTGGCTCCAGATGGCCCTGCAGGATCCGATTCCCCCTGGTGGCTCGTTAGATGAGCTTGTTGAGGACTGGCATAGTTGACTCTCAGCAGCCATTGACAAGATCACTCCCCGACGTCCTCTGTGCCCCCATTCTAGGCTCACTCCATGGTTTCCACAGGAGCTGCGGCTGATGAAGTGAGGGCTCAGATGGCTAGAGAGACAGTGGTGGCATGCTCATGATGAAGCTACAAGAGAATCCTATAGGACGTTTATGAATGCATCATGATATAGACTGTACTAACACTTTATATTATGTTATGTTTATAACTGTATTGTTATGATTTTATTCAAATTCTGCTTTAGCTGTTTTATATACTTCATGTAAGCCGCCCTGAGCCTGCTCTGGCAGGGAGAGCAGGATATAAATTTAAATAAATAAATAATGCTGATTGAAATCATACCAAGTTTTGCTAGTTTTGAGCCCAACTGCTGTCACGTGTGTGATTGGAGTATTTGCTGCTAGGTTTGTCTCATACGTTAGGTTAAGCAATATGGTGTTGGTCCATCTAGTAGGCTTTCAAAAATGGTTTGTACTTGGACACATGGGTTTTGACACAATGATCTTGCTTTCAAAATGGAGCTTGGAGTGGCCCCTAGGCTTCACTGTAATGTGTTGAGGTTTCTAGTCCTTTGTAGAATCAGTAGTATCATTGATATATATGGTTGGTAGAGGGCTCCAAGTGTGTCCAGTGAAGTCTAGCACCATTTGAGGAATAGTGGACATGTTAAATTCACGGACTGATTCCAGAAACTCTCTAGCAGTATCACCAAATTCAGCATCAGTTCTGGTTCACTTGGAATCTAATGGTGTCTCTAATTAAAACTCGGTGCTCTGACTTGACTTTACAGGTTCTTTGCATACTTTTGAAAGTCTATCAAACTTGAACAGAAATGCAACAAGTTTCTTAATAACTGAGCATTGTATTTGAAAGGGGATCAACACATTCTGAAAATGAGGCCACTGCTAACACCTCAAACAAAAATAAATATCTTGGCATTTGTGTGCCAATATTTCAAAATGGGAATGCATGTTTTATGTTGCTTCTAAGTGGTGAAATGTGGAACAAATGAAAAATAAACTTTTTACAGGCAACACAGAAATAAGCAGCTAAAGGATTTGTTTTAAAGGATAAAACTTCAGCTGCGATCTGTGACAATTGATACAGGTCTTAATTATAAATAGAAGTATACCTTTAAGAACTTGTTCAAAAGAAAGAAACATTTCCCCTTACCCTTTTGGTGATAGTTTTAATTAGCTGCAAGTCTTCAGAAAATTATACTAATTGATGGCTATTCAACAACTGATGGCAGAAAGTTACCTACTTCAAATAATATCTGAAGCAGCTGAAGGAGTGTGCACATATTAGCAGATCATGCTTTGTGATTGATTTACCCACGCAGGTGTACTGGACTTCTGCATAAAGTAAAGGTAAAGGTTCCCTTGCTCGAAAGCCAGTCGAATCCGACTTTAGGGTTGCGGTGCTCATCTCCGTTTCAAAGCCGAAGAGCCAGCGCTGTCCGAAGACGTTTCCGTGGTCATGTGGCCGGCATGACTAAACACTAAGGTGCACAGAACGCTGTTACCTTCCCACTGAAGTGGTACCTATTTATCTACTTGCAATGTCTTGCTTTCGACTTCTGCATACATAACACCTAATTGGGGGGAAAAGTTGTCCCGCATCATTTCTATTGCTTTTAATAACACCACAATAAATTGAATTGATAAGTCACATTTGCCTCCTAACCATTGTTGCATTTTAATTGGATGCGGCTATAACAAGGAAATGCCAATAGTGGAAGTGCATAGTTTAAAAATATTGCAGTAATGAAGCAGCAGGGACAATAATTATAAGTAATTGTTAGTTGTACAATGGATAGTTTGACACAAGTCTGTGCGTAATGCAAAAAAAAAATTGAGGGTGATCAGAAAAAAATGACAGCAGGAAATTTCTTTGACATTAAGTAAAATGGAGGGACAGTGGTTAGAGGCTATGGTTTTGTTTTTTTAGGGGAAGGTGGCTTGCTTAGTAACACAAAAGGTCTCCTGCCGCAGGAGCTATCGATTCTCTGTTTCTAACCAAACCAAGCAGATCTTGGGGAGTCCTCCCTTCCTGTAGAGTGAGGCCTGAGATAAACAAAGCACAGGCTGAGGCAAGACAACATTAATCCATGGAACTTTGCGCTTGTGTAGCGTCTCACTGGAATTGTGCTGTTACCCATTCAAAGCAGCTGTTCCTGCTGTGTAGCTCCTTTACACAGGTAGCAGCCCAGTTCCAGTGAGACACTGTATGAGTGCAAAGTCTTATGGATGAATGTAATTTGGCCTCAGTGGCCTTGCATTTAAATCAAGTGTCAGATCCCAGCTTGTCACAGGTTACTTCTCCCCCACCCCTCCCCAAGTTAGCATCAGATGTATTAAGGCTGAAGATGGACACATTTTCTGAAGTGTGGTAGAAATGTTTTATTTTATTTATTTATTTCTTTTACACATTTGCTGCATTCCAAAGCATTTATTTGTTTTGTTTTGTTTTATTTGTTTGTTTTGTTTTGTTTTATTTCTTTTACACATTTGCTGCATTCCAAAGCATTTATTTTCAGAGCACAGAATTTCTACCATGTTGCAGAATATTAGTTTTCACTCTGGGATTAACTCGCCTTCTACACTCGAGCTGTAGCTGCCATGACCTCCCCCATTTCAGATGAGGCCAAAATACAGCCAGAATTATGTGCAAAGAATTTCTGTTGATAGAGGGGCTAATGTTTGAATCTTTAGCACTGTAAGCCAATCCTCTTAGGGCTGAGCTACATGCTATGGTTTCTTCTGTTTGTTTTACTCTCCCCCCCCCTGCAAATCTGGATTCCAAGTCTGTTTTATCAAGAAGGAGAGGAATATGGGGAGAAAGAGAGAAATTTGTATTGGGCTACTTTTAAAAGCAGTTTGGGGTGCCTTTCTCTAATGGGAAAATGTGAGGGGATGAAAGGGTTAAAGACTCTCCACCATGCTATTCTCCTCCTTGTTAAAGCAATCCTGGCAGCTAAAAGTCCTAAAGAAATGTTTAAAATAAACATGGAAGAGACCATAATGTATAGCTGAATCCTTAGCTGTGTAAGACCTCTGTCTTTCCAAGTATTGTTGTAACAAGTCAATCTGTATGAAGAAAGTTTATATTAATACCGTGACAATTATTTTGAACAAAGTTTGAGTCCAGTGGCACCTTTAAGGTGAACAAAGTTTAATTCTGGGTATAAGCGTTTGTGTGTATGTACACTTCATCAGATACCGTGAAACAAAACTTCTTCAGCCATTACATATAGGTAGAGACAGGCTGGGGGGTTAGTTGCCAGGAAGGGCTAGTTAGAATCAAGATGCATAAGTAACTGGGTGATTACAGCTAAGATTGGATTAAGGCAGTTGGTAAAATCTGCGAGTGGCAGTAAATTAGTATATAAATACAAGAGTTAACAAGCAGATGTAAGAATGAAGATTGAGCTTATACCCAGAATTAAACTTAGTTGTTCTTGAAGGTGCCACTGGACTCAAACCTTCCATTGCTTCAGACCGGAATTATTTTGAAGTTATCATTTGGGGCAGGATGGGGTCGTGAATAGAGTTCCCATTCCCCAGGTGGGAGCAGGGGATCTCCTGCTTTTGGGGGCTTCTGCCCACCGCTGGCCAGCTGACCGGCAGGAGAAACCCTGCCCCCAAACAGCAACGTCGCACAGCAATGTCCCTGACACAATGACGTCATGTGGAAGTGATGCCATCATGTCAGTGGCATTGTGTGGCAACGCTTTGGTTTTTGGGCAAAACTCTATGGTTTGAGGGCCATTTTACCATAGAGTTTTGCCTTCAAACCAGACCATTGCTGTGCGATGTCCACAGTGTGATGACTTCAGTTCAATTTTATTGCATAGAGCCAATGGCCGTTACAAGCAGTAGAAAATAATATACAATAAAATACGGTACAGTTCAATCAGATTAAGACACTATAAAAGTTACATTTTAAAACATATTTCATAAAAAAAGGAACGCCTTTCAGTGATGTATGTTGAATACTAGTTAAATTCTTAACTGGACTATGCTGACACTAGCTTGGTTCGAATTTTCTTATTTTTATATATAAAAATAGTCTTCACTATTAGGTCGTATTCAGAAGGTATTATTAGACGTTTCCAATAAGATGCAAATAAAATTCTAGGTGCAGTTACTACATGAATTATAAAATGTCTTTGGTTTTTATCAGAGTCATCTGGTACATAATTCAATAAAACAATTCTGGTTGAAAAGTATTGAAATCTGCGAAACTGTGTATAAAAGTATGTACCATAACCCAAAACATTCGGACTATATCGTATGTCCACCACATATGGTAGAACATACCCACATCTTTTTTACACTTCCAGCGGTTATTCGACATATTGCTTGGTTCGATTTTCTTTGCTGCTAAGGCAAAAAGGGCAACCTTATAGGAAACCTCTGGCTCTAAGTCAGCAAGTGAAAATATAACTTTTCCCATCACAGTGCTGAGGCCTAAACTGGCTAGGATTGTACCTAAGAATCCCTTTCTTGGAAATGAATAAAGTAGACAAGCCAACAGATAATGGCACAGGTCTTCAGGATCTAGGCCTCCACCTATGCAGAGGTGCTGAGCAACTGATGTTTGGGTATAGCAGCCTTCAAGCATAGCTGTTTGCGTTGTTTGAAAACGAAAGGATGTAAAAGCTGAGCGTAATTTTAAAAAGGAAATCTTGGAACGATATTGTGCCCTAAGGGGATCCAATGTAATTGATTTATACCAGGTTGAAAATCAATGCCAAACCTTTAAATATCTGGGTATCACTTTTAGTGACGCACTCTCCTGGAAGGCACACACAAAAATTATAAAATCAATGGAGGCAATGGGGGCAATTCTTCAATTTTACTGTTTCAAAGGGGGTTTCCAGATAGACCCAGCCTTAAAGCTCTTTGAGAGTAAGGTAATTGCCCAACTCCTCTACGGTGTGGCGGTTTGGGGATGGAATGATGCCCTGATGGCAAACTTGGAGAGAATCCAGAACCTTTTTCTGAAAAGGTTTTTAGCACTACCTCCAAATACCCCAGCTGCGTTGCTGAGAGCCGAATCAGGTCTCCCTTCTCTTCAGGCACGTACACACAAAGCCTTTTTTAACTATTGGCTCAAATTGAAGAGCGCCCCAGCAGATCATCTTCTAAGCATTTGTTTCTCTACAAGTCTAAAAGATCCTAAATGGCAATGCAATTATAACAAACACCTTCAAATATATAATTTGCCAGATGTTGTCTGAGGAGCTTTTCAGCCCGACTTTAATGGTAGGGTGCAAATATACGCACATTATGCTGCTTTAGATAGGCAAGTCACCGTGTACATATCTGCCTGAATGTTTCCAGGAGAGAGGAGAGTACCATCAAGATTGGGGAAAATACTATTGTTTTACACTACTACATTCCTTGTTGGCAAATTAGTTGTAAAATAGAACTGGTTTTCCACTTTAATTTCCAGTGTAAACAGTATAGTGCTTTTAACACAAAGATGCCAAGGCCTGGACTGGAATGCTTCTACTTTGTATCCAGAGAAAATAATGGCCAATATCTGCTTTCAAAGTTCAGGCTGTGACTTGCAATTGGTTTCTAAGAAGAACCATTTCCAAGAGCAGCCCCTATCTTGTTAATCAATATCCATTTGCTTTCTTATTATGCATGTGTTCTTCTCAAGCAAAGAACCGTGGCATTGCCATTCCAGTGGATTTGGACAGCCAAGTCAATACATTGTTCATGAAGAGCCATACCAATATGATCCAGAGAGCAGCGATGGGCTGGCGAATGTCTGCTCGCAGTGGTCCTCGTTTCAAAGAAGCCTTGGGAGGACCTGCCTGGGATTATAGGAATATCATTGAGAAGCTACAGGTATTGTGGAAAATGGTGAATACATGAACTGTTTATTAGTATTTAAATGTATGCAAGGTATTCAAGGTTATAAATGCTCAGGGTTATGGTGCCAGAAAAAGGGACACTATGCCCATTCTTAACATTGTCTGACCTTGTAGCTCTTCCAGTTCTTTTATGGTCTGATACAGTGATACTCAGTGGCTTGGGAGTCACATGTGCCTCTCTGATGTGCTCTTCTGAACACTGCTCCCCAAGGCACCCACCCCATGTCCAGGAAAGTGGGCAATTTCTTTAGAAGTTGAAATCATTTCATCATTACTATGGGTCCAAGATTCAACCCTTTTATTTTTAAAGTGCCATACAACTTGTCCATGATGATTATATCAGGGCTGGGCAGATGTATGGTCTCTATGTATGAGTCTTGGCTGACATATGCAGCTGAATAAGGTGGATATATGGGACATAAACAAAACTCCCAGTAGTGAGGAAAGACAATCCTAGATGCTCAGAGATGCTGTACTAATTAAAAGGGTTTTATCATATATTGTTTGTTCATGTTTGGGGTTACGTATGTTATTGTCTGCGGCTGGCACCCACACACCCTGCACTCACCTCTGCCGATGGAGCCACCCCTGGGAGTCACTTACCAGTGGGCTCTGGTAGGCAGCGATGGCAGGAACTGAGAGTGGAGAAGCAGTGGCCCCAAAGTGAGAGTGGTGAAGCCAGCTGGCCCCAAAGAAGCCAGAAGATGCAGCGAAACAGTGGTTGGAGGAGTTGCAGCCAGGCATAGTACGGCAGCAGACAGGTCTACCACAGGATGCCCAGCTGGAGGAGTGGCAGCCTCACCTGTTGCACAGATAGGAGGCACCTGAGTAGCTGAGGCCCCACTGGTGGACCTCCTGATGGCACCTGGTATTTTTGGCCACTGTGTGACAGAGTGTTGGACTAGATGGGCCTTTGGCCTGATCCAACATTGGCGTCTCTTATGTTCTTATGTGGGACACGGTGACACCAGCACAGCCAGCAAGGGAGTTGGGGCTAGGGTCTGCTGAACAGGGGATAGGCCCACAACTGGACACAGGCTGGGAAGAGTTTTAGGGGAAGGAGCAGGGGAGAGAGCCTTGCTAGGCGTTCATGGGTGGGAAACAAGGGCCCTTTCTACACTCTCCTTTTAATCCATGTTCACCGTGGTGTCCTCCAAGTGATTCTGCACTAAAATCAAATTCAACCTTCTTATTAATCCAGTTTTTTTTCTTTCCATTCTGCACTAAAATCAAATTCAACCTTCTTATTAATCCAGGTTTTTCCCCCATTGTGTATTACATTACCTCCTATCAATGATCAGCCCGGTTTCAGCTTGCTGTTGCCCCGGGTTATTTGGATGCTGTTATGCCATGGACTTAAATTGCCTTGACTCAAACACTGAGAAAATCTGGAGTGGCAGGCAAATGTGGAAAGGACTAGGGCCCTTGAAAGCAGCCCAAGAGGGTGGGACCGAAGAGGGGAAAGGTCCATCTAGGAGCCCCATGGGCCCTGGGGGAGTAGGAGAGCTGGGGTGTCCCACTTTCTTTTTCCCATGGGCACTTGAATGATTTTCTATATGAGTTATTCTTTGGGGATATCTCTTTTTTGTATCTTTGTTCTTAGGTTCCATACTCTTGTGATATTTATTAATCTCGTATTCCATGCACCGTTCAGAGTGCATCGAAAATGCATATAAACCTGTTTCAAATAAAAATGTTTTAAACATATTTAAATATTTTCATCTTGCCAGTCCAGCTGAACATTTCAGGTGATGAGATGATAAAAACTGAACGTTTATCTGCTACTTAACTAGACAGTTCCTGGAGACTGTCCTATAGAATTCCCACCTATGTCCATGTTCTGATAACCTCCTTTTTGGCTTTGTTGTCTAGGATGTGGTAACTTCCTTGGAACAGCAGTTCAGTCCAATGATGCAAGCTGAATTCTCAGTGTTGGTTGATGTTTTGCGTAGCCCTGAGCTGCTCTTTCCTGAGGGGAGTGATGCTCGAATCAGATGTGGAGCTTTCATGTCCAAGTAAGTGCCTGAAGCAAGTTTGTTTTCATATCTTTCTGCAGAACAAAAAAAGCCTTGGGAGTGTTTGGATTCTAACATATGCTCACCCTGACCTGGATGGGCCAGGCCAGCCAGATCTTGTCACATCTCAGAAGGGTTGGCCCTAATTAGTACGTGGATGGGAGACCACCAAGGAGCTCCAGGGTTCCTACACAGAGGCAGGCACTTGCTTTGAAAACCTGAGAGTGTCACCATAAGTTGGCTCTGACTTCAATTCAATTCAGTTAAGAACATAAGAACATAAGAGATGCCAATGTTGGATCAGGCCAAAGGCCCATCCAGTCCAACACTCTGTATCCCACAGTGGCCAGAAATACCAGTGCCATCAGGAGGTCCACCAGTGGGGCCAGGACATTAGAAGCCCTCCCACTGTTGACCCCCCCCAAGCACCAGAAGACAGAGCATCACTTGGCCCAGAGTCCCTATCTATACCTTGTGGCTAATAGCCACTGATGGACCTCTGCTCCATATGCTTATCTAATTTCCTTTTGAAGCCGTCCATGCTTGTAGCACCCACCACTTCCTGTGGCAGTGAATTCCAAGTGTTAATCACTCTTTGGGTGAAGAAGTACTTCCTTTTATCCGTTCCGTTAACCTTTATTAGCATAAAAATACCTTAAAAGAGGATTACTATAAAAAAGGAAATATACATTTAAAACCATATAGAGCCATATATATGCTGAGCATTTTACCGACTACATAATATTGCATAGTATTGCATAAAACAATTACTCATTGGTAGTTTTCCTGCCGTAGCTTCATCGCTGATTGTAAAAACATGGCTACGTTCATTGATATTTCCGGAACAGAGTCATTTAGAAGATGGTGCACTTTTAAAGCATCAGGAAGGTTTGTCATGTTGGCTAAGATAGGATTTAAATATCTAGAACGTAAATCCACATAAAATTGACAATGCAAACAAATATGCGAAACAGTTTCAGTGCATCCAGAGTTGCAATGGCAAAGTCTATCCACATATACTATGTTATTATATCTCCCATGCCATTGAATCTTGTAGAGAAAAGGCCGTACGCTGTTGCACTGCTTGTATACCAGATAGATATGGGGTCATTCGGCCTACCGTGAGGGGCATCTCAAAGTTCAGGGGAGAACAAGATTTGTTGGCTAAGCTGAAAAGCCTTTGTGTTTCAATGTCAAGGACTCTGCGTTTAATCATCTGGAAAGCGCCTGTAAATGGAAGCATAAACAGTAAATCCAATGGGATACCCATGGTACTTATTTATTCTCAATGTATGATAGCCAGTTAGACATGTTTGACTCTGTGAGCATTTGTTGTGCATGGCTCCCTTGGTCTACATTGTAATGTAGACGCAGCCAATATTTTACTGTCGTAAGCCACGCACCAGATTCCACTGAATGTAACCCAGTTTCTAAACATAGAGCTGCATAAGGTACACAGCACAGCATTCCCATGATCTTTTGGAGAAATTTAGATTGAACACGTTCAGTGGTGCCATTAAGTGCGCTTATCCATATTGGAATGCCGTACATGAGCTGGGGAATTACTTTGGCCTTGAAGACTTTTAATGCAGCTGGTATGAATGGATTGCCTCTGGTATAGAAAAGTTGGGAAAAGGCGGAAGCATTGATGTTAGCCTTATTTATTGCTGAGTTACGTTGCACAGCCCAAGATGCATTATACTGGAAGTGCAAACCTAAGTATCTAAAAATTTTAATTTGTTCAATTGATTTGCCTCCAATTGTCCATTTGAATAGTTTCCACATTTTGGAAAAGACAAGTATTTTTGATTTTTCATGATTTAGAAGTAATTTATTTGTTATAAAGTATGAAAGACATCTATTTAATTAGCATTTTAGACCAACTTTGGAGCAGGACAATAGTACCATGTTGTCTGCATATAATAACAGAGGGACATGGACAGAATGCAATTTAGGAGCATGGCCATCAACAGCTTCAAGGTAAGGGGAGTTGGCTCTGACTTGACAGCACTTTTCACCACCAACTTCTGAAGTAGAGAAAGGGGCTAGTTTTTCTACAATTCCATCTGACTTTGTGCCACTGTCCTATTTTAAAATTCTCTTGAATTATGGGAAGAACTAAGGCATGTTTCCATGTATTGGATTAAGAACATAAGAAGAGTCCTGCTCGATCAAACCAATGGTCCATCTAGTCCAGCATCCTGTCTCACACAGTGGCCAAACAGTTCCTTTGGATGGCCAACAACAGGGCATAGAGGCCTTCCCCTGATGTTGCCTCTTGGCTCTGGGATTTAGAGGTTTAGTGCCTCTGAATGTGGAGGTTCCCTTCAGTCACCATGGCTAGTAGCAACTGATAGACCTATCCTGCCACTGCTAGGCTTATCCTCCAAGAGTCTATCGAATCCCCTTTTAAAGCTGTTTATTCCTGTGGCCATCACTACATCCTCTGGTAGTGAATTCCACATTTTAATCACTCTCTGTGTAAAGTAGTATATCTTTTTGTCTGTCCTGAACCTACTGCCCACCAGCTTCATTGGATGCCCTTGAATTCTAGTATTTTGGGAGAGGGAGAAACATTTCTCTTTGTCAGCTCTCTCCACACTGTGCATAACTTCATAAACTTCTATCATGTCCCCCCTTAGTCATCTCTTTTATAAACTGAAAAGTCCCAAACTTTTCAGCCTTTCCTCATAGGAAAGGTGCTCCAAGGGGTCCCTTCATGAAGTTCTCTTGTGTGATGAGGGAGCTTCTACTGACAAACACTTTTCATGTTGCTTGGCAACACTGAAACTCCAAGGAGTCCATGCTGTGGCTCCTTCCCATGCCACTGTTTCCTTTTTCTGGGAGGGGAAATGCTGCTGTGGGAAGAAGCCACACTGTGGATCCCTTATGCTCCCAAGCAATGTAGAGCCATGCTTTCATGGCTTCTGTGCTACTTCAGTCAATATCAGAAAGGTCCTCCATGCCCTCAAGCATGGCTTGTATATCCCAAGCTCCTGGAGTGCTTCAGCAGTACTTCAGCAGGTTTGCTAAAAAAGACACACACCCTTCGGTTCAGCTCTTAATGGCACTGTGATGACCTGGTGCTTTCTCAGTTCTCCAGTCTCACCTGTCACACCTTTCAGTAGCAGCGAGCAAGTTGATTTTAGTTAAACGGTGTGAATTGTGACTGGTCAGTAAGCCAATGTTAACAAATAACTGTGCTGGACTATGTGCAGCTATTATAGAAGAAGCCTGGGGCGGTAGAATAGGAATCTGAAGTAATTTCTATTGCTTTCACCCTCCTCTTCTGGAGTGATTCACACCAACACCTTCTTTTCATGACACAAAAAAATGTTTATTATCTCTTCTTTAGAAAGGCTTATGCTATTGGTTAAGTGGATAAATCAAGGAGTGTAACAAGGTGTCAGATATTTATGGTAAGGAAGAACAGAGGCTCTGTAGAGAGAGAGAGAGAGAGAGAGAGAGAGAGAGATTTCACTTAGAACTTCTCACCCCAAGAATTTCAACATATTAAAATAGGGTTAGCTTATCTCTTGGGGTATTTCCCACAGTCTCCTCACAAGTTATTAACCCACTATTTCCTTAAGATAATACAGGATACCCCTCTATTTCTGATTCTTCATCAGCTCTTGAGCCCTATGTACCTCTGCTATAGATGTCTGAATTCTTTTCCTTCATCTGGCAAAGCTCAACTACCGAACTAATCTCCTAACTAATCTTGCCAAGCCCTGTCTGAGGAGATGGCAGACTTTCCCTCCACATAGCTCCCCACCCAGAGGCTCCACAGCCTCTCACTGGCTGATGGCACTTAGTATCTGCTTAATCCCCCTGTAGGCAGGGATTTACTGGGGTGCCTGGTGGGTGGAACTAGAGGCTGTCCATTGCAGGTGCTCAGTGAGTTTAGTATTGCAAAGTACTTGTGCTGTACTCTAGGAGACACTGGGATATGTGAGATGTTGGGGGGTGTCCCACTTCTAGACTTGGCTGCCTCCATTTCCCCCTCCCGCAGGTGGTATTCTAATGCTGTCAAAAAACATAAGATTGGTAGTGGGCCTCTGTCATGTATTTAGTTTTGATGGAAGATATTCCACAGTTGTATGGAAGAATGCACAACAAACAAAAGCCCAGTTTCTAACTTATGGGGCTTCCAATAGTTTTACATATATGCAAACAAACTGATGGGTGGGGTGAAAACCCCTTTGGGCTTTCTGTTCAACACCCTGAGAATCGTTGAAATGTGTAAGCATATAATGCACTGTGTTCCTGACTAAGGTTGTAATTATATGTGTGAGGTGTTGGGAGCTGACTGAGATGTAAATAAATAAAAATAGTATAGCTTGAACAATGTTAATTGTTAGCTTTTGTAAATGTAATGAAAGGTGACTAAGAGCTCATCAGAACTGGTCTTATCCCATAAAGGTTATATTTAGTGCTACGTTTTTGTTTCATTTTTTTAAGGTTGATAAATCACACAAAGAGGCTAATGGAGAAGGAAGAAAAACTCTGTATCAAAATTCTGCAGACTTTACGAGAAATGCTCGACGAGAAGAACAGCTTTGCGGAAGAGGTACATGGGGCATCTTAGTTCTCAAGAGCACAAATATTTGTGGTATTTGCCTGGGCATTTCAGCAAAATCTGTGAAAATCTGGTGTGTGAAGGATGACAGATTTTTGGTTTTCCATTGTAAAACAGCTTTTGTGTCTGAGGTAAAATGTGAGTTATCTCCAGATGCAAAAAGAAAAGAGAACTAGTCATGGTCTTTACTGTAATATAAGCATCCTGTGCAGATATGCTCAGCTGGCATTCGCATTAGCTCAGGAGCATGAATCTAATTTGAGTTTAATAAGCCTGAAAACAAGTGCTTTCCACTGAAATCTGTTTCATACTTGCTATTATTATTCAAGAAGAGTAGTTCCTTAGTAAATGCCAAGACTCTGCCCTTCAGTGTCATTCTAGCTCTCTTTCTCAGTTGTTCGATATGTGGCCCACATTTGATCAGTTCTTCTGCCTGCATTATTCTGAACATGCTTTTTCTTGCTGCTGGGAAGGATCCTGGACCTGGGGCATCCAAGAAGTAGGATTTGAATAGCCGGATGACTTTGAGCCACTGTGATTCCTATTGTTACTGCCAGCTGTGACTCCTTGAAATAACATTCTTACTATCGTATTAAGCAGTCAACCAAGTTGGGGTGTCAGTGAAGATGAAAAAGCTGCTATCATTTTTATATTAGGTGCTTTTTATATTCAATGTATATATTGAAACCTATTCATCAACAATTAGTTGATTTCAGCGAGGCAGAGGAAAGGCTCCTTGATATTTGTATGTTAAAGCTCTGATGTGGGGAAACCACTAGAGGGTGTTGGTTTCACAAATGTCACCTGAAAGTACACTGTGGGCTGAAGAGCCTTAGATGACCCCAGTGGTTTCAGGGATGAAAAGGGAGATATTGCTAGTTAATGGCTTTCAAAATGACAGTGATTTCTCTTTTGGGCTGTTTTTTCTTTAATCCCCAGATCCTCCACTTAATTAAGCTGAATACCAGTGCAAGGAGGCAACATCAGGGGAATGCCTTGGTCACTATGCCCTGTTGTTGGACCTCCAGGGGAACTGGTTGGCCATTGTGTGAGAAGGATACTGGTCAAGATGGACCACTGGTCTGATCCAGCAGGGCTTTCTTGTGTTCTAATTAACAATGCAAAAGTTGTGCACTTTTGTATCATGTCATTAGACTTTCTCTTGCATACCACTTGTGTGAATCATAGATTCTCATTGAATTTGAAAGTAGTTAAGAGTAGTTCATTAGATGGCCTTTGGAACACTCTTTTCTGTTCGTACAGAAATTTTACATTACCTCATGCTGGTCTGTACTGTTGTGTAACCAACAAAACAGCCCGTTAAACACCCTATGATCCCCTTGGGGCCAGGGGCATGTTCTGCATATTTGATCCATCTTCCCCATTTCTAACTATAGGATTATTTATTGGCTTGTTTCTTTGTATATGCACATCTTTGCATAGCAGTTTATGAAAAGATATGAACAGGAGGAGAACCTGTCTCAGAGACTTGGTTTCTCCTTACACCGTTACAAAACTGAGTTAGTGATAGCAGCGAATATATCTGTGTCAAGAGTCTACAAATTAGCATTTTTTTGTACACCAGAAAATTGTAATTTCTCTGTTGGTATTTAGCCTTAAGTATCCAAATGCTATATTCCTTAGGGCAAAAATACATATTACGTGAACTGATTCCCATGTTCATACTGGGACTGACATTTAAAACCTCTCAGTTGCCTTATGGAGCTTCAAATTCTGCAGGAGGGAAGGGGGAAGTGCGTCAGACTTCCCTCCCATGCTGTTTTCATCAGTAGAAGCTGCCACAGGGGGGCTATTTGTCCCTTCTTTGAGCTTCAGGTGCCATGAGGGAGCCATGTGGAGCCCAATGAACAGGCAAACAGCACCCCCATGGCAATTTCCAATGACAAAAATGGCATGGGAGGGCAGGGGCCAAGCATTATTTGGGGAGGAGGGGCAGTGCAAACTTGTGCCCAGGCTAGCCAGATCTCATCAGATCTCAGAAGATAAGATTGTTCTACAATTCAGGAAGATGTCCACTTTTGTTTAATAATATCACCCAGCCTTAGAGTTTGTGAAGTATTTTTCCTATTTTGTAACTTCTTTGTCATGAAAAAGGGATTATCCTATCAATGTATTATTTTTTTAAAAAAAAAAAAATCTAATAAACAACATGGCTGCAAAGATCAGGCCAGTTAAATTTGCAGTCAATTTGCAGGAAAGTAAACCCTTTTCTGACACGACACTGATGTTTTGTAATGCCAGTTCCATCAATAATAAGACCATGACATTGCAGAATCATTTTGCAGGGCATAAATTGGACCCAGCATGTGTGACTGAGACCTGGGTAAGGGAGGGTGAGACAGTCGCCTTGAAAGAGCTTCCCCCATCAATTCTCGGTCCTCCATCAGTCTCAAACGAATAGTCAGGGGTGGTGGCGATACACATCTGAGAGTTGTTCTCCTTCAGGGCACTCCCCATCCCAAAGATCTCCAGTACATTGTGTTGACTTGGACTAGGATGCTGAGGTGAGTCTGGTTATCTGGCTGGTGTACCAATTGCCTAGCACACCAGCAGATAGCCTACTGAGCCTGCTGGAGGTGGTATTGAGCTGGGCCTTGATAGTTCTGGTGTCAGTTAGCACTGCCATTCTCCGGAATGTGTGTGGGGGGGATCCACCTTGCCTCTGCCTGTTACACTAACGAAGTCTACTGTCTGGGTTTTATCTGCTTTTGCTTTCCTGACCTTGGGATGTACCAGCTGCTGCCGCTTCGCTGGGAACAGACGGCTTCTACTTTTGCCCGCTCTCTTTTCCCTGTGTGCGCGGACTTTGCTTATTGGCTTTTGCTTGTAAGGGGGATGTTTTGAACCTAGTATAATTCAGGGTGCCCTGATGCTGCGGGCCATTCCTGACACAAGAAGGACATGTGTCATAGTTATGAAATACCAATAAACAGAATTCTTCTTATGAAGCGCTGTGTGGTGTGATCAGACAATTGATCCCTGACATCTGGGGAACTTCAGTGTCCATGCTGATGCTGCTGCCTCCTTGCAGGTGATGGACCTGGTGTCCCCAATGGCAGCACTGGGACTCTCCCAGATTGTATCAGGTCCCACACATCAAGCATGTGATCTTTGGCATGGGGATAGATATAGATCTGATTGCTATTGATGGAGTGCCACGGGCAGATCATTTTGTCATGAAGGCCCAGCTGAGTTTATGCTTGCCCAGTTGGGTTCCAGAATGCTCTGCAGGATGCAATGCCCCCCAGCGATTAATTAGATGCACTGATAGAAGACTGGCATGCCCATCTTTCTGAAACCATCAATGAAATTGCTCCCCAACGTCCTCTTCACTCCCACCCCAAATTAGCCCCATGGTGTACCATGGAGCTCCAGATGATGAAGTGAGAGTTTAGACAACTACAGTGAGTTTGGCAACAGTCTTGTAACTAAGCCGCAAGAATATCCTATAGGACGTTTATGAAATCCTATGAGATGGTGGTGAAGACTGGTAAAAGAGAATTTTATACAGCCTCCATTGCATCTGCTAGTTCTCGCCCGGCAGTTATTTAGGGCAGAAGTGTCAAACATACAGCCCGTGGGCTGGATCTGGCCCATCCAGGGCGCTTATCTGGTCCATGAGCAACTGGCCATAACTTTTATTGGCAGATGACAGTGTCGTGCCTCTCCAGCATGCCTCCACCCTCTTCTGTCACGGTATACCTTCTGGAGCCTCCCAGAAGTCTCAGAAAGAGAGGGGTGGGGATTGGTTCATCCTGGTCTGCCTCCTCTTGGCTGGTGCACCTCTTCCAATAGCATGGGGGCACAGTGGTTATCCTCCCCAAACTCCATTCCCTGGCCTCCTTTTATTTCCCTCTCTTGCCTCAAATCCCACCTCCTCTCTCTCTTCCCAGCCTCCTGATCCTGCCCTGCCTTTCCTGCACTGGCCACCCTGGAATCAGCTGCAAAGCCCCACCCGTGCATAGGCCTTGTCATGGCATGGATCAGGCCCACCTTTCCCATACCTGCTCCAGCTGGGAGTATGGGGTGGCATTGGCGTGGTTGCTTTGATGGAAGCCTCAGACCTGGCAGCCACCCCTGGCTTGCCCTTCAGGCCTGCCAGGCCTTCTTCCATCACGCTCTGTGCTGGCTGCCAGACCTGCAAGGGACCCTGTCTGGCCACTGCCTGTGGTGCAGGGCCAACGGATCCTGCTGCTTCCACTGGCTTTCCCACCTCCTTTTGCTCCCGTGTCAGCCCAGGTAAGCCAACCCTGTTCCCTCCCCCTCTCTGGCCTTGGGGTCAGGGTTGAGGCTGCGGGGGACTCGGTGGATGCTGTGGCCTGTGCCTTGCTGATTTGGGGTCCAGGAGGTGCATCTCCTGGACAGACAGAGGTTGTGCATTATGGATACTGCCCCAATGCTTAGGAGCAATGGTTGGTGGAAGTGAGAGAGTGGGCATCAGGGAGAGACCTTAAGGAGACACCAGGCCATTCGGGGGGGGGGGTTAGCTCTGCCTCTTCAAGTCACACTTGCAGTCCCCCTGGTCTTGGTGCTGGGAACCTTGATGCTGCGGTGCCAGATGTGAGCACCTTTCTGTCCCAGCTGCTTGCAAACTTCTTGGGGGTGGGGAAGAGAGAAGTGGCCGCCTTGGCTGGTAAACAAGAGGGAGGAGCCGCAGCCACTTCAACTTTATTTTTGCAGGGAGAGGAAGTGACCTGTGTGGCCAGCCCCTCAGGAAGGCTGGCCGGGTGTCTTGGGGCTTGCATGGGGCAGTGCTTAGCCCCCCATTTGCTTACCCCGCAGCCTCTTACTGCATTGCTGGAGGTGGAAGACGCACCTTGCCATAGGATTGCCAAGTCCTCGCTGTATGTAGAGCGGGGGACTCCAACGCCACTCTGGGAGTGCGTGCGCGTGTACACCTCAACCACGTCACCCGGAAGTGATGCAACCACGTCGGGCACGCCGGGAGCGGGCCACAACCATAGAGTTTTCTCTTGGATTACCGTGGCCCCGCCCCCAATGCGCCCGACGCGACTGCGTCACTTCCAGGTGACGTGCTGACGCCAGGCATGTCACGTGCTTTGGGGGTGGGGTTCCCCCAGGGCCCGATCAGCCGGGGGCAGGTAATGGGCCTCTCAGGCGGGGGGTTCCCCACCCCCTGGGGGGACTTGGCAAGCCTACCTTGCCATCACCACTGCTGCTGCATCACACCATCACGTCTGCTGGAGAGGAGGCAGTGGCCTTGCATTTGCCTCCCAACCTGGGGAAGGGATGGCCCTGGTGGAGCCCAGCCAAACTGCACTGCACTGGACACACCTCTCTCGCTCGGCCTAGCTAGTCCTCCAGCATGGGAGGGAGGGAGGGAAGAAGGCTGGCTACTCCATGGAAGCCCCAGGAGGCTTTTCCAGAGCTGGATCTTGCATCTCCCAGGTGGCCAAGTCCCCTAGCTGGAGCCCGCCTCCCCCCGGCTATTTTATGGACACTCTGAGTAGGGATGCCAACTCCATTGAGAACTAATGTAAGGGAGTCCACTGTCCAAAGTAGCTGTTTCCTCCAGGATGATGCTTGGTATTCTTGGGCCTTGGAGGGCTTCTGGAGTTCTGGCTCCACTGGTGGACCTTCTGAGGGCATCTGGGCTGGATGGACTGTTGGCCTGATCTTAAGTTAGGGATGATTAGGAAAGGACTTGAGAATGAAACAGCTAATATTGTAATGCCCCTGTAAAGATCTATGCAACAGCCTCGTTTGGAATAATGAGGAACTGATTGGCCACTGTGTGAGACAGGATGCTGGACTAGATGGACCACTGGTCTGATCCAGCAGGGCTCTGCTTATGCTCTTATGTTTAAAGCATGGTTGTATTTTGAATAAAAAATATCATTAATTGGGGTTGCCTGTGTCCTTTATAAAGTTTGTATCTCTGGTACCTGGCATTACATTTTATGGCACACATGGC
This sequence comes from Gekko japonicus, assembly GCF_001447785.1. Lineage (NCBI taxonomy): Eukaryota > Metazoa > Chordata > Lepidosauria > Squamata > Gekkonidae > Gekko > Gekko japonicus. The sequence goes on along the minus strand of NW_015161951.1, from coordinate 185,825 downwards.
CTGGCCCAACACAGTGACATTTATGTCAGATCTGGCCCTTCTAACAAATGACTTTGACATCTCTGCTCTGGGCCGTAGTAAAGTGTACCCCTCCCCCACATGTGGACTCTGGAGGAGGGAAGCCTGAATCCCCCTTTTAGTGTTTGGAACTGTACAGAGCAATGGAGAGGTTTTTAAATGTTAGACCCCATGTGAGACTGGGAAGGAGTCAAGTCAGACACCCATGATTCCATTCATCCCATATGTAATACGTATTTTGGCCCTTGGAATCAAACCTTTTCAATCCTGTGGATAAGAAGCAGTGTCTTTAAAAAAAATAATAATCAAAATTCAGGTTCTTTATGAAAACTCCTGAAAAATAATTGCACAGCTTGTCAAACAGGCTGTGATGTTTCTGTGCATTAAAATACTTGATGATTAGAATGCATGATGAAGGGATTTTGTTCACATACTAGCTCTTTTTCATGCATGCAAAGAAGACTATCATTTTACACAACATAGAACACACCTTTGGAGGTAGGTCACTGTCATAACAGATTTCAGAATTCCCATAAAGGAGAGATTCCACTTCAAGAAAACAATCGTGCAGGAAAACTGCAATTGATACAATTCCTTGGAATGGGTCCCCCCCCCCCACTTGGCTGAAAGATCTAGATAAACTAGCAACAATAAAAATGACCTTTATTTTTTCTTCAACAAAATATGTTTTAAACCCCTCAATATATTTAGTACTATCACAAATTGTTCACAATTACTATCTTTTATGGGATCAGAAATTTGGCTGACTTGCCTCTATCTTCTGCAACTTTTTTTTTTAAAATTACATCTTGCATTTCCCCAGAAGGACTTAAAGTGGATTACACCAAGAATGAGTGTCATCCCCAAGACACCAAAAGATGTAATAAAAACCAATCATCAAAATCATAAAGACTAATCTATCTCACAGCCAAAACACCAGATTTTTTTTAAAGCACATCTGAGGCTGCCTTAAAAATGATAATTGAAAGGCCCTGGAGAACAGAATGACTTTGTAGAGCTGGAACTTGGTAGAAATCGTAGAATGTCTTCTCTCACCTTTCGTCTGGAAGTAGAAACGGTCGGGAGCTGTGCGATAGAGCACCAATGCTTCTAACTTTACTGAAGCCTGCTCCTAGTCAGAGATGACCACCTTGAATTCTTTGCACATGTAAGTTTTTTATACCCAACAGTGTGGAACTCCTTCCTTTCTAAAGTTTGTGCAGACTATGGAGGTCTCATGTTGGGCAAGTGGAGGAGAAGCAAGTAGCAGCTGCCAGAATGAAATGTGTAGTTGTCACTGGTATCAGTTCGTAGAAGTACATCCAGCCATGCCCAATCTGCCACATAGTCCGATCAAGAACTCATTAACCACCAACACTCATACTGGAAATACGTTCTGATCTGAAAGGCCATTACTAAGCTGCTTGTGAAGGTCTTGTGACTGACATAATTTGCTTCTGATGACAATTAATTAATGTTATAGTTGCAAAGTACCAGCTGGTGTGTTCTGTGGATATTATTTTTCCATTGTTGAATTGAATTGGGGCCATTGTTTGAAAGTCTTGAAATGACCAAAGGCATTATGAGTGTCTAGTAGTGCAGGGCAAAAAAGCAGTTTGACAGAGCTGCCATAGAAGGAGTTAGCTCCTGTTTAGAGGTCTAGCAGCACTTTGGACATTTGGGTTGTTTTGATAAGGACCATTTTGCTTGCAACATTGAGTTTTTTCATCATTCTTTCATCTATGACATTATCACTTTAGATAATCTTTTTGGAAAGTGAGCAGAAAATCTCAGCATTGGTGGGATTTACTTTTTTGTAACAAACCACTCTGATGCTGCAAACTGCAGGGAAATGTTTCGGTTCAAAATTGAAATCTAGGTATATACATTCTTGAAAGAATAACATTTTTGTTTGAATTAATATTTATAGAGCTTTAAAAAATACAGTATAACTATTGATTTGACCTGCTGAGCGACTTCCTTTTTAAGACTGTAGAGCATCATATTAGTATGGGAGGAGAGAGGCCTCTCTATATAGGAAGGACGGAAGTGGTGGCAGTGGAGCAATACTTTCTTCAGCAAATACAATATTTCCTGTGGATGCCATAAAACACAAGACAGAAGGTCAAGTGACTCAGTGTCTGAAGATAATCCTCTAGAAGGGTCTCTCTCTGCTTACATTGTCTTTTACTGAGGTTGTAATGTTTTATACCCGCCTGATTCCTTGGGAAGTAGGGTGAACCAGGGGTCAGCCTTTTACATGCTAGTCAGTTTTCTTGGGAGGAGAAAATATTGGAGGCAGGGTCTGTTTTTAAGTATCTGTTTGCTTTCAAATATGCTTTGGATGTGGGCGTGCAAGCAAACATCCAGACAGAGCTATGCATCAAAGCAGCATCAGTTTGTCTCCCCAGCAGCAGATTGCATACACCAGCAGCTCCAGCCTCCAGCCCAAGCTGGAGATGGGGTGTATTGTAACTAGTATCCACCAGCCATCTAAAGCTATAACTACTAATTACAGCAAGCATCTTTCAGGAGTGTCTCTGCTTCACCCAGACGAAAGACATGAGGAATGGTCATTTGCTTACATGGCAGCTGTAACATGACCCTGGTGGAAGAGAATTAACAAAGTGTGCTTTCGTGATGCATTGAATTTTACTGTTGGTTTATTTTAAAATATATTCATTTATTTAAAATGTTTGTTTGCCTGACTTTCTCTGGAGCAGCTCAGGACCCAAGGTGGGTTTTTGAGGTTGGTATTTTGGCTGTGAGGGGTGTGTGTAGATTAGATAGACAGACAGACAGACAGACAGACAGATAGATACAGGGCTTTTTTTGCAGGAAAAGCCCAACAGGAACTCATTAGCATAATAGGCCACACCCTGACAGTGCAGCTCATTAGCATATTAGGCCACATCCTCATGCCTTCCCTTGGCTTGCCCAGGCACCCTGTGGCTGCGGCGAGCCCGGGCAAGCCCTCCCATTTGAAGGGAAGGGAAGGCAGTTTAAACTGCCTTCCCTTGGCTTTCCTGGGCAAGCCAGCCGTTGGACAGGCTGGGGAAGGCACTGGAGACATTTAAATGCCTCCCCGATTCTTCCAGGGCCCCCCGGGCCCCCCCGCCTTGGAGTCGCCAGTGGGGGGGTCGCTCTCCAGGCCTTCCCTCTGTAGCCATGCACGCAGAGGTTTTGGCTGTAGTGGGCATGGCTAACTCTGAAGCCAGCCGGAACTCCGTTCCTGTGCGTTCCTGCCCCAAAATAGCCCTGGATGGATGGATGGATGGATGGATGGATGGATGGATGGATAGATAGATAGATAGATTTTAATTGTTTTCACACATACAAAAAGTTAACATAGCAAACAAGCCCCATATAGCCCATCCCTCCATCTTCCCTAATGAGTCCTATTAGCAGAGAAGGAAGAGGGGGAAGGTTAGGGCAAGAGTGTAGGTCAGGAAAGTGAGGTGCAGCATTATGGATTCAATGAAACAGGGAATAAAGGTGAGGCTATATCATTGTTTGAATAGGTACAGGAATTCGTGCCATATGGAGGTGAACTTCTTGCCTGTTATATGCTGTTCTCTCTTTTGTGCAAAGGTCTATCATATCATTGACTCAGACATCTACAGAAGGGGATACTTGAGATTTCCAGTGTTGTAAAACGATTCGCTTAGCAACTAAAGTTGCCCTTTTGATCCAAAATATGTAGTATTTCGGGAGTGCCTATAGACTTGGTATATATCCTAGGATTAGATTATTGGCTGTGAAGTCTAAGTTAGCAGCTAATGTGAGATCGATCCTGGATATAACTTCTTGCAAGAAATGCATGATTTTAGGGCAGTTCCAAAATATGTAAATGAGGTTAGCTCCAGGCTTCTGGCAGCAGCAACAGGAATCATTCACAGTGAGACCAATGTGATCAAATTTAATAGCGTACTAGTACACTTTCAAGAGAGGTGTGGGTTGGGGGGGTATTTTTGCATTTTGTGCGTATATGTCCATGCCTGAAAGTCATGGCGACCTCTGGTGACTCCTACTGGGGCATGGAGGACATTCAGAGAAGAAGCTTGATAGCCTGCCTCTGGCCTCCCGGCCCTGGTATTCTCTGGAGGTCTCCCATCCAAATACTTGCCAGGGTTGGCCATGCTTAGCTTCCAAGATCAAACGAGATCGGGCTTGCCTGTGCAAGAGAGTTTTTTGATGGATAAGTCTTAGTGTCAAATCCACAGAAGCGGATTTAGTGGCTTTAGTGTAGTTTAGTGGATGGGTCACAGTAAAAAACAGGGTGATGCATCTGCTCTCCAAACCCAATGCCTACTGGGCATGATGGCCACCATGACTTCCATGATTGTGTTTGCCAGACTCCACATGAGACCACTGCAACTCTAGTTCCTGACACAGTTCAATCCCCAATATCAGCAACAGTCACACCAATTTCTCATTCCCCCTCCCATTCTAACCTCCCTGGAATGGTGGGAAGATCGCCTAAATCTTCTGGTGGGAACACCCTTCCACCCTCCCGTTCCGGCTTTGATAATAATGATGGATGCATCTTTATGGGGGTGGGGTGCTCACCTCAATGGTCTGTGTGTTAGGGGCCAACTGGGAAACTCACCTATCACACCATCATATCAACTTTCTGGAACTCCTAACAGTAAGATACACCTTTCAGTCCTTCCATCCCCTTGTATCACATCATGTGGTTGAGATCCTGATGGACAACACCACCGCCGTCTAATACATAAACTGTCAGGGTGGCACAGTTTTGAAATACCTCTGCAATTTGACCCTGGAAATTTGGGATGAATGCCAACTCTGAAACGTTTTCTTGGTAGCAGTTCACCTCCCCAGCGTACAGAGCATCACTGCAGACTTCCTAAGCAGGGGATTTTTTGGGGGAGGGGGCCCTCCAGCTAATTAATGAAAGTACAGTGCAGGTGGTAAGTTGGAGCACTTTGGGGGCAGCCTGGGAGGGCCCCCCCAGAAGAAACACTAGGGGGTCAGGCCCCATGGGCCCCATGTTAGCTACGGGCCAGCTCTAGAGCCATCCTTCCTGAGCTAAGACAAAAATCTGTGAGCTGGAGGCTAAAAAACTGTGAGCTAGCTCACACTAACTCAGCTTAGAGGGAGCACTGGTTGCAAGTAGGTTAACTGTTTCTAGCTTATTACTGGTTTGCCTCTTTTCTTGTAGATTTTGGGTATTGCATTTTCTTCATTCTTTCTTTAGAAACAATGGTAGTACCAGTGTTTTTGGTGTATACTGTGAAGGCCCAAGCATTATTGTCGTTGAGAGGCAGTTCTGATGAAAACCTGCCATGTGCAAAAATGTTACTTCTGCAAACAGATTACCAGAGTGAGCAGCATGGTGGCGAAATGGCTGATTTTGCCTGCTGTCCTCTGGGAACTGGGCAGTTGTGAGGTTTTCTAGTTCATGGAAGGGAGAGGCAATCTCCTGAGAGCTTTGTTTTTTGTGACAGTTGACCTCTGGCATCTTTTCAGAAAGGTGCTGAGTTGCACCTGTAGGACAAGAAGCTGGCACAGCTCAGGAAGAAGTGGGCCTTTTTTCATCAGCTGGCTGTTCCACTGGAAAGCAAGCGAGTGAGAGAGAAACTGGGCTGCTGTTCCCCTCCAGGTCTGGAACAGTGGATGCAGAGGATAGAGAACCAGATGCATTCACAATCAGGGCTCCATTGAAGCTTCATGTCATTTTTGTAATGTATCTTTAACTTGAAGGGAGTGTGCTCTGTTACTGACTTGAGATGGAAGAGAAATGGCCCCAACCAGCTGGGCTGTTTGTAAACAAGGCTCTCCACTGACAAGAACTGCTCCAGAGGGCTCAATTCCACTGGCAGAGAAATTAAGAGAAAATAGATTGGGGCTTTGTTGCTGCTGCCTCTCAGAAAAAACAACAACACAACCCTGTACCCCTGCCCCTACACGTAGCTGCATGGGGCTTTGTTTCGGGAAGGGGCAAAGGGCTTTTCTGCACACTCAGTTTACTCCTGATTTTCTTGGGAGTTTATCTACAAGCACTGGAATCAATTTGGGCAGGGTTCTGCTGCACATCTGCGCTCCCTCTGCATTGTCACAGTTGTGGAGTCAGTTTTATTTTCTTCTGTGTGCGCCTTCAGTAATGAGGATTTTCAAGGGAGAGTGCTGTCATCATTGGTGGTGGCATCACAGCAACCCCCTTCTTCTAAAAATAAAGTCATTAAAATCTATATACCTAATTCTCAACAGACCCCTCTGCGTGCAGATACTTATTCCTGCTAACAGGGGGCACATTTTCTCCAAGCAGTTTTTTTTTTTTACAGACTCAGGAAATTCCATGGGTCTACAGAAAAACTTCAAAAGGTTTCAGATGTATCTGCGGAGTTAGAATCTCCCCCCCCCCCAATACCTTTTGAAATTGCTGCCACGGGGATCTACTCCAGGCCCCACTGCATTGACCCTGATAGACTGGCTGATAGCCAGAGAGAGGGACAGAGAGAGGAGTAAGCAAAAGCAGGACTGGAGCTCAGATTGGGAAGGATTCCTTCTGCAGTATGAATGGCTACATAGCTGGGGGTTGTATAGCCTGGGACTAGGATTGCCCGCTCCAGGTTGGGAAATTCCTGGGGATTCTGTGGTGAAGTCTGAGGAGTGCAGAGTTTGGGGAAGGGAGAGGCCTCAGCTGGATAGAATGCCACAGAATCTACCCATTTTCTCCTCCAGGGGGATAGATCTCTCTTATCTGGAGTTCAGTTGTAATTCTGGGGGATTTCCAGGTCCCACCTGGAGGCTGGCAAACCTAGGCCTAGCAGCACCCTCTGGGTGACTTGAGACCCCCTGACCTGCATGATTCAACTAGGCCTGGCTGCTTGCTACTGTTCAACAGCAGCCACCCTATGAAAGTCAGTGTAGTTTAATGGTCAGAGCCTCAGAGCAGGGTTTGCGAGACCCAGGTTTAGATCCCCATCTTGCTGTGGAAGCTCACTGGGTGGTTTGGGGCCAGTCACATACTTTCAGCCCAACCCTACCACATAGGGTTGTTGTGTGGATAAAAAGGAAGAGAGAATCATATCAACTGCTTTAGTCCCCACTGTGGAGAAAAACCATAGTTTTCCTCAGTAGAAGCTGCAGAGGGAAAGGAGACAAAAAGCTGAAAACTGAGGGGCAGATAAAGGTAGGTTGGCTGTTGGGTGGGAAGGAGATGCCAACTCCAGGTTGGGGAATTCCTGGATATTTGAGGGGTGGAGCCTGGGGGTGGTGGGGATTAAGCTGCATTCAGTGTGTGAGCTGCAATTAGGGTCTGTCACAAACCCATGACAACATTCTTCACATCTTTCTTTTTTACATCATGAGCTAATCTAGAAACCTTTAGGGGAATTATCTTCATTTCATAATACAGGTGAGAGAAGTCATATAGGGTCGTGACACTGAGACAGGAAATGATGGGTTTTGCAACTGAATATGTGCTGTGCTAGGTTGGCAGGAGCTGGAACTAGAGACGGGAGCTCACTCCGTCATGCGGCACACTCGGGTCTCGACAGGGGTCATTTCATAGAAAAAGAGCTAGGGGGACTCATTAGCATAACTCCCCACAGCCGGCGGCGACCTCCAGCGGGCACCAGCAGGGAGCTCCAGGCCCCGCCCTCCCGCACCTCACCCGGGGGGATGGCGTCCCCCCCGGCCACATGACCACGGAAACGTCTTCGGACAGCGCTGGCTCTTCGGCTTTGAAACGGAGATGAGCACCGCAACCCTAGAGTCGGACTCGACTGGCTTTCGAGCAAGGGAACCTTTACCTTTTTATGTGCTGTGCAGAGAGCCACTGTAGAGTGGTAGTTAGGGATCTGGGTAGAAGTGGGGAGACCTATTTTCCAGTCCCCACTTCGCTGTGAATTTCCCTGGGTGACCTTGGGCCAGTCACTCTTGCTCGGCCTACCCAAACTTACATGGATGTTGTGAGAATAAACAGTGAGGAGAACCCTGTATACCTGCTGTGGCAGGCAAACAGATAAATTGTACATCTGGCTGTACACTTGGAACTTGAGCCTGCCGTGATGACTTGCTTGCTGTTCTCAGGCCCTCCAAACCCCCCAGGGCCAGCAATTAGAGCACAGATCCAAGGCCAGGTTGCCTGCTGCTCCTTCCTGGGGTGTTCAGCTAAGTAAGGTTAGGATTCCTGCTCCTCCCACACCATCTTTTAGCTGGCTGTAATCCCCTTTTGCCTTGTAAAGTGATTTTTTTTCTTTTTTGGCTGGTGGAACAACAGTCCCCCCACACACACCTCAGACACGTGACTGGCCACGTGAAGGCTGTGTGTGCAGATTGAAGCAGCGGGGCATGATTGGAGGAGACACCAGCTGCCAAGTCAATGAGGTGACTGAGAGTGCGGTGCTTGCCACCAACAACAGCAACTGATTACGTAAGGCCTGCAAATGTCTGGCACAGTGCTCGGCTGGAGACGCCTCACGTGTCGTGCAACGCTCTTGGCCCTGAAATTCAATTAGGCTGCTTTTTGAACGGTCCGTGAGTCTGCATGAGATAAACTTCCTGCTGTTGTAGGCTACAAAGCCAATGAGTTGATTAGCTGTTGCACAGGAACTGATACATTCCTGCCTGTCATTCTAGGCAAGCTGTTTTTGCATTGCAGATACAGATGCTTCCTTGTGCCCCACAGGGAAGGCTGAAATTCTGAGTATTATGTAACCTGGCTGCTCAAACACAGAAACAGTTTACTTGCCCACTTTCCCTTCTCTGTGATTTTCCTCCTCCAGTCCCCCCAAAACAACCCAGAGACTGATTAGAATATTGTCTGCCAGCATGCCCTCAGAGAGATTTAGCCCTCGTATGTTATGCCACTGAATTTATCCATCTGTGTTTTTTTTTACTTGGGACTGGTCCTCTGCAGAAGCTGGCCGTTGATGGATGATTTGGTACTTGGTAGGTTGACGGTTTTGGCAAAGTAACATAGTGTGCTGACATTACTGCTTGCGAATACAGGTTGCCGATTAGTAGTGCTTCATATTTATTTAATATGTGAGAATCTCATGTGGCCTGGCAGAAAGTTATTTCTATGGCCTCGCCAGGATTTCTGGCAACAGAAAAGCCCTTAACAAGGGCATCTAGAGAGAGAAGCTTTTATTTTGCCTGTAGGAAAAAAAGCCAGAACTCCCTCTTGCTGCCCCCCGCCCCCACCCGACAGTTGGTTAAGTATGTGCTATTCAACTTTCAACCATGACTCAAAACAGCCAGGGCTGTGAGAGGGAGAATTCCTTTTTTTCCTGCTTGGGGGGGGGGGGGAACATCAGGACATTACGGATGGGATGGTTACCATCCCTTAACTATGGTTTCAAGAGCAGCCTGCAGGATCCTGAACTTCCTCCCCCATCCTTTGTCTATCTACATCATTGTTATGCTCCAAGAGGGCATAGTGGGCCCTTGAATTACCAATCATGGCTGGCTTCACCTATCATATTGCACCCTCCCCTTTTTTGCTGATGAGAAGATGGCAGCCCCACCCAGATGGTAGATCAGGAAGAGATTGGTGGACTTCCCAAATCAAACTAGAAACCAAGAAGTATGTGCTACTCTAGTATTTCCATATCTATGTTTATTTCCACACTCTGTATCCAAACCACACCTCAAAACCACCTCTGATCTGTGGTAGGAGTGAACATCGGCCACTCTTCCTGAGGAACAGCATGTCTCGTTTTGTTTTGTTTTTGAGCCATGATGCTGCAGAGAGCTTTGTGGTGTGCTGTGCCCATGGTTATGCATGCAGTGGTGTGTTGCACATGGTTAATGCTAAGCTTGTAGCAATCATCATACAGCCCTTGATAATGGGACGGGCTTCAAATTGTGGGTTAGAATCAATGCTCCCTCTAAGCTGTGGAGTCTTGTGAGCAAAAACTCTATGTTGTGAGCTACTGGCATTAAAGTGGTGAGCGAGCGATTTGGCTACTGCATAAATTAGTTTGCTCTGGAGCCATCCTTCCTGAGCTAAGACAAAAATGAGTGAGCCGGAGGCTAAAAAACTGTGAGCTAGCTCACACTAACTCAGCTTAGAGGGAACACTGGTTAGAATCCTACCAGGATTAGGTTTAATCATGGTTAATATTGGTACAAACTTGCCAAGGGCCATTTCTTGTCACAGTTAGGCCTCTGGTAGTAGTTCCACACTATAGTTTGCGAGCAGCTGAAAGAGTGTTTTTCACAGGATTCTTCCTTCATGACTCCATTTCGAAGAAATGCATGTCTAGATTGTTTTCAATTTTGATTTTGTGCTAGGAAGGAGTTTGCTTGGCCTCTCTACTGAAGCCTTTAAAAAAAGCTGTTTAAAAAACACACCTGAGTATTGGGATGATGTGAAATCATTTGCCTTCTATTCTTTCATTGGACAAGACTTTGCCTTTAAAAATCAGTTTGAAAAACCATATATTTGTTCGTTGTTCTAAGGGAAAAAAACCTTGTTCCAATTATTTCTTAAAAATATATTCATTTATTTCACATGAACACATGAATCTGCCTTATACTGAGTTGGACTCTTGGTCCGTCAAGGTCAATATTGTCTGCTCAGACTGCCAGTGGCTCCCCAAGATCTCATGAAGCTGACTACCTGGTGCTGGGGATTAAACCGGAGACCTTCTGCATGCAAAGCAAATGCTCGATCACTGAGACTCAAGACAGATTACATTTAAAAAAAAATCAAATAGCACCAATGCACAATGTAATAGGACTAGTAGTACACTGTTACAATACTATTTAAATAAAAATCTGTCTAAGGCGTGATATACCATAATGTTGGAAGTGGGTTATAAATGTAGAAGACAATGCAACAAAAACAAAGTGATATAACACTACAATAGACTACAATCCTATTCTGTTATAAAAGTATGATCTTCAGATGTTTTATTATACTACAGTTCTAATCCCATTATGAAAATGACCTGAACATTTTTGTTTGTCTTCGTGGCTTCTGTGCAGTCCCACAGGCCAGCCACTGGAAGGAGCTAGCAATCTCTTTGAAAAAGTTTCTAGCATCCCAAGAGTGCTCCCCCTCCCAACTATCAGCTTGAGCTTCCCTCCCAAAAGTCATGTGATTTGGGATGGGCAAGCACTCTTCCCTCAGTTCTCTTTTTGCTGCCAAAAAGAGACGACATTTATCAGCAAGCTGATTTTTTCCTGAGGTGAATCTCTCTCAAGGGTTTCCACTGGCAGTCAAGTAAATAAATAAATAAAAAGGCCAACCTCTGGGAGAAGGCCTTGGCTGCACCAGAAGCTGTGTCTCAAAAACAACTGACAAAATGGCCTGGGCCATCTTTGGTGAGTTTTGCTTTTCCTGCTATCCCTCCTTAGGCAGTTGCTGATGTGGACATTGCCCATCCTGCCTCTGAACCGCCAACAAAAAAGGCGAAGAAAAAATCGAGACACATAGATCATGAACCACATGACTCTTGTTCGCCCCAAAAGGGTGCTTGGACCTGCTGGATAGGGAACTGGTTGAGAAGCCACACTCAAAGAGTAGTTGTTAACGGAATTTCATCTGAATGGAGGGAGGTGTCCAGTGGGGTGCCACAGGGCTCAGTTTTGGGCCCAGTACCTTTCAATATTTTTATAAATGATCTGGATGTGGGTGTGGAAGGGCTACTCATTAAATTTGCAGATGACAGCAAAGTAGGAGAAGCAGCGAACACACCAGAAGATAGAATTCAATAAGTTCTGAACACACTAAAAAAAGTAGGGAGATGTGAACAAGATGTGTGAACAAGATCTTGAGGTACAGTTGGACCATAAGTTAAATATGAGCAGCCAAGTGTATGCAGTGACAAAAAAGGCTAATGTGATCTTGGGGTGTATCAACAGAGGCATAACATTGATAGAACCAGGGGGTCTTTTAGTAGAAAAAGAGCTGCAGGAACTCATTAGCATATGGTAGTGCTAATGAACTACTAGGCTATTAGCATATACCATGCCCTCTGACATCATCGGAAGTGATGTCAGAAGGGAGAGCAAAAGGGGGGAGGCATCTTCAAAAGCCTTCCCTTCCCTTCCCCAGCTGGCCTGCGGTGGGGGGGAGTGAAGAGAGAAGGGGTTTAAAGTTTAAACCCCTTCTCACTAGAGTTGGGCCACAGAAGGAGGAAAGAGGGAAGGAAAGAGAAAAAAAGAAGGAAGGAAAGAGGGGCTAAAAAGAGAGAAGGAAAGAGGGAAAGAAAGAGAAGGAAAGAAGGAGGGAAAGAAAGAGAGAAGGGAAAAAGGAGGGAAAGTGGGAAAGGAAGAAAAAGAGAAGAGAAGAATGTGGGAAAGAAAGAGAGAAGGGGAGAAGGAGGGAACGA
>NW_015161951.1:168758-173443 GCF_001447785.1 Gekko japonicus | reverse complement strand
AGAGAAAGAAAAGGAGTGAAAGAAAAGGAAAGGAGGGAAAGATGGCAAAGAGATGGAGGGGAGGGAGGCTCTCCCACCCCCCATCAAGCCTCTGCCACCCCCACCCCCCGCGGATCCCTTACTTACCGCTTCGGGTGCGGGGCCCTCCGGGCTTGCCCCAGCGCTTTGGCTTAAATAATTCAGGAGGGATTGCATCGTGATCAAATCATGAAACCCCTGGGGCTCTGCCAACCCAAATGGCATGACCAACTACTCAAATTGGCCCAATGGGGTATTAAATGCCGTCTTGTGCTCATCCCCCTCCCCTATGCGCACACGGAAATAAGCATCTCTCAGATGAAGATTGATGAAGATTGTCCCTTTAGAGGCTTCAGCCAACAAGTCCTTGATTAAAGAGAGGCATTAGAGGCAAACACAGTGTTCAGGCCTCTATAATCCATGCACAACCTGAGACCCCCCATCTTTCTTTTTCCTGAAGAGTACAGGTGCAGCAAATGGGGAGGTGGCAGATCGGATAAAACCTCGGTTCAAATTTTTGTCTATAAACCTGCACAACTCCTCCTTCTCTGCTGAACTCATAGTTAGGCAACTTATGACCCGGCAAGATTTCTGTGGCACAGTCAGTTTTGCGATGAGGCGGTGTCAGCCTCTTCCTCCTCAAATACTCTGGCCAAGTCTCTACATTGACTTGGTATGGCTTCCATCTCCTCTGTGGCCAGGCACACATGCTCGGGAAGTGGGTGAGGTTCCACCCCCCATTCCAGGTTCCACTGATGCTCCTTACACTGCGGGTATAGGAAGGTAAGGGTTTTCACACTCCACTGCACGTAACCATAGGGAAACTGGCTGTCGGGTGTATGACAAAGGATCTCATACCCCAATGTTCTGACACCCCCACGGGCAACTTAACAGTCTTATATTGGCACACTTGTATTGTGGTACCATCCATTTGGGAGAACACCACTGGCTTAATTAGCTTGTGTGCCTTTGCCCCCAGTCCCATAACTAGCATGGGGCTTATCAAGTCTTGAGAACACTTGGAGTCAATGAGGGCTCTTACCCTGATTTGAGTTCCCTTCTCGGGGTTTAAAACAGTTACAGTCACAAAAAAAGGAAGGAAGAGGATCTCACCAATTCTCGCTCTGGGGTGGTTTGGACCTGCTGGTTGGCGCTTCTCACAGCAGGTCCCGGCCTTTTCCCTGCTCCTGGGATTCCTCAGAACCGCTGGTGGAGGGGCTCTCCGAAGTGATGTGCTCTGAAGCCTGCAACACAGTAGGGGACTTCGACCATCTCCCGGGTGGCTTGGCTTTCTCTAGGTAGTCTTCCCGGTGCTCCTTCTCCTTACTTCTAGGTTTTGGCCAATCCACCGTGGCCATCCTTCCCGCAGTGCAGAAAGAGGCCTTTCTTGAGACGATTCTCATGATCCCCACTGGGTAGCGGCCCTCTACCCCAGGTCACCCTCGGTGCCCCAGCTCCCCAGGCTGGTGTCTTATATTGATAGAGCTTTACCAGGTTATGCCAGTTCTCGGCTTCATAGACTACCTGGATCCAGTCCACCAGCTTCAGGGGGTTGTCTTGAGCTAACACCACTGTATTCAGTCTGGCTCTGTAGAATTCGATTAGGACTTCTTCAGGCCAACCCTGCAGCTTGGGTCCCGTGGCTTTGAATTCATCGAAGTTAGTAGTCTGGCACCGACCTGGTCTCCTGGTGCAGTCTTCGCAGTCGGGTGTGGACTTTCTTGAGCTTGAATGGATCATTGAATTGGTGGCGTAGAGCCTGCATGAACGCATCGTTGACTTGTAGCTCTGGAGCAGTGACGTTATAGAGTCCCACAAACCAGTCAGCGGCCCTTTCCTGGAGTTGGGACCCCACATAGTCGACTCGCTGCTCATCCGACACAAGGGTGTGGCCCCATTCCTGTAGCATCTTCCTCACTTGGATGGCGAAGAATGCCAGCTTCCCTGGACTGCCATTGAAGGTGGCCTCCAGTACATTGCAGGGCCATTCTCACTCAGGGTCGGTTCTTTGGGGGGCTGGAGGGCGCTCAGCTTCAGCTTTCTCCTCGGACTCTTCCGAGTCCTCCTTCTCCATCAATTCCTTCACCAGCTTAGGTAAATTCTTGTTGGGTTTTTTTTTATTTCATACATATAGCACACACAAAACAGACAATAACAAACTTAAAGGTAAAGATTCCCTTGCTCGAAAGCCAGTTGAATCCGACTCTAGGGTGGTGGTACCTAGTTATCTACTTGTAATTTCTTGCTTTTGAACTGCTAGGTTGGCAGGAGCTGGAACTAGAGACAGGAGCTCACTCCGTCATGCGGCAACTCAGGTCTCGAACTGCTGAACTACCGACCTTCCACAGCCTGCAGTTCAGCGTCTTAACCACTTGAGCCACCGCAGCTCTTAACAAACTTACATAAATACAAAATTTGGGAAGATTCATTGTATCATTTTTTTCCCATGGACATTTGACTTCATACTGTAATCAAAAGTATTTTTCTTTTTCCGGTTTTAGTATGTATGTTTTCCACATAGTTTAATATATATATTTTTTGTTTCTATTTCATGGCAAGTTAAGCAGTGAAGCAAAACAAAGAGAAGTGAAACTGAAACCTTGACAGTCAGCTGCTCTGAGACACCTTTTGGTAGTGAAGGGTGGGGTATAAATCCAATCCCCTTCATCTCCTCCTCCTCCTTCCTTAAAACACGAAAGTGTGATAGATTGTCTCCACGTTAGCTAGTATGTGTGAAGAGGAAGCGACAGCAACTAGGTGGCAATACAGATACCGAGTGCTAGATGTACAAATACATCTAGTAAAAGATACTTGTTCGGATTTGTTGGTGGCAACCGTTAATTACCAAGAGAGAAGTTGGTACCCCTACTGGGAGTGAGGGAAAAGGTTGTCTTGCCAGGAGGAAACTGGGATGGCTGCAGAACATTTTCAGACCAGAGGGAACAGGACTTGCAAGTCTGTATCTCATACATGCATATTGGTCTGTTTTTTGAACTTACCATCCTTTTGGAGGCAAAAAGAAAAATGAGAGTTTGTTTACATACAGAAAAAAGTTAATCCTTAGAATTGAAGAGAAAAAGTAGATGACTGTGATGCCATTGGCATCAGGACCCAAATCTAGACCTAGAACATAGAAAATCTGAAAGCAACAAGAAGCTGAAACAATCAGGGCAGCAGGTGCTGTTCTCTTCAGCAGAAGGTCACCCCCCAGCAGCTATCATTTAATCCTGCCTGCCAAGACAGACAGATGGTGCACACCCTGATGCCCTTCTGAGCTTGAAGAAGGAGAGCAGCAAGACTTCACCACACACAGTCCCCAGGCACAGTCTCAGACTGCAAGTTTCCAAGCCCAAGCTCCAAAGGCGATTAGGGGAGGAATATCCATGTTTGCATTTTCCTATGCTTGGTTTTCACATGCTCATTACGCTTTTTGTATTGGCACTGTTGCGCCTAGGCAGGCTGTTTGATGCATGGAGGTGATTTCTACTGTGCTCATGAACCTGTCCCAGGGAATCCCATCCTAATTCAGTCCCTGCTGTTGAGAATGACCTGGTAAAGCTGTTTGCAATGAAAGGGCAGGCTAGTATGTTTTGGAAACGGAACAGTCTAAGCCATGGGAGCACAACTTCTGTATGCATGAAGGTGTATATTACAATTCCCAGTGTAGCTATTATAAGAAGGGGGCACGGGAGGTTTGCAGTCCAGTTTGTCCTTTGCCCTGCCATATGAATAATCCTTGCAGCCAGGCTAGGTCTGATTCCTAATAGTTGGTGGCATTGCACTATGATGGTTATTCTGTTGGTGGAGGAGAGGAACATGATTTCCCTGCAAACCCCTACTTTGCCCCACATTGCTCCTCACTCCTTTGACACACACACACCCCGAGGAGCAGAAACTGGAAGAGTTCAGTGGGTTACAGCAGGAGGGGGAACCACTCTCTGCCAGTTTCACTTCACTCACTGAGGCTGCTTTTGATGTAGGGTGTAGATAAATGCAAACCATTCAACATCACAGTAATTCAAATCTATGCCCCAACCACTGATGCAGAAGAGGCTGAAGTGTACCGGTTCTGTGAAGACCTACAACACCTCCTAGAACTAACACCAAAA
Source organism: Gekko japonicus (assembly GCF_001447785.1). Lineage (NCBI taxonomy): Eukaryota > Metazoa > Chordata > Lepidosauria > Squamata > Gekkonidae > Gekko > Gekko japonicus. The sequence goes on along the minus strand of NW_015161951.1, from coordinate 169,316 downwards.
GAAGATGCCCTCCTCATCATAGGGGACTGGAATGCTAAAGTAGGAAATCAAAAGGTAACCGGAAGTTTGGCCTCGGAGAACAAAATTAGGCCGGGCAAAGGCTAACAGAGTTTTGTCGAGAGAACACACTGGTCATAGCGAACACCCTCTTCCAACAACCTAAGAGGCGACTCTACACATGGACATCACCAGATGGGCAACACCGAAATCAGATTGATTATATCATTTGCAGTCAAAGATGGAGAAGCTCTATACAGTCAGTAAAAACAAAACCTGGAGCTGACTGTGGCTCAGATTATGAGCTACTCATTGCAAAATTCAGACTTAAACTGAAGAAAGTTGGGGAAACCACTAGGCCATTCAGGTTTTACCTAGATCACATCCCTGATGAATATACAGTTGAAATGAAGAATAGGTTTAAGGGACTAGATTTGATAGAACTATGGATGGAGGTTCGTAACATTGTACAGGAGGCAGCAATCAGCACCATCCCAAAGAAAAAGAAATGCAAGAAACCGGCCTGGACTGGGGGGGGGTGGGGGAAACCGGCGCCGGTTC
>NW_015161951.1:4151-168554 GCF_001447785.1 Gekko japonicus | reverse complement strand
GCCAACCTGCCCTGCCATTGGCTGGGTGGCTGGGAGGGGAGGGAGCCAGTCATCGGAGCCAGCTCTTCTGAGCGGCCATCTTCCCCACATACGGTAAGGGACGCTTTCAGCCCAGCCCTCCGTCCACCGCTTCCCCCCGGGCCCTGTCCACAGTCCAGGCCGGGTCCCCTCCCCCCCTCCTTTTTCTCTCTCTCCCCTCCCCACATTCTCTCTCTCACCCACTCTGTTTCCCCCCTCTGTTTCTCTGCCCTTCTTCCTTCACAACTATCCTTCCTCCCATTCACTCTCTTTCAATCTCTGTCTTTCTACCCATCTTCCTTCCTTCCTTCCTTCCTTCCTTCCTTCCTTCCTTCCTTCCTTCCTTCCTTCCTTCCTTCCTTCCTTTCTCCCTTCCTCCCTTCCTTTCTTTCCAAATTACTACCACTAACCCCACTCTGTCTCCACCCCTTTTCTCTCTTTCCCCCCTATCTACCTCTGTCTCTCTCTCTCTACCTCCTCTTCTCCATTCCTCCCTTCCACTCGCCCTTCCTTCCTATCTAGGGCCCGTCGTCTACCGCCACGACGGGCTTTCCTTACTAGTTATATAAGAATTGAGACTCAGCTGAGCCCTATTTACATTCCAAAACCATATACTGTTTAAGGGCTAGGAGAGGAATTCTGTCCACTGTGACAGCCGAATTGGAAGACTTCACATTCCAAAATGTGAATAAAAGCGTTCACTTGAACACATCTCAACAGCATGCCTTTGCTTTCCCTATTGTTTATTTGTTTAACCATAGAGCAGTTTTTTTCCAGACTGTGATGGAGTGAAGCCTGGGATTCTATGGAAACAATGAGATAAGTCACCCAGCGAGCTTTCATATCACAGTGAGGGCTTGAACCAGGGTCTTCCTGATGTTGGTCCAACATACTAAGTGCTATACTACACTAGCTATCTCTGGTGAGCAACATTACATTTCAGATACACACACACCAAAAAAAAAGTGACACCCAGGAAATACAAGACACTGGCCTCATGCTTTCTTGCAAGTGTGCAAAGCTATATACTGCATTATCATTATGAAATGGCACATATAGATGTGCTACTGTGATATCTATTATAAACAGGCCCTCACATCCAAGGTTAATGTTAATTCCTAAAGGCAAGTGTTACAGTCTGCACTTTTTAAAAGCCTAGAAGTGCTGTACAAACAGATAAAGGACTGTGAAGGGTTAATTCTTCACAGAAGCAGAGAGCCTTGAGTGACAGGCTGCTCCAAGCAATCTGAGTGGTTAGCATTAGCAAACAGAGAATTCTGAACTGGATGCTGAGGATAATTTAGTCTGATTTGAGCCTTAGCTAAGAGCAGCTTAACACTGATAGAGAATTGGGGGGAAGTTGGCAAGGAAGTTTGGGAAGTAGGTGAAGACCAGGCCAAAGAAAAGTGATAGATCTTATAGTGAGAGGAGAATTTCCCTACCTAGTCAAGCAGGGTCTGTTCTGAAGAATGAAGAGATCCTTGGTCTGGTATGGTTAGAAACTGCCTTTAGAGACCCTAAGTCAGTTAAAAACTCAAGTCCAGTACTGGGTTTCAAGAGAAGGATTTTGGATACTAGAAAGATAGTGTACCAGTCTTCTGGAAACCAAAAGAGTCAGAGAATACAAATGTTCTAGAGTGTTTGGAAAACACTGAAACAGAAGCCTCTCAACATAAGCATTTTAAGTAACTCTGAATAACTTAAGAAACTCTCATTAGCCCGAAATATAAGAACTAAAGTCTGTGCATATATTGATTTTACCTAAGTTATCTCTATTGAGTTACCACAGAAATTTTAGCCCTGATTTGACCAGACCTTTCCCCTGTGTTGAATAAAATATTTTGTTAATTTTGAATTTCAAAACATCTCAAGTGCCATTTTCAGTGGTTTAAGTTTCAAAGGGTGATTTCAACTCTTCCCTCAAGTTCCTGAACTGAGCCAGCAGTAAAATATCATACTGAGACAAGGTGGGACAGCCAGACTTTTTCAGGAAAGAAGAAAACAGACCACTCGGGTGGCTGAGTCAGAAAGGCAAATAGAAATGGAGGGAAAATCTTGCCTCTGTGGGAGAGAAAGGGAAGGGGGTCATCATAGCAGGATAGCCAAGGAAATTTAAGAGTGATCTACTTAGAGATGCTGGTATCATTTCACAGTTTGTGTAGCACCGTTTCCCCAAATTAAGGCAAACATCATGGAGGGGCCAGAGAAAAAGCCCCTCCCATCTGAGGAAGGCACCTTGGGCTGGAGGAAGCCTTCAGCGTTACTGAGCAGACTGCTAAGATACAAGCATTCTTGGTATTAGAATATGCACTTACATGTGTAATGGTTGAATTATACACTGAGGTGTAAACATAAGAACATGTGAAGCCTGCTGGATTAGACTAGTGGTCCATGTGGTCCAGCATTCTCTCTCATGCAGTGGCCAACCAGTTACTGTGGAGGCCAATAATAGGGCATAGAGGCCCAAGCCTTCCCTTGCAATGAGCCCTAGCTGGACCGCCACCTGCCAGCCCCCATCTCGAAAGAAGAAGGGGCGGCAGCAACCTTGTCCCCCAGGCCCAGCTGCGGGTAGAGCACAGCCGCTCCTCCGGTGCCTGCGTCCCAGCTCTTGCTGCCGGGGTCGGACAGGAGGAGGGTCTTGGCAGGGCGCATCAGGGAGTCCTCTTGGTGTGTTCGGCGGTGGTGCTGGTGGTGTCAGCAGGGCGCAGCGTGGAGCGGCGTCAGAGCCACCTTGGCTGCCTTGGACGATGACGACAGGGCTGCCGGCAGAGGGGCGGCCTCTTGCCACAGCAGCAGTCACCACCCTGCCCCCGCCTCCACTGTGGCATTTCTGAACGTGTGTGGGCTCTTGCGCCTCTTCTCTGCCTCTCCCAGTGGGCCTGCTCCGCCCGTCCCCTTGGGTGGCTCAGAGCACAATGAGTCAGAGACACTGCCAGCCAGCTCGTTGCCTCTGTGGGCAGGACGGAGGCAATGGAGCCAGCCAATGCAGCCAGGGGATCCTTCAGAGTGGCAGGTGTGAGAGCGAAAGGCTGCGGGAGTGTGTGAAGGAGGGACACCAAAATTCTTATATATATAAGGAGAGATAAATTATCAGACTTGGGCTGGTATGATGAATACAAGAATGTGAGGATTTTCTTCTCATGAGATGAGATTTCTCAGTGCAGTTCACAGCAATTCACCCCTCCCCCCATGAAAACATTTACATGTTTGCAACTTAGATTTTTCTTTGTTTGAACAGGTGTTATTCCCTTAATATTAGATGGAAAGAAAAGCTGAACATTTGCAATCAAAATATGTTAGGTGAAGAAGTAGCTCTTGCTAATCACACTTACTTGCCCAGTCCAGTAATCCCATGTGGACTCTGCTACGCACACAGACTTCCATTGTCTGCAAATGCTTACCCATAGAGAGGGCAGATCAGTGCACAGTGCATGTCAGGGTTGCATCTCTGCTCTTTTCTAAATAAATACATGTAAAAGGCAGGTGAAACCTGTGTAAGTGTGCTATGGATATGGGCTGTTATAGTTTCCTATTTTTCTGAACCTGTTTCCAGATTATGAATTTACTGGATGAATTTACTCTCCAGTGAAGATCAAAAAGAAAACAATGGCTTCTATTTACACTGTTTTCCATTTTCTTTTTAAAGGGCAGCAACCTGAGGAAGATACTGCTTAATCGCTATTTTAAAGGTGATCATGGAAACAGCATCAGTGGTCCTGTGTCCAGCAGCTATGGCAAAACTGCACAAGGGGGAGGTAAATTAAAATACCATCTTTAGGACAAATGAACTCAATATGACTGCTGTGACACACTGTACTTTTTAACAGGCTTAAAAGTGCTGTACATAAAACTACAGGATTGTGAAAGGTTAATACTTCACAGAGCTGGGAGAGCCTTGAGTGACAGGCTGCTCTGAGCAATCTGATTGGTCAGCATCATCTGTGCAGAGACTTGAGAGAGTTGGATGCTGAGGAGATTCATTCCGATTTGAGCCTTGACTGGAGAAAGCCCGAATTGTGTCTTGACTGTGGAAGTCAACACAGACAGGAAAAGTTGGCTAGAAGGTTTGGGAAGAAAACTGAGACTCCCATTCAGGCCAAGGAATGGGGATGAAACTTTTAGGGAGAGAAGATTCCCTACCCAGTTGAGCAGGAAGTTAGCTCTTAAGAGTGGAGAGATGCCTGGTCTGGTGTAGTTAAAAACTGCATGGAGAGACCTAAAGAGTCAGTCAAAAACTGGTGTTTCAAGAGAAGGGGTTTGGGTACTGTCTTTGATGGCGTTAAGAGGATACCAGTCTTCTGGGCACCAAAAGAGACTGCTATTATACAAATAAAGAGTGCTGGAGTGGTTTGGGAAAACCCAGGAACAAAAGCCTCTTAAAATAAAGAACCACAGTAACTGTGAATAATTCAAGAAACACTCACTAGAATGATCTATAAGAAAAAGAGTTTGTGCTTATACCATTTTACCTCAATATTTTCAACCCCTGACTTCACTCTTGATGTTAATTTAAGTTTAAGAGAGACCCTAACCCTTCCCTCGGGTCCTGGGCTGAGAATATAGCCATTAACATATTACTGACACAGGGCGGGACTGCTAAAGCTACTTTAAAGAGAAGAATACACGTTACCAGGGCTGCTCAGTCAGTGAAGGGACACAAAAGAAAAACGGAGGGAAAATCTTGCATCAAAGGGAGGGAAGTGGACGGGGTCTGTCATAACTGCTCTTTCTGGTAAAGGCAAAGGGCATCTCTTTCAGCTGAAGAGAAAAGCAGTTGGACTTGTGGATGTATACTTCATGCATCTGACAAAGTGAGCTCTGACTCACCAAAGCTTCCACCAGAATAAATTATGTTAGTCTCAAAAGTCTCACTAGATGTTGTGTGACTCACCCCTTGACATCACTGGGACATGCAGCTCAGTCTTGTGTGTTGGCTCAGAACGAAGTCCCACAGTATTCCACTGACCTACTTGAACGTAAGTAGGTATAGGACTGACACTTGATTTGGCTAGAACATACCCAGTGTCAGCTTATCTCAGAGTCTTGCCAAGGTGGTGTGTGTTTTGTACTAAAAGAATTTTAAAAATTAATGTTTACTTAAAGCCTTTGATTTCAGTGGACCTAAAGTATCTCTGTACCGAATTGCACTGTAAATGTATTAGTTAATGTACCAGTAGATAATGTAAATATATCCATGGAACGAAATAAAGTAAATATATCCATGGAACAAAATAAGGCACAAAGACAAACCTGTTTTGGGTGACTAGTTGGCAAATTTGCACATTTTCCTTCGTGACGTTTCTGCAATCACAAATGTGGATTCTGCACTGGTCCAGGACACAAGTCCAGAAAGTTCTAGAGCTCCAGCCAAAGAATTGTTCACATCTCCTCCCTGGGGGACGGGTAATGTCCATCTGCATGTGCCTTGAGGGGGGATGTGTGAGGGCCTTCTCGTTCAGTCCTGTTCTGATTTCTGCACAGCAATCTAGCTCTGGTAGGGTGCGCTAGAGACTTTCATCTATTGTCAGGCGCTTCTTCAGCACTGAGGCTAAGGAGATGGGGGATTTCATTATTTTAAATAAATCAGTAACCACAAGAATTTCTGTTTCTATCTATTAATCAGAAGCTGTGTCCCTTTCCTGTCTCCCCAAATATAAAGACTGTGTCCTTTTCTTGACTCCTTGGCAGGCTGTTGGAAAAGCAGCCCTGTTTTTAAAAAGGAAGGCTCCCAGTCACTGATGGCCCTCAGCACTGTTGTTTTTAGGAGAAAGCTGTGAAGTTGATTCCCGCTCCCATTTGTACCAAATTTCTGTGGTGCCTCAGGGGTCAGTTTGGTGTAGTGGTTAAGTGTGTGGACTCTAATCTGGGAGAACCAGGTTTGATTCCCCACTCCTTCACTTGCACCTGCTGCTGTGACCTTGGGTCAGTCACAAGCTCTGGCACAGCTGTCCTTGAAAAAGAGCTGTTTGTGTCAGATTTCTCTCAGCCCCACCCACCTCACAGGGTGTCTGTTGTGGGGAGGGGAAGGGAAAGGAGTTTGTAAGTCGCTCTGAGACTCCAAGTGAAGGGCGGGGTATAAATCCAATCTCCTCCTCTTCTTCTTAAACCACCATACCAAAATAATTTGTATACAGCTGTATCATAATAAGATTACTTATTTGCATCTTCTTCTTCTTCTTCTTCTTCTTCTTCTTCTTCTTCTTCTTCTTCTGTCTCTTTTCCCTGGTTGGGGGGAGGCAAGGAGATTTCTTGGGCATGGAAGCACTTGCTTCTTGAACCCTGGGAACATCCATTCAGCCACGACTGTGTCATTCTGAGAGTTTCCTTGGCATTCTGTCACACATACACTTTCAAGTTCATCTGTGAAGCTGCAAGAACTAGAAACCTTAGATCCAATGCAGCAGAGCTTGAGTTCTCACTTATTTTTATTAGTACTGAGAGACAACTAATCTGTTTGTATCTCATGAGGCCCACTTTCTTTTTTAATGAAAGGTAAGATCCCCAGAAGCTGAACACTGACCCAATACCATAATTTTCTTGGAAATTACCATAGAATTTAAAGATAGCCTGGCTTCATCCCTGACGTCAGAGATGTGAAGGCTTGCACTTTAGACTTGAAGGTGGTAGATTTCGTTTGTTTGGAGACTGGATGCCAATTTCAAATCAACCTGCTGGCTCCTAACATTCTCACAAAGCATGCTGGATGAGGCAATCTTGGTCTGATCCAGTAAGTTCTTAAGGTTAAACATAAGAAATACTTTTCTGGATCATGTCAAGGTCAGTCTTATTCAGTGTTCTTTACTAGAATGCTGGGAGTCAGCAAGTATGAACTGATCTCTATTCTGCATGTAGCAAGACTGTATTTTCAGGATCATTTAAGGCTTAGATAGCTATGCCTTACAACTGTGACAAGTACCTGAATATGCACTCTTGCTTGAAATTTTTAAATGCATTAGTGGGGCCTGGGGTTTCTACTAAAATAAAATCCGTAGACCATGCAGTACTCGTCAGGATCCCCCAGGGTAAGATTTTCTGTTCCTTTTGAATAGTATTGCTGTTGTTCATTTACTTCACATGTGACCCTGGCTCACATTGTATTATTGTTGCAGTTGTTGTTATTATTATCAGTAATAACAACAGTAACAATGACGTTGCACGAGTCAGCCGACCCCCCTTCGCCATCGCTAGAGTTCGACCTGATGGGGATTCCGGCCACCATGAAGTGTGCCCATGCCTGGGGCAGCTAGGATCTCCGCCTTCAAGCGGGGAGGGGTTTTTCGTCACTGCACCCTACCATTGCACTCCTCCCAGGATCTCCAGCTGTTTCTCTCTCGGGGCATAGCTTGGAAGATCACAGGGTGGTCCTCCTCGACACATTCTTACTGCCTCACTTTTAAACCCTTCCCCGCTCCCGGCCCCTCCTCCCTGGACTGCCCCCAATTTGCCACCTCGTTTCCCCACCCCCATACTTAACAGGAGATGGGGTGTGTCCCAGTTGGGCAGGGTTTCTGGACCCGGATGCCTTCTTCCCCATGGCCTGGTGGCTGGGCTTGTCGTCGGGGTTGGGCTGGTGGGCATGGGGGCATGGGCAGGCTCTCATGCTGGGCCACAGGCCTGGTGCGGATGGCTCTGCCTGTAGCTGGGGCCTTTCCTGCTTGACCGCCCTGTCCAGGACCTCCATCCGGGACCTCCCTACGGGACAGACTACTGGGGTCTCTCATTTCTCTGCCCACCGTGCCTTCTTCCTGCCCCCTGACCACCGCTGACCCTTGCTCCCCACTCTGCCAGGTGGGTGCTGGGCTGGCCCAGGGTGGGCTTTTCTGTGGTGCTTCAGGGGTCAGCCAGGTGATGGCGGGGTCTCAGGAGTCCTGTTGCCAGGACAAATGATAATCATATAATTTATAGAATAACAGTTAAAACAGCTAAAACAATACAGTACAAATATAAATTTGAGCCTGATGGTTGGTTTCTCTATTTTCATGTTAAAAGTGGTAGTCCTTTTAATTATTATAGCCACTTATGTAATTGCGAGATTCTAAGACTGGGGAAATCAGGAAATGGTACATAACAGTGGATGAGTTTAATTCACAGTTTTATTGATATATATATTTAAATGCATTATTGGGGCCTGGGGATTCTGATAAATTGTTGACTTGCATTTATTCCAGGTAGCTTTTCAGGACAAGATTCAGATAAGTCTGGTGTGTCGATGCATGATATCCAGTGCCTTCTAGATAAAGAAGGAGCATCGGAACTTGTCACAGATGTCATAGTTAGTACCAAAAATGACAGGATATTCTCAGAAGCCATTTTGCTTGGCATTGCTTTGCTGGAAGGTGGAAACACACAGATTCAGGTACTTATTTAGTGCTGCTTTACTGTTTTTATATATCTAGATTAGTTTTAAAAACCTTCTTAACTATGAAAGCATTCCTAGGGTGTGTATAGACCTACGTACACACGGCAATGTGTGGAGTGTGCTCAGATTTACCTTGCTGTTGCTCCTAAACACCAGATGTATTTGCCTCCAAATCCAACACTGATATCTTCTCCTTCCTTTCTTCTTCCTACCATACTTTAAGTAGGTGCTGTGCCAGCTTGTCCTATTAAATGTTTATGGCATTGTTATTTTTAAAGACCCATTTTCTTAAACTGGAAAAACTGCTCTGGTAAAAGATGGATGGAGGTGGCTTTGGTGTCACAAAGAACATTGCACATAGCTGGCTTCTACGGAAAACTGAAATTTTCTCCCGAGTTAGATCCTGCAGGGAAGATTTAGGTCTGACCAGAACAGCATGAGTACAGTTCCACGGTGGCTTGAACACTCAAACTATGTGTCTTCATGCACCCTTCAAGTTGCCCATGTCTTTTTTTGGAGCTTGAGATTGGTCAAGTTTTGAAGGAAGGAATGGGGAGGGGGAAGTGAGAAAAATGGCCCTTCCTGCCTCTTCCAACAGTAAAACTGCAATGACAGTAGAAGAAGAAGAAGAGATTGGATTTATACCCCGCCCTTCACTACCCAAAGGTGTCTCAGAGCGACTTACAAACTCCTTTCCCTTCCCCTCCCCACAACAAGCACCCTGTGAGGTAGGTGAGGCTGAGAGCTGACAGAAACTGCTCTTTTTCAAGAACAGCTCTTATCAGAGCTATGGCTTGCCCAAGGTCATCCAGCCAGGTGCAAGTGGAGGAGTGGGGGATCAAACCCAGTTCTCCCAGATTAGAGTCCGCGCACTTAACCACTATACCAAAGGAGAAGGTGATCTTTCCCTCTCCACATTGCACAAAGCTCTTGTGATACCGCACATGCTGTATGGTTCCCAGATCTGATTCCTGGGCCCAATAGAACAACTCAATAAACTTCAGCTAACCTTCTTTCACAAAATACTTGCTTTACCACCATGTATAGTTTCCATAGTTGTACGACTTGAAGTGGGCCTTCTGAATATTTCAGCATTGATCTGGAAAGCCATAGTCAGTTTTAAGTACAGACTGTTAAATTCCAAAGACCTCCCAGTTTTCACCATATCAGCAGCCCGTAAGTGCTGTTGGTCAAAATGGAATAGAACTCTGTACATGGAAATAAACTGATTAGGCCCTGACTTGGAGAGCCCAGGCAAGTCCAATCTCGTCAGATTTCAGAAGCTAAGCAGGGTCGACTCTGACAAGTACTTGGATGGGAGACCTTCTTGGAATACCAGCAGTCAGGAGGTGGGGACAGGCTTTATTAAACCACCTCTCTGAATATCCTACAGGCTCCCAGTAGGGGTCAGTCACCAGAGGTCACCGTGACTTCTAGGTGCACACATGCACTCGTGCACATATGAAAAAATACAAAAAAATATGAAGAAATAAACCAATTAGGTTTATGGGAATTAAGAAATCTAACTGAAAGAAGACAAGCATTACTTATAGAGAAGCTGTTTAAAGAGAACTGGGACTCTCCAAAAAGATACTGCATGGACATGTTCCCCACTCCTTCTGGGAATTAAGTACCCAATTTGATCCGCCTCACTACTTCAATATGCTAGCAATTCCAAAATTGAGGCAGAAATATATAATCACACGTTGTAATGCGCTGCCAGCAGCCCAGATGAAGGGTCGTTTCCTTAAGATATCTCCAGACGAGTACTTTTTGTGATTTACAGGAATGGATATAGAGAGAGGATGTCCACATTGACAGTTTTTCAATCAGTCATTCAATGTTTGGCCCATGGTACAAAATCATTAAAAAATCACCTTAGAACATCTTATCTAACTGAAATTTCAGCCTACAATCTCAGAGTGGCACTCTCAACAGACTAGCTTTCAGACTATGCCCACTGAGATGCTATCTGGATACTACCAAAAAACACCTCTGGATCAATGTATATGTATCTGCGGAAGTTCAGTAGAGGACCTTCCCCATTATGTTTTAAATTATCCTCTATACTTGGAGCCTAGGGAAAAAAGTCTTGCCAACATTTTATCTAGTGCTTATTCCTTGTCTAACTCCAGTAAATTAGCTTATATGCTATCAGACACTGACCCTTTTATATGTAATAAGATGGCACTTTTTGCTCTGGCAGCAAAGAAGATCAGAACAAATCTTGTAAGAAAACAGAGAAATAACTGACCGATTGAAACGGTTAGATTTTAGGGATGCATAAATTTTAAATCTGTATGTTTTACTTTGTGTTTTTTACATTTCTGATACAATTGCAAATGGACTGTAAAGGGCTATGGCCATATACACTAAACTTACTCTACTGTCCTTTGGCAATGGTTGATTCATTGTCCCATACTTTTTTCTACTGTCCAAAGTATGCAATAGCCATAGAGAGATTTCTTAGAAAATGGCTACTGAAGTACTAGGCCATTCCTGATGCTTCAAGATTAAGATTACTTCTGAGTAGCCTCTGCAAAAGCTGTATTGTGGATGTGGCAAACGTTTGTTTTACTGTGATTTTTAATTCTTAAAATTGTTTTAATAGTGTATGGCCTGTGGGCTGTTAAACTCCAATAAACTGAAATGAACTAAAATTGCATCTTCCCTCTACTGGATACGAATGTAGGTATTCATGAGGTGGCCACATTTAGAACACTGCACACAGTTTTCATAACCTTCACCTCAAAATGGGCATCATTGAAGTGGAAGGGGGCAACAACACAGGTGATTGAGAAATTGGAACCTCATAGGGAAGGTTACGTGTTCTATATTGATAACCAAGATGGAAAGTGCAGAGAAAAAGATTTTTCCTCCTCTCTCTTCATGCTAGAACTTGGAATAACTGTCAGTCAGTTCAAGACTGACAAAAAGAGTACTGTAAATTAATTTATGGGATATTCTACCCTAAAATGCATTGGCAATCACTGGCTTCTTACAGAGATTTTAAAAGGGATTAGAAAAACACAACCCCACAAAGAAACAAAGCTGTCAAAAAGGGGTTCCGAAATATGTTCAATGGCAATGGCATAGGTTCAGCCCCCCCAATTTTTCATTGCAAGCGAAAAAAGAACTTGCTATTGTGTCGACTCACTTTTAGCAAACCAGTTCTCAAAAGATTATTAGACTCTGGGGGGAAGGGGACATTCTGTGCCAGGGAGTGCTTCCCCCTTTCCTTGTGGTTTTTAAAAGGATTGAACAAATTTGTGCAGGGCAGGTATATCAACAGATGTTAAAACATGGTGATAAATGGTATCTCCGTTATTAGAGGCTAGATGCTGGCGGGCAAGCGGCAAGATGAAGTCATGATGATGAACTTCTAAAGGCACCTCACTGCTGTTAGTAACAGAATACTAGCCTAGATTAACCTTGGTCTGATTCAGAAAGGCATTTCTGATCTTCGCAGTGCTATTAACAGTATTTGTGTACCACTAGAAATAACCACTATGTCAGACTTGCAGTTTTGCTCATCAGTTTGGTGTGGATCCTATGAATGAGTTCCATGTGTGCTACTTAGCCTCAACTGCAGTGTGTGCTTCCTCTTTTACTAAAAGTTCCATTTATACAAAGGCCAATTGAAAACCACTGTTCCTTTAGTCTTTTGCAAGATCTCAATGTGTTATTTGCATAATTTAGTATTATGCTAGGTACAATTATCCCATTATTAATGTACTGTTACCCAATATTTTGTTCCAGTATTCCTTTTATCATCAACTGAATGAGCAAAAAAAATCTGAGAAGTTTTTTAAAGTCCTGCATGATCGAATGAAAACAGCACAGCAGGAAATCCGATCAACAGTAACAGTGAACACTGTTGATCTGGGGACCAAAAAGAAGGATGAGGACAATGATGTGACAGTCTCGCTTCCAAAAAAGAGAGGTAAAGAGAACAAAGGGATGTGCTCTGTCTGCTATGCTCATTTCAATGCAGACTCCAAACACCCTGAAGGAGAAGAGCTTGTTGAAGGCGAGCAGATAGAATGATAGATACCACTTCCACAATTTGGTCATAGTGGTTTTCCTCATCTGCACATTAAAATGTATGTTTATTCAAACTTTGTGTATGCCACCTTCTTCCCTGTTATCAGCAGCACCTAATGATACTCAAGGAAAACCAGTTATTACACACCCCAGAACAGAAGGACATACAAATGTCCTATGCATCCAGGCATGTTCCTGTGAGGAGGAGCAGATCTTCGGGTGCTTTGGTCCAAGATGGTCTAAGGCTTTAAATGCTTGCACCTTGAACTGGGCCCAGACAACCATATGGTAACTATCTGAGCTGACTGTGGGTCACCATCTGCCCTGTATGTACCTGCCTGTCGGCTGGGATTTTCTTCAGAAGTCCTGCCCCCCCCCCTTTTCTGAGGTGAGGTGGGTCATCTCAAGAAGCACGGACTTTTCTGTCATGGCGCTACAATTGTAGCACAGCTTCCCCATAACTATTTGCCTGGTGCTGGGCCTGTTGAGTTTTCGGTACCAGGTGAAGACACACTTCCTCTCCCAGGCCTGTTAACAGATTTTATTTAACCTCTTCCCCCTTCAGGAATGGCTGGCTTGTTTTCTTTCTGCTTTATTTGCATCGTTTGGTACTCATCTGTAGTGCATAAACTATCACTACCTTCAGCTGTCTTAGTGCTTTTACTAGATCTGTAGTGCTCTGCTGATCTTAACGTTTTAACTTTTCTCCTTGTCTTAACTGCTTAATGAACATTTATTTTTATTGTGTTTTGTTGTTTTATGCTGGACCCATTGTCAGCCACCCTAGCAGAACCTCTTGGTTGAGGGGTGAGGTAAAAATGCTTACATTAATAATGATGTCATTGTTGCACCCCTGTTTAGCCTGTTGTTAGCCTAATAGGTGCTAAAGATCTCCAACACCATATTGGATTAACTCTGCCCTTCACCCTATGAGGTGTGGCTCACCTAGGTCAGGCCTCAAGGCCTGTATCACTTTTGACTGCAGAGTTTTGGTTGCTTTCTTATGAAACAGAAATTCCTGGGCTTAAAAAACAGGCATGTTTAGGTGGGACTTGGGTAGATATGTAGTCTTTACCAACCTTTTAAATGTGCAGGGAGGGTGTCTTTTTCCATCTAAATATAAGGAGAGTATGAAGTTATGCATTCTCAAGTAGTACAGCCCAGAAACAGTTTTACTTCATCACGACCTCTCTTGGATTCTACAAAGTGTCATGCCTATTGATGTGCTATGGTGATCCTCAATAATAATGATACTAAAAACTCAGTTTGTCTAGATTAGGCTTTAGAATATTCCCAGGAAGTGCTGAGGGTATGCCGTTTCTCTAGCAGGGGAAGAAACCCCAGAATTCTGGACAAGGCATGCTAATTGTCTCTCTGCACAGTGGCCTTTCTGAACAGTCACACTGGTAAGCAAGTGGATTATGGTAGATGATCGATCAATTGATTTATTGATATACCAAGTCCCCCATACAAGACTTGACAAGCACACTTAACATTCTGACCAACCAAAGACAATATCTCTCTATCTGCCTGTATCTGTCTAAAGCCTAGGTGGGGTTTGCAAGATCTCAGCAATTTGGGGGCCAAGATGTATTTATTTCCAAAATGTTTTGTAATCTTTCTCATCCCCACAACTGAGTTGCGGGCTTCCTAGGTTGGACAGTATTTAGTTTTACCCTTTTCTCCTCTTCTTCTCTTTCCCCATGATGTGTCTGCTATCTTACCCCTCAGTAAGAGACTCAAATCTTCACCTGAAAGAAGGAATGAAAGGGCAATTAACAGAAGCTTCAACAGCAACCTCCAAAGCTTACTGTGTGTACCGCAGAGAAATGGACCCTGAAATAGATCTGATAAGTTCAGGAACAGATGCAGCGAATGCAGAAGAAAAGTCTTCTGAGGAAATAACTATGAGTCCTGCCATTGTCATCATGCAGCCAATCCTGAGGTTCCTTCAGTTGTTGTGTGAGAATCATAATCGAGAACTCCAGGTATGCGCTTTTTTTTTTTTGCTTCTGACACTGTAAATCCAATAGCAGCCAAAAAGGATTAAAGGGAGAAAAAGTAGCTGAGTTTTTTTCTAGGAGCAGGTTTGAAAACTTTATATTGACTGGTTGTGTTTTAAATGATGTCTTGTATTTTTATTGTGAATGTATACTGCTTGTCAGTTTTTGGAAGCTGCCCTGAGCCCGCCAGCGGGGAGGGCGGGATAAAAGTGAAATAAATAAATAAATTTTAAAGAAACTTATGAGAGAGATTTGAAGGGGTAGAACTAACTTTCATGCTGGTACTCAGCGCATAGCTCTTGAATACCAAACCAATTTTGAATACAGGCATTTAAGTAACTTTCTATATAGAACAGGTATATGAACATTAGCATTCTGAGGGCAGGTGGGCAGCAAACCGAGAGAGGGCTTTCTCAGCAGTGGTACCAAAATTATGGAACTCGCTCCCCATGGATATTTAATTGTTGTTTTTGTGTTTTTACCTGTATACTTTAGTTTTACTTTTAATTGGTTTTATGATCCTTAATATAACGTTCTGTTTTTAATTGTTTAGCAGCCTTGGTGGCCCTGACTGGGCAGAAAGGCAGGATATTAATTTTGTATATAAATATGAAGCTGCCTCACTCAGAGTCAGACCAGTGGTCTGTCTAGCTCAGTACCCTCTGCTCTGACAGGCTTCACTCTCCTAAGACTCAGGCAGGGCTCTTCCCTGGCCTACTCCCTCCCTTTGAGAGGAGATACTGGTGAAATGAATGTGGCTCAAGCCTAGTCCAAGGTATTTGCTCACCCCATGCAAAGTACACCTGGCTTGTCTTGAACCTGGCTTGTGGTAGTGCAAGCCTCTAGGAGGTTATGCCACTCGCCTCTTGTGCTGTTGATGGCTGATGAAGAGCCTGAGAACCCTCTTCATTGTGCTGCCCCAAGCATTCACTTGGTTGGCTTGCCTGGCGAACCAGCCCTGGCATGGGTCCTTCTGCATGCTCTGCCACTGAACTCAGGCTCAAAAATTGCCTTGAGTGCTAAAGTCCAGATTCCATCTATCAAATGTTGAAAGGCTGCCCAGGTGAAAAACTTGCTCCACTTCTCTAGCTGCAGATGAGCATTGTATGCATGTCTTTAGGGCTGCGAACACATGCTCATTAACATAGTGGCAACTGGCCTTAAACTCACTGGAATGTCCTTCTGTGCTTGGGCCCAGGCAGTGCCAGCTGAAGATGCTCCCCATCGAGATCAGGGCCCTGCGGGATCTTACTCAGTTCCGCAGGGCCTGCAAGATGGAGCTGTTCCACCGGGCTTTTGGTTGAGGTAGCGGGCATCCACATATGGCCTCCCCGAGGCTGCTGTCTCCTATCTGCTGGCCATCCATCTATTGGCAACCGGCCATATCCATCTGTATCAATGGGTCACAACATTTCAATAAATACAATAAGATTTAAAACACATTAAAACATATAAAATCAATAGTCATGCTTGCTATAGGGAGAATCTGGCCCATTGATGTAACTAGATATGGCCAGTTATCAGTAGGTTCTCTACTCCAGAGAAAGATGGCTATTGAGAGTATGAATGACTGTAATGTTATATTTATTTGCCCTGGAAATTAATTTGGAGCAATAGTCATGCCAGCCACATGACCACGGAAACGTCTTTGGACAGCGCTGGCTCTTCGGCTTTGAAACGGAGATGAGCACCGCAACCCTAGAGTCGGACTCGACTGGCTTTCGAGCAAGGGAACCTTTACCTATATATATATAAGATTAGCCTTTCAAGGTCTTTTTCAATTAGCCTTTCAAGGTCAAGCTTTTCAACTATTCTGTCTAATAATATTAAACTGAGTCTTGAATCTGCAATAGAGAAAAGGCAGATTGGAAATGACCTAATGGAATAAAACAATGCCTGTATAATAAGGACAGTAAGGACTTCGACTTTTTCCCTTTTACAGGTTTTTATGTTTCACTGACACAGGACTAAACTCTTATATTTTTGCACTGACCATCATATTTAGACTATTAGAAATAATTAAACAATATATATTTTGATTATAATATATTTTGTGTTTAGTAGTATTATATTTCACAGTGGATGTTCTTATTTATTTGTTTTAAACACTGTAATTCCTCCAGCAATATTGTGTAATAATTATAGAATTTCTGTACTTATTCAGAACTTTTTAAGAAATCAGAACAACAAGACCAACTACAACCTCGTTTGTGAGACCCTTCAGTTTTTGGATTGTATCTGTGGCAGTACAACGGGTGGGCTCGGACTTTTGGGTCTGTACATCAATGAGAAGAATGTTGCTCTGGTCAACCAAACGCTGGAAAGCTTGACTGAATATTGCCAAGGCCCATGCCATGAAAACCAGGTAGCTCTAACTTCCAGTTAACTCTTCCTTAAATGTGCAACACGCAGGTTTTTAAAGCTCCAAATATGTGCAATAATTAGTAAAATTATCAGATGTCTTTTTAAATAGTTCTTTAAACGGCCAAAAAGGTTGTTAAAAACTTGGCCATCTAAGAAGCCAGCAGTTTTTAAAATACAAATCAGGCTTTCTCTGGTATGTATTATCAGTATTAATCATGGAGATTTGTGCTGTGGGCTTTCATTTTTCTCTTGAGGTGTTCCTGTATAAGCAAGTGTGGCGGTTGCTGCGACCACCTGTGAGGGGGCACTACCAAAACCCCTTTGACTGAATTATTGCAATGCATTAATCACTACATCACAGCACTGTTTGATGACTGAATGCTCCCTTGCAATATTCGATCTTTGCAGAGTAGAGCCCTCACTCACTAAAAGAGAGATTGAGGTTTGTTGTATTTTCCAGCCAATAAATAGTTAATGTATTAATTTAAACTTCTATTTAAAATAGTCTGGTATCTCTGTATCTGATTAAGCAAAACATTATTGAACAGATACACAGATCACTGGCATACTCGCTAGAAATCAGTCCTATATAAGCATGTCCTTCCTTTCTACTTCTTAAGTTGACTTTTAGGTAGGGGTGTGCAAAAAAAAATTAAAAAAAATTCAGCCCATTCGGATTCCACCAAATCAGGCAGAATCAATTTTGGCCGGCATAAAGACTCCTGGATGTCAATTTCGGCAGTACCAGCCATTTGGGAGTCTTTAGCCAGCCAAATGTCAGTTTCAGCCCCATTATATCCTATGGGCTATTGAAGTCAATGGTGAAAACATAGGGTATATTCTGGAGGCTGGAAGGGAGGGGGTTTGAGGGAGAGGCTCCAAACTTGCAGGGTAGCTGCTGGAGCCTCTCCCCAAGATACCAACCACGTTTCAAGAACATTGGACCAGGGGTTCCAATTCTACGGGCCCTCAAACAGGTTGCCCCTATCCCCTCCATTGTTCTCTGTGATGGGGAAAAGTTATTTTCCCACCATAGAGAACAATGGAGGGGATAGGGGCAACCTGTTTGAGGGCCCGTAGAATTGGAACCCCTGGTCCAATGTTCTTGAAACGTGGTTGGTATCTTGGGGAGAGGCTCCAGCAGCTACCCTGTGAATTTGGAGCCTCTCCCTCAAACCCCCTCCCATCCAGCCCCCAGAATATACCCTATGTTTTCACCATTGACTTCAATAGCCCATAGGATATAATGGGGCCGAATTGCCGCCGAAATTCAGTGGCAATTTGGCAGCAAGCCGATTCAGATCAGAGAATCTGAATCGGCCTGCAGCAGCCTGAAAGGGGTCCGAATGGGCCATTTTCGGGGATGCATTCAGTTCGGATGAACCAAATGCACATCCCTACTTTTTTTGGGGGGGGGATATTCACAGTTTTTTACCAGAGCTTTGCCAAAAAGGGGAGAAACAGATTTCACTGAATTACAAATCTTAGACAATTCTGAGGTTACAGGATGTGGCCCGCTTATACCAAAGCCATTGCATAGCCCAACACATGGCTTTACTAAACCTTCTGATTTGTGCTCTCTAAAGGCTTGATGTAAGACACCTCAGTGCATCCCAAAGAATAACTGCTGCAAACTCTGTTCCATTTGTTCTTGGATTTATTCTGGGTATTCATAAATTATGCTTCAAAACTGAAAATTATAAGTTAGTTGCAACAGTGAAAAAACGCATGTTTGCAGATTTACACAGGAATCTAAAAGCACAAACAGGGCTGATACCATCGAAGAGGTGGCAAACTTCCTTTACAGAGCATGTAGGAGGAGAAGTTCTTTTTCGGCAGAAAGGGTAGTGAATTAACTGTTTTGGGTGCCTACCGCCTCTGTACCTAAGGCTGCTGCTGTTGTTATGCCAATAAAGTTGTGTTGTGTTGTGTGAATCTAAAAGCAGACTCTCAGGCCTACTGTGTCAAAACATCCTAAACTGTGGTTTAAAGTTAAAAATTGCAGCATGTGTACTTAACTCTCCCCCATTAAAATTAATGGAAGTTTTAAAAGTGCTCAACTTGGGCTACCTTGTGCCTGTAATGCAATATGATAGAAACATTGTAGATGCAATATAAAGTCTTCAATGTAACTAGTTAATTTTGTTTCATGAATAGAGTTGCCAAGTCCTTACCTCATGAAGAGCGGGAGAGTCCAGCGCTGGTCCGGGAGTTCATGTGCACGCGCAAAGCGCGCGAGTGCTGCAATTACATCACCTGGAAGTGACGCAATCACGTCGGGCACATTGGGGGCGGGGCCACAATCATCAGAGGGAAAACCATACAGTTTTCCCTCAGATGATTGTGGCCCCGCCCCCAACGTGCCCGACGTGATTGCGTCACTTCCAGGTGACGTGCTGACGCCGGGCATGTTGCGTGCTTTGGGGGTGGGGTTCCCCCGGGGCCCGATCCGCCGGCGGTGGGTAACGGGCCTCTCGGGCGGGGGTTTCCCCACCCCCCGGGGGGACTTGGCAAGCCTATTCTTGAATAGTTTATAGATGATTATGTTTACCATTTAAATAAGTTTTAGAATGTTCAAAGCAATCTATATATATAAGGCACATCAAGTAGGACTTTGAAGAGCCATCATAAATATATTCTAAATAAATATTCTAAACATTGACTCAGTAATGTAGAAGGCCAGTTCGGCCCTATTTATGCTGTGCAGTGATCCAGAGCTGGGGATCAAGCCCTTAGATTTTATTTGCTGGTGCTGCTGTGAAATAGGATACTACTAGGCCTAATTCACATAATCTCTGGGGATGGCGTTGAAACTGGTACGAGTGCTATGTGTGTTTAGGGGGCGGGGGGTTGTATGCACACACATATGTAAATTCATGTTCACATACAGCACTGAAAAATCTTCTGCAAAGTGGGTTGAATTCAAACATATCTCTTTGCAAAAGGACATGTGTTCACAACATTTCATCACCGGTAAATCAACTGAAAAAGCTGATATATATTGGTCCTGAAGAAAAATGGCCCTGTAAATTGGTTCCATGGATTCCTTTGTATTGGTGACTTTAGATACATATGCCTGTAGAAAACAAAAAAGTTGTGGGGTCAATCATGTTTCCTTTGTCTAGGTACTGTCTCAGAAACTGGCATTGTTTTATGTGGATAGGAAGATTAAATCTATAAAGGCCTTATGTCTGAATATTTGTATTGTTCGTTTTGTACATTATTTTGTCTTTTTAGAGCTGTATAGCTACACATGAATCTAATGGGATAGACATTATCATTGCCTTGATCCTGAATGACATCAACCCCCTTGGAAAATACCGCATGGATCTAGTGCTTCAATTGAAGGTATAGTGGTTAATTGCCTACTCATGTAAATATCCTACCCTATGAGAGGCTGTGCTTCTTCAGAGAACTAGACTTTACTTATGGTACTTTGTAGCAGCTGGTGTGCATGTGTAAAAAATAGAAAGGCAGTAATAAATGTTCTGTGTTTCTGAATTGACTGGGGGAGGCATTCAGAAAGATCTATTTACAGTCACAGTTCAGTTTTCCTACATTGGATGTACAGTTTAAATTTTTGTGCTTCATATAATGTTATGTTGTTATATCTACTATTTAATATGCATGGGCTTATTTTGCAAACTGCTTAATAATATTCTAGTATTGTTTTTCTGTATAACTATTTACAGCGGCAATTCGGCGGCAAGCCGATTCAGATCAGAGAATCGGCCTGCAGCAGCCCAAAAGGGGTCCGAATGGGCCATTTTTGGGGATGCATTCGGTTCGGATGAACCGAATGCACATCTCTAGTACCTGCCCTCTATAACCGCAGAAGGGGAGCAAAACACCTAGCTGGAGTAAACACCCTTCTAAAACTATTCGCTTCCACCGTGGACAGATATGTTGCTGGCTCAATAGTCCTTTTGACATTTAGCAGTGCTCCAAGTTTTGATTAACTAGGGATATCAGATTGCCACTCTATATCCTTGATTCTTTGTTTAATGAGCCCTTTTGCTTGCTCAAGTCCATAAGTTTAGAGTACCTGAGAAAAGGAGCAAGCAGGTGAATACATCCCTCCAGTTCACACAACGTTGCAGATATGTTCTTTCAGTTAGATGGCGTTATGCTACGTTTATATTATGCCCACCATAGAACCAAATAGAAAAATGCAAGCCATTAAAAAGAAAGCTGAAGAAAGCTACTCAAGTAATCGCAGTTGAAACAAATGCAGGGATCTTTAATCCATGAAATAAATTTTAACTGTCCATGAATTCTGTTTTGTTTCTTCAGAATAATGCCTCCAAGCTTTTGCTAGCTATTATGGAAAGCAGGCATGACAGTGAGAATGCGGAAAGAATACTTTTCAACATGAGACCAAGAGAACTAGTAAGTATATGGGTCTATATTCATAACCTTTATAACTGAAAATGCTATCATTATTTTTCAGATAAATTATTTGCTACAGATTACTGGTTTTGGCAGTTGAACATTGCCAAACTGACACGCTTGTAGCCCTAATTCGCAAACAGGACTTTGAACAGGGTCACGCCTGTGTGACATCTGTCTTTATGGCTTCATTATTTTTATTAATTCCCACTGCTTTTTCTGTAATTGTTCTGCTAAGTGAATCATCACACTTCAGTCACAAGTCATCTGAAATAACATTCTGTGATGAAAACCTGGAACTGTTTGTTTTCTGAGACAAGCCAAATGACAGAAATGGCCATTACAAATAAAATATACGATGAGACTAAATAAAGCATTTATTTCTCCTGTATTCTTCAACAAAAATAAGGTCTGTGAAATCTGAATGATTCAGAGCAATTTTGCAGAGAGCTGGTTGCTGGGCCTTGATGCTTTCACAGAATAAAATACAAGGAGGGATGAAAGAGGGAAATGGACACCCACAAAAACAACAACAGTAATCATATTTGGACAGTTCTCTTTCACAAATAATAGTTAGTTGTCATCCTTATGATGGTTCTGTGAAGTTGCTATTATTTTTGCCATTGTGCGGATGGGAAATCAGTCCTGAGGCTGAGAGGCCCACGTAAGGCCACTAGGGTGAGTTCATGACCAAGGCAGCATCAGAGCTGGGACCTCCATATGTCATGGTTCTTCTCCATCCCTTGCCACTTACTCCTAGGCACAACCACAGAACTCTTTTCTGCCTGTTGAAAATGAGTTGCTGCGTGTGAACACAACCCGAGGATTTCTTATTGAAATGGAAATTTGGTGCACATTCATCCCACCCAAACTCTCTTTTTGTCATGTTTCAGTTCATAGCACCAACTTCTAAAACATGTTATCTGATTCTTTCAAGGGAAGACCAAATAAATATCATGGCTATATGGTGTCGTTACTCATGAAAAAAAAAGTTTACTTGACTTTTACGAATTATTTATATTCCTTGAAGCAAGTTGTTTGATGCCCTTACTTTATGAGTGACTTGGGAAAGAGGAATTGTACTCACAGTTCTCTCTAAGCTGTGCTAGGGGCACTGGTGCACAACATTTCAAAGGGCTTCTCAGAGCATTTTATCTTCAACTCACAACATTTTTTCCCTTCCATAGGAAAAAATGAAGGATGGGGTCACCTCCTTCTGGGACCCATAGAACCCCCCGGTCCAATCTTTTTGATACTTGGGGTGGGGGTTGAGGAGAGGTACCAGCAGCTGTGCTGCAAATGTGGTGCCTCTACCTCAAAAAACAGTCCCCCCCCCGAGCCCAAGAATCCCGCCAGATCAATTCTCCATTATAGCCTGTGGGGCTCATTGACTATAATGGTCCCCATAGGCTATAATTGAGCCAGAATCACCGATTTTTTTTTGTGCATACCCCTATTATGCTTTTCAGTATGATTTGTAAGCTGTCTTGAGTCACAGGGAAAAGTGGGATATAAACATTTGAATAAATAAGTAGTTTGGGCAGGTTGATAACATTTAAGCAACTTCCTATTTGTTAGGTTAGGTAGGGTTCTGACAGTGATTGTTCCACCTCTGTTATACTTGACCTGTAATGCTGGTTGTCATATTTCACTAAAAAA
This sequence comes from Gekko japonicus, assembly GCF_001447785.1. Taxonomy (NCBI): domain Eukaryota; kingdom Metazoa; phylum Chordata; class Lepidosauria; order Squamata; family Gekkonidae; genus Gekko; species Gekko japonicus. The sequence continues at coordinate 145,718 of NW_015161951.1, read as the reverse complement.
AACAAAGTAGACTGCAAGAGTTTTTTCTCTCCTAAGTGCTGGTATGTTTTCTAATGATCAGCACAAGGCAACAGTCCAAGCCCAGGTCTACCAATGTAGTGGACTGGGGCGGGTAGACCTGTTCTCCGGGGGTCTGGTCTGCCCCTGTAGAGGACAACATTTTGTGTAATGAAATTTGGCTTGATTCTGTTTTCTCTTATGATGTTTAAATTATTCTTAAAATATAGTTTAAAAGAATTCATTCTGAGATTTTTACAAGGTTATGGAAATAATCTTCTAAAAATAATTTACACAATAGTCAAATATAGACTCTCTCTCAACTTTAATGCTACTAGCTTTTTTGCTCGTGAGGTAGAATTTGTGCTCACAACACTGTGGAGCTTAGAGGGAACATTGTTTTGTACTGTCATCTTTTTCCCATTTAAAGGGTTACTATTTGATTTTTGCAGAAAGATTTTTTTTAAAAAAACAAATGCCATGTTATTTATATGGTTCTTTTTATTTGGAAAATTGTGTCTCTTTAATAGCCTCCTGGGATCTGCCCCAGGATTGATCTGACTATGCAGAGTTAGCCTGTTTATAGTCCGTAATGCATTATCAGATACTATTTGTTTTAAAGGTCGATGTAATGAAGAATGCATATAATCAGGGTCTGGAGAGTGACCATGAGGAAGAGAGTGGAGACGATGGTATTTCACCAAAAGATGTTGGACATAATATATATATCTTGGCACATCAGGTATGCCATTTTCTTGCACTAGGAATGCATCCGTTGATATAATTGGAAATTATCCTGGAAAGTATGCATTTGTGTGCATGGGGTTGGTTTGTGTGTGTGTACGCACGGCATGTGAAATTTGGGCCTGCTGCCAGGAATCCCCAAATGATGGGACAATGTTTTCAGAAGCCTTGTGAAGTATCCACAGATTTCTGGGGGACCACTCATCATGCTTGTCAGATGCTTGTGGTTGGATCCGGATGCTGCCCCTAATATTTCCAATTGCATTGCATGTGAGGGCCCAAGAGAGAACTGAATTCTGGGTCACAAAGGGGGTCATAGAAGAATCATAAAGAGTTGGAAAGGACCTCCAGGCTCGTCTAGTCCAACACCCTGCACAATGCAGGAAATTCACAAATACCTCCCCCCTCACCCCCATTGACCACTGTTCCACACCCAGAAGATGGCAAAAAAACCTCCAGGATCTCCTGCCAAAGCGGGCTGGAGAAAAATTGCTTCCTGACCCCAAAGTGGCTATCAGCGTTTCCCTGGGCATGTAAGAAAGGGCCACAAGAACTAAGCACTGATGCAACCCTTCCTGCCCTCCCTCTCATGATCTGCCTAAGTCTCTCAGTTATGCATTTTTGCAAGAGAACCAAGATACCACTTATAGGCCTCCTTCATGTGTTATCATCCCACTTCCCTGTTGTTTGTAGGGTTTAAGGTAAAGGTTTCCCTTGCTTGAAAGCTAGTCGAATCCAACTCTAGGGAGCGGTGCTCATCTCAGTTTCCAAGCCGAAGAGCCAGCGCTGTCCAAAGACGTTTCCATGGTCATGTGGCCGGCATGACTAAATGCCAAGGCGCACGGAATGCTGTTACCTTCCCACCAAAGTGGTACCTATTTATCTACTTGCAATTTCTTGCTTTCAAACTGCTAGGTTGGCAGGAGCTGGTGCCAGAGATGGGAGCTCACTCCGTCACGTGGCACTAGGGTCTCAAACTGCGGAGCTACCGACCTTCCAGTCAGCAGCTCAGCGTCTTAACCTCTGAGCCACCACAACCCCTACTCGTAGGGTTTACATGGATGCAATTTAATCAGTTGCATTTCACCTCAAACCTTTCACCCTTCCTGTCACCTCTGCATGTCCTGGGGTAACAGGTGATCAGTACCCATGTCTCCATGGCCTACTCACCCTGGGTACTATGACAAATGCAATTCTTGCACAGAAGATACAATTTACTTAGTTGTTTGGGGTGGGTAGCCATGTTGGTCTGTAGTAGAAGAGCAAGATTTGAATCTCATAACACCTTCAAAGACCAACACGATTTCCAGGGTATAAGTTTGCAAGAGTCTCTTCATCACATATTTTGTTTATTGTTCATTTTATTTATGGCTTATTTATGATTCACTTACTCATTAGATCTTTAGCCAGCCAATTTTCTTAGGAGTCCTTTTGAAGTGCACATGGAATTAACTGTCATAACATTAGGCATTTATACTTACAAGGAAAACAAGTCATTTAGATTGAGAGACAGTGGGTGATTCTGCATCTAGCATTCACTCCTCATCTTCTGAACTGGGGGCAATTCTGCATTGGCTTTTCCCTCCGTTGTTTTATTTATTTAATTTATTTTGGGATTTATATCCCGCCCTACCCGTACCAAACCCACCTTGGAACAGAAATTCCCCTCTGCGTTGCATGCTGCTTTCACGCTCTTTGAACATTGGATTTTATGGTACCCTCCACACTGCATGCCGCTTTTGCTTTCTTTGATCATTGGATGTTATGGTACCTTCTGCATAGATTTATGGCCGTTCAGGGGTGACTTTGCAGTCAGTACAGTGTTGCCTGGAGGTATTTGAATGTAGTTTTGAGCTGCACTTTTTTCTCCCAGTTGAGAAAATGTGGAGCGAATACTAGATGCAGAATCGCCCTGGGAGGAAAATCTTTCTTTCTTTCTTTCTTTCTTTCTTTCTTTCTTTCTTTCTTTCTTTCTTTCTTTCTTTCTTTCTTTCTTTCTTTCTTTCTTTCTTTCTTTCTTTCCTTCCTTCCTTCCTTCCTTCCTTCCTTCCTTCCTTCCTTCCTTCCTTCCTTCCTTCCTGCAATGTCAGGGGGTGTGGTATATGCAAATAAGTTGTGCTAATGAGTTATGCTAATGAGCTCCTGCACCTCTTTTTCTACGAAATGATCCCTGAACCCAGCATTCACTACAGCACACTGGCTTGAATCCTGAGTAAATTTCTGCTAATGGGGGGGGGGGATTATCTCAGTTTTTTCCTTCCTTCCCCTGTCCCCCAAGAGCAGGATTAGAGGGTGATTTGGGAGGCAAAGCAGTCCTGTGCCACTGAGGGAAATGCTTTCCATTAGCAGAGATTTGCTGCAGAATCCAAGCCACTAACTCTAGCAGTTACCTTGTGAGACATCAGCTATTGTGAAGCTAGTATATGGGAGAACTACATGCCTCACATTCCTGTGTTAGAGGCTGGGACAATGTTAATAAAACCATAAGGTTGGGTGATGTGATGCAAGAAATGCTTGTTCAAGAAAAGTACCTAAGAAGCAGGGGTCATTTCATAGAAAAAGAGGTGTAGGAGCTCATTAGCATAACTCATTCACATAATGTATTTGCATGTGCCACACCCCCTGATCTAAGAGATCTCTTAGATCCAAGCCCTTTCAGACTTGCCCTGGGCTCCTACGGGCTTGGGGGAGGGGGAAGGCAAGGCTGAAAGGGCTTCATCCCCCCCTTCCCTTCCCTCTCCAAGTTTCTCCGCAGTAGTGGAGAAGCTCAAACAGAGAAGGGAGGAGGCATCTGAAGATCAGGCAGGGAGCCCAGGCATGTTTAAAATGCCTTTCTTTCCCTTCCCGGTTTGGTGTAGTGCTTAGGAGTGTGGTTTGATTCCCCACTCCTTCACATGCAGCTGCTGATGTGACCTTGGGTCAGTCATACGTTCTTTCATAGCTGTTCTCTCAAGGGCAGTTCTCGAGAGTGCTCTCTCAGCCCCACCTACCTCATAGGGTGTCTGTTGTGGGGAGGGGAAGGTAAAGGGATTGTAAGCTGCTCTGAGACTCCTTCGGGTTGTGAAGGGCCACAAAAGCGGAGAGGCTCAGGGAAGAAAGGGGAGTTCGCTCCCTTAGGTGGGTTCTCTCCCTTAGGTGGAATTGGCTCATTGGATTCAGCCCATTGTACCCAGCTGAGAAATTGTGATTTTGGTCATCGTAAAGCCAACTTTTGACCACAAAATTTTTCTCAAGTGTATCTTTTCTCTTTCTCTCTTTAAAAGAGATGTGTATCTTTGCAATCATTTTGATCCTAAAAGGATGCAACCCTCCCACCATGCATAAGGCTTTTCATTGGTGTTTGCCGTGCAGTGAATACCAGATGGGCTTCATCTCCATCTCATGTCTTACTGAGCTTTCCATAATAAGTCAGGTCTGTGTAACTTGTGGCTGCTCACAGTCATGTATGCCAATAAGCACCCTCTCTTGATGAGGCTTACCTGGGATTGTAAAAGACCTTGTCAAGCCACAGCCTACGGTTGATTTGCTTGGCTTGATGAGTCGTGAGGAACACAGTATACTTAACTTGGACTTGTCACCCCAGCGGGAGCCTCTAGAGAATACTCAGCAGCCATGGGCTGTGCTTGGCAATCTCTGTGCTGTTGTACATCTCTTGCAGAAGATTCTGCAGGTTCCTGTTTTGGCTCTCAAAGCCTCGTATGTGGATGGTTTATTTTGGGGGCATCCAGACTCTCGTTTTTTTGTTGCTGTTTCAAGAGCAGTAGCTGGTTCTGCATTTTGCCACCACAACATTCTTTCCTGCCCTTACTTGTGGTTGATTTTACCAGAAGCACAAGATATTCTTGTAAGTGGGTGACCTTCAGTGCTTACAAAATATAAACGTCACCCCATAAGGTGGGAAATAGGATCGCCCTGCTTTTTGTGTTCAAGGGGAGACATGGGAGATACATAAAAAGCACTCCAGATTTACTGTCCAATGTGCAAGATCTTGCTGGCTTCCATTCTTCCTGGATCTTGACTTCTCGTATATCACTTGCTTATCCGTTTTTTCTTCATCTTCTTTTCCTCATCTTCCTTCCTGCTGCTGTTTTTGCTTCAGTAGATCATGAATGTCTAACTTCATCTTGAAAGTGATGATCCCAGCAACTTCCAGTCTTCTAGGCTAGCCGTCAGAACCAGTGATGAAATAACAGATTTTCAGTAATAGAGCTGAACCACATTTTGTGAGGCTGGCATGTGCAGTATAATTATTGCACCGAAATAATTTGGGGGTGGGGGAAGGGGGTATTACTTGGAAATGTGGACTGTGTCTTGCACTCTGATCAATGGCAGTGGTTACTTCCTGACATCATGCAAAAAAACCCACCACCCCCAAACAAAAATAGATGTATTAGTACAAGGTGGGCACACAGACACGTTGCACACACCCTCCATGAGATACCTGATGGTGGCTGTCAAAGGCAGTGGCAGATTTTGCCCCATTACCATCAGTTTTCTCCAAATGTTGGAACGTCCTCCCCAGATTCAGGTTTTATTGGTCTTTCCTCAGGTGAGTGAATGGTATTTGTCCAGCTAGGTGGGAGAAAGCAAAGAGCACTCTTGGTTTGGGTGTGTGTGTGTCTTAAATCCTTCTGTTACCTCCAGTGATTCCAGTGCCTGGCATGAATACTCTTGCTTCCTCTCTATTGTATTCCAGATTTCAGCCATTTATTTTTTGCTCTAGAGACCCTTGTTAGAGCCACTGAGAACTGAACTAGCCCTTTTGCACATAGCTCTGGCCTTTCCATCTGCTTAGCCTTGCCTTAGTTCCATTTTGAGAGTGTATACTAGAGGGCTTTTTCCTAAACAAGCACCTCAGTTTGACCCAGCAAGGGCACCTGTCTAACATTTAAAAAAAATCAACTGACCACAACCCTTCTGGCCTAAGCACATTTTCAGTGTAACGTGGACACAGCGGTACCAAAACACCGCAGAGTGTGGGCCAAGGAGGGGGAACAAAAGAGCCACGGCTAGGTAATGAGCAAGGATATGGGGCAGACCCAGCCTATAGAGCTCTCTAAGGGTCAGTTGTGGTGCAAACGGCAAAAGCCATTAACTGGCACAGGCTGCCAATGTGGTGTGCCATATTCCTCAGGGGCAACCCAGGGCAATGCAGCTGCAGCTTACACCACCTGGATCCGGCCACTCCTGCCTTCATCGCCTTGCCCATTGTTATTTTAGGACTCTTTAGAGCCCTGCAGTCCTTAGCCACCATTTCACAGTGACATCTTCTATGGTTTCCAATACGGATAACAATAGAGGCTTTGAAGAGGTACATATAGTCCCAACTGCCACTGACACAACTCTCTGGATAAAGATAAGTGAGTGGAATGGGGTCCAGTTTATTCAGCCAGCAATATGTAGGCCACCTGTAAACCACTCTGAGACCCAGTAGGGGTCATGAGCGGTATAGAAGTTACATGTAAATAAATAAATAAATAAATATGAAGGGGTGGAAGCTTTTTCTCAGTCAGCATCCACCTCAAGCTGCAGAGAGAGGGGTTGGGTCATGTAACTGATGCCACACAATGGAAACGCAAATTGTGTTCAGGGAAAAATTTCAGTCTGAGCTGCTCCCTAACATGCTGTTTTCTATGTGCAGAGAGGGTGGTTTTTAAAAAAAATAATTTAATGTGAAAGTACTGAAACCGTCAACCCCTATCACCACCTACAGCCTGCAGTGACACAATCCAGGAACAATTATGCAACACTATTATAGAAGCTGCAATGTGCCCTAAAACTAAGGTTGCCAATTAGGGATGGGCACAGACCTGCTCACGAATGAAAGTTTGTCACAAATTTTGGCCGTTTTGTGGTTCACAAAGCAGTGTTTGTGAACTAAAGAGCTGCCATGAACTTCCATGAGTTGTGATGCAGTTTGTGGTGGTTTATGAAGAGCAGCTGAGTGCTCATCTGTTTGGTTTAAATGGCCTGGAGCCATTTAAACCACTGCTTTCTGCTCCCTGCAAAAATCCACAGGGAGCAGAACGCAGGAGTTTTACATGGCTCTGTGCCATTTCACCCCCAGCTTTCTGCAGCTTTTGGTGGTGAGCAAAAAGAAGGAGGTGAAATGGCTGGGAGGCATTACACTCCCTGCTTTCTGCTTCCCACCAAAAGCTGCATCAAGCAGAAAGCTGGGGGTGAAATGCCTCCCAGCCATTTCACCCCCAGCTTTCTTCTAGCCACAGTATTTGGCAGTGAGCAAAAGCAGGGGTGAAATTGCTGGGAGTCAATTTGCCCCCAGCTTTCTGCTGGCCATGGTTTTTGGCAGCAAGCAAAAAGCAGGGGGTGAAATGGCTGGGAGGCATTTCACCCCCTGCTTTTTGCTTCCCACCAAAAGCTGCATCAAGCAGAAAGCAGGGGGTAAAATGCCTCCCAGCCATTTCACCCCCTGCTTTCTGCTCCCTGACACTTTTTGCGGGGAGCAAAAAGCAGGAGTTCGTGGTTCAGCCATGAACTGCAAACTGAATCACAAAAATGTGGTCCATGCTCATTCCTATTGCCAGCTCTGGGTTGGGAAATTCATGGAGGTTTGTCAGTGGAGCCTGGGAATGGTATGGTTTGGGGAGGACCTCTGTGGGGTATAGTGCCATAGAGTTTGGGGAGGACCTCTGTGGGGTATAGTGCCCTTTAAAGAATTCATTTGTTCCAGGAGAACTGATCTCTGTACTCTAGAGGTTCTAATTCCAGGCCCACCTGGAGTTTGGCTATCTTACCTGAAACACACACATACACATCCTTTTGGGTATGCTTTACACTGGCCTGCTCTTGAGACTGACCTGGAAGCTTCAACTGATACAGAATGTGGCCACTTGAGTCCTGACGGGAACGTCATGGATGGCACATATACATCCAGTGCTGCTGCACCAGCTACACTGGCTCCCAGTGGAATACCGAGTCAAGTTCAAAGTTTTGGTTTTGACCCATAAGGCCTTGAGTGGTCAGGGACCAATGTATCTATGGGATTGTCTCCTCTGTTATGTCCCTGGAAGGATGTTGCACTCCTTGGACAAAAACACATTCATGGTCCCCAGCCCGAAGGATATCCAGCTGTCCTCAACCAGGGCCAGGGCCTTTTTGGTCCTGGTCCCAATCTGGTGGAACTCTCTGCCAAATACCATCAGGGCCATGCGGGGCCTTATGCAGTTCTGCAGGGCCTGCAAGGCAGAGATATTCCGCCAGGCCTTTGTTTGAGGACAGCAATGGTTTTCATCTCGGTTGGCACCCTCCTCAGTTTTCCATGCTTGTTTCAACCTCTTCCCCCCCTGCCTACAAGGCGACTGGCAGTCTGTAATATGGAAACAACTAATTAATAAGTACTAGTATTTGCCATCTGTCTTTTAAAAATGTAATCTAATATAATGTATTGTTTTATCTGGTCACTGTGTTTAATGCTATTGTACATTGCCCAGATGAGCACCGCAACCCTAGAGTCGGACTCGACTGGTTTTCGAGCAAGGGAACCTTTACCTTTACCTTTACATTGCCCAGAGCCCTGTGGTAGCAGGGATGGGGTGATTCATAAATGCAATAAATAAATAAAATACTGACAATTCAGCTTGGTGAAGAGTTTTGGAGTGCTCCGGGTTGTATATGCTCTTCTGTGAAATTTTCGTTGGCTCCAATAATGACATAATATGGAACTGCTGGTTTAGGGGGAGGGGGAATTCTTTTGTGGACCAACATGGCTTCTTGCAGTCTGCCGTATGAATAAACTAGGTCTAAAGAAACATCTCAATAGAATAATGAATGCTGGCTGATTGATAAAGCTATACAAGTTGCACGTACTTTAACTGTATAGATTTTCTTCCAAGAAGGCTTTCATTGTTTATACAATCCCCCCTTCATTTTCAATGTATCTTTTAGTGCAATGTTATATTGAAAACAATAGGTTTTTATAATCAGATATTAGCTAGAAGCACATATTTAAACCTAACAATGCTCTGCTAGTTCAGGACTACCATGAAAACATGCTTTCTTCACCAGCATGAGGATGGATGTTCACAAAGTGTGCTCCTGAGTGGTTAAACATGGTGAGGAGGGAGCCAGTGTAATGGCATTAGAAGTTCTACATCACAACCAACTTATGGTGACCCCAGCAAGGGGCTTTCAAGGCAACTGAGATGCAGAGGTGGTTTGCCATTGCCTTCCTCTGCAAATTCTTCTCTAATAATCTTCTGTCCAAGTACCAATCCTGCTTAGTGTCTAAGATCTGACAAGATTCTACTATACCCTGCCTCCTTCCCTCCAATTGTGAGTTGTACTGGATATTTTTTTAAGCCAACATGGTGGAATGGCCACTTGGCATTGACTTGCTCGGCTGTCATCATAATTGTCATTGGTGTACATAAGAAATGCTTTACAGAGTAGCTAAGGCAAAAAAATGCCCACACACAACCAGAAGCCTGCCCTGTGGGGGTTACAATAATTTACTTATTTTTAAAATGCATATCCCAGCTTTCAACCCACAATGATTTTGATGGAGTCTAGAGGGCAGATAAAGGCAACCACAGAAAACATGCTTCAGATACATGTGTACAAGAGCTCAGTGTTTGGGTTGGGGTTTCTACAACCCCCTGTCTCCCAGCTCTTTGTAACCAGAAGTTTTTCTGTGTACAGAAGTATCACAATCCCATTTGGAAACCCATTTGGTACTATAAAGAGTGAAAAATGGAATGGTATATTTTGGAATCCTAAAGCTCTGCTTCCCCAGCAAGTCACTTCCTCCCCCATTCTGTGTGGGAGAAAATGTCCTTATCTGCAGGATGAGTGAAATTTTGCACCCCAGATGGAAGTTTATGTGGGACCTTGCTGAATTCACAGTTTTCGTTCTGAGCAGAATCACATATCAGTTGGCAGTGCCAGAGCACAGTTATGCTAATGTAGACCTGTCCCGAGTAGCATGGCTCCCAGGAGACTAAATCTGCTTGCTTCCCAGACCTGATGCATGTCATAGAACTTTTATGCTCCTTCTGTTTGTTTTGTAGTTATCATCCTGATGAGACAAGGTAACGGTGTCAGAATGACATTGGCTAATTAAGTGTCAGCAGAATCACTGTTGCGAGGCACTGGATGGCTAAGAATGTCATGGGAGCCAAGGATGTGCATCACCCACCTTGCAGTTCATTAAAATGGTATATAATTCTACCTTCAGCTTAGTCTAAAGATCCTGCATGGAAGGTGCAACTGAGGTTTGACACTAATGAGCCCCAGAAAGATTAAACAAATGTCCGTAGGTGGTATTCTGTTATACACAGAATTTTTGGCAACTGCTTCTCTACATCTTGTTGACTTTTCCCCCCTTAAAAATTATCCTTCAGTGTCATAACTTGAGCACAGGCAGTCATGTAATCCAACATCACATTGTCTCCAGCAATGCTTGGGTAAGCATCCAACTTCTTCTTTATTTTAAAGGAGAATTGTCCCATAAGTTTATGTTCGTGACTCACAGAGATAATCTAAATAGGACTATTGCCTAGTTTTAACTGATTAATTGCAGAAGTTTTAATTGATTAATTTGTTGAGTTAATCTGTGTGCATTTGCCTTTGACTACAACCTGGAGGAAGAAGCATACAATCTTTGTTCTTGAAGTGATGCATATATTCCCCCTTGTATAGAGGAAAAGAGGGAAGGTTTCTTCTAACATGGCACCTTCCACTTGCAACAATTGTAGGTACTTAAAAAAAAATTGTTATGCCCTGTTTTTTTGGCCCTCTAGGGCAATTACTTGGCTCCTTTGTGAAACAGGATGTTTGACTAGAAGGACCATTGTTCTGATTCAGCAGGCTATGTTCTTATTAAATTTCACCTGCTGTTCTAGTGCTGTTGGCCAGTTCATCAGTGCCACTTTTTACATTAATTAGAAGATTTTTAATCTAACCAATTCAACCCTGTCCCCGAACTTACTTTCTACACTACACGTGAGTTCACCCCTGTAATTATCTTGGGGTATTTTTTGTTTCCACATTACATTGAGGTCACCCCGGGATAAACAGATGCTGTTATAACCAGGGATAAATGCAAGGTATTGTGTTGTGATTTGAACTTTGATAATAACCAGAGATGAGATCCAAGTGTGGAAAGGACCTTTGTTGACTATACTGATGCACTATGCATAATCTGCCATGAGTCCCTGTGAGAAGGTGGACTATAAATAATGTAAATACATTTCGAAAAATGGCAGCCTCATGTGGAGTATGGTGCCCCCCACTCCCAGCCCTGGCAACCTTTCCAGAATGATTCCATGGTCCATAGTATCAAAAACTGCTGAGAGTTCCAGTAGAATCAACAGGGACACACTCACAGTCCCCTCTCCTGGTGAAGGTAGCCAGTCAGGATGACCAAGGCCATTTCCATCCCAAAGCCAGCCCTGAATCCCGATTGAAATGGGTCTAGATAATCCATCTCCTCTAAGATTGACTGAAACTGTGTAGCCACCACTTGCTCAAGCATCTCCCAAGAATTGAATATTAGCCACTGGGAAATAGTTGTTTAAATTATTTGGGTCCAGGGATGCGTTTTTCAGGAGGAGTTTCACAACCACCTCTTTCAGAGCAATCGGAACTATACCCTTCCACAGAGAGGCTTTTATTACCTCCTGGACCTAGTCAACCAAGCCAGCCCAGCATGATGCCGTATGTCACGAGAAGCAAAAGATCAAGACTGGATGTGGTGGGTCTGGAGAAGGTAATGGGATAGATGAGGGCCAATTAACTGGAGCGCAATCCAAATAAGATTGAGATGCTGTTGGATAATGGAGAAGCTGTACAGGGACTGTAGAGCTGGCCTATCCTTGAGGGGGCTGCATTTCACCTGAAGGAGCAGGTTCATAAGCTTGGGGCTGCTACTAGACCCTGACCTATGGCTGCTACATGGATCACAGACACTGTGGCACTTAGCACCTTTTATCAGCTCCATCTGACTTGCCAACTATAGCCATTTCTTGAAAAGTGTACTCTGGCCAGTGGCCACAGTTGATTCATGCTCTGATCACATCCGTTAAATTGCTGTAGTGAGCTCTAGGTGAGGCTGCTTTTCAAAGTGGTTCAGAAACTTCTATTGGTCCAAAATGTATTGGCCAGGCTATTGTGAGGGGTTAAATAAATTTTATTTTTCTGATTTAATGGTTACAACCATACAAGGATCGGCAAAAAAACAATCTGTTCTTACTGTTCAGATATGCAGTGGAGGCGTATATATGCAAGGGGGTATCTTTTACTTAAAAAACAAAATAGCTCTCACACAGAGGTTACTGAAAAGCAATAAATATGCCATGCCATTTTTTTTTATTAATTTCCCTTTCAACATAGCCTCATCCAAAATCACCTTACCCTGCAGTGCATCTAAATGATGTGCTCAGAGGGGCATGTGGTGTAATAAACTAGGCATATTGTGAAAACTATATATTGTGGCTGATACCGGCACAGGTGCCTTCTGCTAAGTAGAAACGTGCTGTATGAGATGAGGTCTTAATCCAAAAACAGAACTGGCAATTTGGTATGAAAGCGAATCTGCCCTTGAATTTTTACACAAGTTCTCTATTTACCTTTCATCTCTTCTGGAGACCTGAAGAATTTAAAATTGGGGTGGATTACTAGATGGCAGAAACAGTCTGTGGTCATACAGAGGAGTTTTTCTGAGTGAGCTTTTGCATTAACCAAAGAGCTACGGTTAACAAAGGAATCTTTTCTCACATTGTATGGGGTTGGAGTGATTAGACATTAGCGCCGAGAGAGAGAGAGAGAGAGAGAGAGAGAGAGAGAGAGAAGCCATGGCATGGATTTTGAATACAGGTTACCTTGTTTTCATTTTAATGGGGGGAGAAAAGGACTCCTCTTTAAAGCCTGCCAGTTCCATAGTAGATAGCAATCTGAATGCTAATTAACCCAGTCAGAAGACTGAGAACTTCATAATTCAGACCATTGGTTGTCAGCTTGTTGGCCATTAACCCAAATTGTTCCTACGCTTATCTCTTGTGGGTTCAGTCATGATTTGTTTTTCTTTCTCATATTCCCACCATTCAACCCTGTTTGCCCAAGTCCTGTAGCCTAACCGATGGTGAATGGAAATGGGCCCTCCATGCCCTTACTGCAGCTAAAAGATAAAAGTCCACCCTCCATAACTCAACGGACTGAGGATCAGTCAATATTTGATCATATGGCATATAGACAACAATTGTGCATGGACTTACCTTTTTATATTTGGGGACCTTTTATAGAAGCTCATGTGTAGACCTGCCACCATTGTCACATTATTGGATTTTTTCCCCAAGTAAATATAATAAAATATATTTTAAAATATTCCACTGTTCAAGCAACAGTCCTCAACAAGGCTCACAATAAATAATAAAACTCCACATCCCAAGCCACAGTTTAAAACTAATGGTTTGCCTTTTGATAACAATTGGAAGGCGAGGAGTACAATTTGGAGAGAGAGAGAGAGGCACAAGAGATATAAGTTTTAAAAATTCCAAGGGGATCCTGGATGGCATGCTGTCAACCCTGACTCCTCAGCAGCAGAGCTAAAGACAACGCAGGTAAAATCAACCACTTTTCAACAAGATCGGATCCCCTAGTCCAGGGGTCCCCAACGTGGCACCCGTGGGCACCGTGATGTCTTCTAACACCCACCAAGAGCTTTTAGAAAGTGGGTGGGGCCGGGTGGGACTCCTGCCCAGCAAGATTTCTGATTGGCCATTAGCCAGTTGGCTGTACAGATTGAAATAATGTGCCCTCTTGTACCCTGCACTTGCGCTTCCTCTGTGTGTATAGCTTTGCCCCCCCCCACAGTGGCCATGTTGTGGTTGCATCCGTGCTCTGTGTCAAAATTTGAAAGGTGCCTACATGTACCTTTTGATCGATGTAAAGGTTGAGGACCTCTGTCCTAGTCATTCAAGACTGACTTGGCAATTTTCATATGGGTCATGGATTATTGATTTATTTAAAACATTTCTGTGCCGCCTTTCCACCCAGTACACTGTCTAGGGTTGCCAAATGGTACTCACCTCCTCGGCGGGGGACTCCTGGGGACCTCCCGGTGCGACATATCTACGTCCCCCGGATGTGACGTCGCACGCTGGGGGCGGGGCCACAGCCATTTGAGGGGAAAACATAGAGTTTTCCCCTCAAATGGCTGTGGCCCTGCCCCCAGCATGCGACGTCACATCCGGGTGACGTGCATGCAGGGGTGGGGTTTCCCCTGGGGGCAGATTCTGTCATGTCAGAAATCGGGCCGCCAAAGCGGGGGATTCCCCGCCCCCCGGCCCCATTTGGCAACCCTAACACTGTCCCCAAGGTGCTGAACATTAAAATATGAAAACATTTCGAACATTAAAACAGCATTTAAAATACAAATCACATATAAAATATCCGTGCGAGGAGATTTCTTTGCTTCACAGGCAATGTTCCCCCTAAACTGCAGAGCCTTGTGAGCAGAAATTCTTTTTCGTGAGCCGAAAATGGTGCTGGCGTTAAAATTGTCAGCGGGCCTACATTAAAAAAAATTATTTCGATTTACAAACATACAGACATGGAATATAAACTATTATCATTCATATTACAGATCATATATTTATATGGAGCTGAGTTAAGTGACACTTGAGTGTGTGCACTGAGGAACATATGCAGTGTTCTTAATTCTACGCTTGGTATAGGCTTGCCTCCAGTCTTGTGAACATAGCATGAGTGGAGGCTTAATTCTATGCCAGAACTAGGTCCATAGGTGGTCTTGTCCAGGAACGTCTCAAATCTCTGTTTCCTGTACTACTAGTCTAGATCTGAATGTGTATACAAAGCATTGCATAGTAAAGGAAAACTCCACAGGAAGTAGAGTTTACAAGGGATATTTGAATGATTTTTTAAAAATGTAAAATTTAGTCAACCTGCTTTGAAAATGAAGTTTTAAATAGCAACTTTCAATGTGAAAAAGACTGAAACGAGCTTGATTTTGTGGCTGGCTTTTGGGCAAACAACACTGACGTTCATCTCTGGACACAATGGCAATCTTGTTATACGGGGAGAGGGAAGCCCCCTGTCAAGCAGTGCAATGAAATGATTTATAAAACTTTTTTATCACAAGTTTTTCATCTGGGTATAAAAACAGTATATAAAGTTGCTTTTACTCTCCTTTGTTAAAAGGAAGTGTGTCTTTATAAGACTAAAATATGAAAAAGTAAACTTAAAAGTTTTTACAAGCAGCATTTTATATGGCTCTGCCATCTGCTTCATACCCCACATCTGAAAATTGCAAACAAAAAATGTCCTTTTGCCACTATGCTCAAAGAATGGTACTGAGGGTTTTAAAGGGGAAGGGGGCACTTTGAGAAAAGTTTTTGGTTCCTTGAAAGAGAAAGGTTAGTTTTCAACAGCAGAAGGGGA
Source organism: Gekko japonicus (assembly GCF_001447785.1). Classification (NCBI taxonomy): domain Eukaryota; kingdom Metazoa; phylum Chordata; class Lepidosauria; order Squamata; family Gekkonidae; genus Gekko; species Gekko japonicus. The sequence continues at coordinate 130,562 of NW_015161951.1, read as the reverse complement.
AAGAATGAAAGAAAATGAGCAAGTTTAAAGAAGGGGGGGGAGAGACAAGGAGAAAAGAAACTTTGCCTGGACAGAAAGCAGGAAGCTTCAACAGGTTTTTGACAGGGCACCAGCAGCATGGAGATGTGATGACATTCACAAAGACAGCAGCCACTCTCATGTTTTGTGTGGGTGGTAAACCTCTTTAACTGCCCTTTGGGTCACAAATGAGGATAGGATCAGGCTTAGAAAGGGCATGGAGTGAGGGGGAATGATATCTTCCAGAAACTACACCACGGTGTAATGCTGCCACACTCTCTGCCTCCCTTCCCAACAATTGACGGAGGCATAGCAAGAGAGTTTCTTCAACTGAAGGGAGACAACTGCAGAGAAAGCCTCTCAAGAGCCTAGTTGCCTTTTTTAGTTTTCATCTTGGCCCCTGGAAATTCCTCCTGTCAATAGTCCAAGATTCCTCGAGCCACCTTTAATGATGAGATCCTTTTATATTCGCTGTCCCAGATGGACATGGAATAACTATCATACTTACATCCATAGCCAATGTCTTCTACACCATAGCTTGTCACATCACAAGCCTCTAACAACTTCTCATCATTAGTGTCAATCCTGCTACCAGCTACTAAGAACCTACCGTTCAGATAAGACTTCTTCAGGTTTCCCATCAAGCTACTCAACATCTCCCAGTGTCTCTTCAAATCCCCTGATGGAGGGATATAAACTGATAGTATAATCCAAGTTTCCTTTTTTTAACAACAAAAGAATAATATCCAACACGGACAAGGAAGAATATGTTTTTCTATTTTCTTTTTACTGGAATAGATTTGGAGACCAAACAGGCTATGGCTGCCCTAGGTCATCCATCTTTCTCCCCTATTTGAGCCATTGATACAAATGACACATATCCCCCCAAATAAATTTCCTCTAGTGCCCATGTTTTTTGGAGAAGAAGAATATGAAATCTGTTCAGAAAATTCTCTACTTGACAATGAGAAGGATGGCAGAAGTACAGGGCAACACTGTATTTCTCTTCCCATGTAGTCACCATGGGTCCCCTTCCTGTACCCTGTCTGTGTTAATATGGCATTTATAGTCTTCTGTTTATATTTTTCCTTCTTCTTACTCATTGCTTGGTGAAAACCCTAAATAGGGATGGACTTGACACACTTTACAGATTTTTCCGCTGACATTACATGAAGATCCTTCCACACCACATCATATTCCTGTGTTGCCCACAGACTGGCAGAATGCTGGCTTATTGGGGTGCTATGAATCACTTTTTGGTGGTGGCCCAGGCTGTTAAATGGAACATGGTCATGTCGGACAAGAGGCTTGGTCTCTGCAAGGTGGCTGTGACCTGTGTGAGGCATGCAGATTCTGAGAGCAATGAAGAGAAAGTTAGGAATGTCTAATTCCTACTGCATCAAATTGGATTCATTGCCTTGCACTGAAGAGAGCCAGTTTGGTGTAGTGGTTAAGTGTGCGGACTCTAATCTGGGAGAACCGGGTTTGATTCCCCACTCCTCCACTTGCACCTGCTGATGTGACCTTGGGTCAGTCACAAGCTCTGGCACAGCTGTCCTTGAAAAAGAGCAGTTTGTGTCAGAGCTCTCTCAGCCCCACCCACCTCACAGGGTGTCTGTTGTGGGGAGGGGAAGGGGAAGGAGTTTGTAAGCCGCTCTGAGACACCTTTGGGTAGTGAAGGGTGGGGTATAAATCCAATCTCTTCTTCTTCTTCTTCTTCTACATGCAGCTGAAGAATACCCACCTTCCTTTATCTTGTGTTCTTTATGTAAACTGTCTGGTCTCCCCACTTAGCGTCTTCTGTGGAAACTTCTTCAACATGCATTTGTTGACTACTAAGGCTGGCTTTCATAAGTCTGCCTAAAGCTTTACTTGAATGTTTACCAACTTTCTCTGTAAACCAATTCATTTATATTATTCAGTACCAGTGACTTTTTGGGGTGTTATTGATGGAAATAGGGTCTATGGTGTGGAGCCAGTGTATGCATGTATTAAGTAGAAACAGGGTAATGTGAAAACATGCAGGCAGGGATTGAATCAAATAGTTTTCTCCCCTTCTCCTTCTAGCTGGCGCGTCACAACAAAATATTGCAGCAGATGTTGAAGCCTGGGTCCGATTCAGAAGAAGGAGATGAAGCCTTGACGTACTATGCCAATCACACGGCCCAGATTGAGGTAAAGAGTTGCCAGCAGAATAGAAACCATGGGCCTATCAAGCCACTTTACTTTCTGCTAAGTGTGTGTGTGCGTGTCTCTGTGTGAAGTGTTGTCAAGTTGCTTCCAATTCATGGTGACCCTATGAATTAACAACCTCCAAAATTTTGTATCATTAACAGCCTTACTCAGGACTTGCAAACTGAGGGCTGGGGCTTCCTTCATTGACTCAATCCGTCTCATGTTGGGTCTTCCTCTTTTCCTGCTGCCTTCAACTTTTCCTAGCGTTCTTGTCTTTTTCAGCTACTCTTGTCTTCTCATCATGTGACCAAAGTACAATAGCTTCAGTTTGGTCATTTTAGCTTCTAGGGAGAGCTCAGGCTTGGTTTGATCTAGAACCCATTTATTTTTCCTGCTGCATACAAGTAGCTTTTCATATGAGAATGCATCTTCTTTCAAAAGTTTTGGTTTTTGATGTCCATATACATAATATTATATCACCTCTTTCTGATGATTTAGGAGAAATTGGGACCTCGCACACCATGTTCAGCCACCAACAGCTTCAAGAGATTGGGCAGAAGGGTTGCCCAGTTGATGTGACTGTCAGTAGGTTAGGACATACAAAAGAAAAAAAAATATTCTCACAAAGTACAGTTAGCTTAGAATGCCAAACGATGTGTTGATGATGGTTTTGAAAAGATTAAATAAATTTATGAAAAGTAAGTCTGTCCATTTATCACGATAGCTAAGCTGGAGCCTCCATATTCCATAGCAGCATACCTCTGAGTACCAAATAACAGTGAATGGCCAACACTATCAAACCTTTCCAGCTAGTTTGATTGGCTTCTGAAATGCAGGACTAGCAGAGCTCACCCAGCAAGAAAATTCTTGTAACCATAACAAGCTGCTTTGCACACTGGGGTATATGTGAGTATGTTTTAATATGGGTGGCACTCTGCTCTCTTTACTTTGCTACCACAACAGGCTTATGTGGGAATTCGTCCGTGACAGAACAAAAGAGTTGGCCAACTAGGCCTGACAAATTCTGAGGAGTCTGTTTACTGTGATGGTCAAACTGTCAACTTTTGTTCCGGTAGAGAATGAATGCAGAATCAGCTCAGGTCTTACTGACTTTGGCCTCAACTGAAGTTGTTGGTCAAGTCTTCCTAAATTTCTGGTGTTGACAGTAAAATACAGAATGTTGCTATTTTTCTTGATTAACTATTTGGACAGTGAAAAGCTCAATGCCCATCAACACTTTTCCTGGTGCCCACCAGGAGTTTTTGGAAAGTGGGCAGGGCCAGGTGGGGTTTCTGCACAACAGGATGTCTGATTGGCTGTGCAGATTTTTAAAAAGTTGATTTGGCAGCAGCTGCCACCGCAGCACAAGGGTCTTCCCTGCGTGACTGAAAATGAGCTGTGTGTATGCAAGAAGTATTTTTTTCAAATATGTTCATTTTAAAAGGCATCCTATTAAACAGAGATTCTGCCTGAAATGTTGAAGAGTTACTGTTATTGTTTCGCATGACCTCACTCTCTGAGATTTTGTGGTTGGCTTTGTCTCTTATGGGCAGCCTTTTTGGACTTGCACCCACCACCCAGTGTAAGAATTCCAAAGGTGCCCACAGGCTAAAAAATTGAATTCTAATTCTAGAAAAATGTTGGCCCCATCGAATAAACAGATAAATTCAGAGACAGACTTCATTATGCATAATAAGATATGTCTTTCAAATGCTGCCAAGTAAGATCTTAGTCCTTGTTCCTGGTATTTGTAGGCAGGGGGCATTGCAGACCCCAAGAAACCAGAGTGTAGTTAGGAACAGGTGACACTGTATGTATATAGCATGTGCTTTTACCCATCATGGTGTGACCACATATCTGCTGTTAGGAAGAAGAACAAGCACCAGAGGGCACATATCTTCTTTGTGGTCTCTGTGCAGTCCCACGCTTGGGTACTGCACCTGCACTGGACTCAACCATGGAAGCTTCTAGAACTAATCCCCAGCCTTTTTGGTGGGCTTTTTCCTCCACTCTGGGAAACAGGCATTGACTGTGCATGCCTGGAGCTGAGGAGAAAGCTGCCACTCACTCAGTTCCTTTCTAACTGCCACACCATTCACACCTCACCTCACACTTCAGTCATTGATAGTCTCCTCCTTTTTTCACTTCATTCATCGTTCCTCCTTTTCATCTCATCTTTGTTGTCTAGAAAACAAAAAAACCCACCCTTTTTGTTTGTATAACTGTGAGTCTTAATCTTCATCTCCTTGCCTACCCCCCACCCCTTTTCCCTCCAGACCAGTGGTGTATGGAAAGAACTGTCTTCTTTAAACCATGCAAAGGCTCTAAGGCCAAACTCCTCTTTACTGACAGACATGACTTGTGTTTGCTTTGCTTGGGGGAGAGCCACCAGGTCAACACCTGCGCCCATTGTTCCAAATTTACAAAACAGGCTTGTAAGAATAGGGCTGCCTGTCTTCAAACTTCTCTTCTTGAGACATCACTTCGACCTCAGATGGCTCAAGCCACTCAAGGCCAATTGACACTGCCTCCCCCACCTCCACCAAGGGGAGATTCAGTTCAATCAGAGCTGCTTGGCCACTGCGGCCTCCTCTAAACCGGAAAAACATAAATTATCTAAGTGTGTGTCAAGTTCAACTCCAAAGACTTTGAAACTGCAGCCTCCCGAGCACTCGAACCCGATGCTGGCACTGAAGTCAACCCCAATAACACCAGTGGTCATTACGGGCTTAACTACTTTGACTCTGTCTACAAAGCAAGTCTCAGCACCCAACATCCAACCTCCAACTACAGCAATGTCGGAACTGATACCTTTGGGACAACAGACGATAGCCGGAATGATGATGGGATTGATTGTGAACATCAGAGAAACTCTGGACATGGTCTCCACATCAGTCTGCAGAAGATAAGTCCGACCAAACCAATGGGGAGCATTGACCTTGAAGATTCAACTAACTTCTGACACCCTCAAGGTGATTGATCCTTCCCCTGATTGGCATCTATCGATCTTAAAGATGCATATTTCCACATCACCATGTGGCCACAATATCGCTGACTCCTTCATTTTGCTATAGGTCCTCTCTATTACTAATATCGGGTCCTGCCGTTTAGGATCTTGATGGCCCCAAGGGTGTTCATGAAATTCATGGTGGTGGTAGCAGCTGCTCTATGTGTGCAAGGCATCTCTATCTTCCTTTACATTGACGATTGGCTCCTGGTGGCTCCCTGCCCTTGACAACTTGACGGGGCTGTCAGTTTGACTTTCCAACTGCTCGAGACTCTCAGCCTCTGTGTAAATCATGAGGTCGGCCTTCTGCCCCACCCAGGTCTTGCAATTCATCAGGACTCAGGTCAATACTGTGAAAGAAAGGGTGTTCCTGCCCATGGACAGAGCATCAACCATCCAGACCTCTGCCTGAGCTTTCCTCAAAAGCCCCACACAGACTGTGCTTTCTATTCAGTGTCTTCTGGATTTGATGGCTTGACCAGGTTGTGGATAAGACCAATTCTGGTTCATACATCATTACAATCAACTTTTGGAACCTCAGTCAACAGTTCTCACTGTCCCTCAAACTGCCAGCCAGTTGATCTACTGGTGGACCTCCCTGGACTATCTTCTACCAGGTGTGCCCTTCTGACTACCAGTTCCCCGGGTTGCCATCTTCACAGATGCCTCGCTCTGGGATTGGGGTCTTCACATTCAAGGTTGCTGATCTCTAGTTCAGCAGTGATATTACAGAAACTGCTTAGAACTTCTCAGAGTACACAGAGCATTGACGTCATTTCACCCTTTGGTTCAGAGCAAAATGGTGCAGGTTGCCACCAACAATGTGGCAGCATGTACTATATACACAAGCAAGGGGGGGATGGTGTCAACCAAGCTCGGTGGATTGGCTATTGCACTATGGGACTGGTGCCTACTGCACAACATATCATTGACTGCTATTAATGTTCTAGACTTATGGAACACTCAAACCTCCTAAGGAAGTTTAGAAAACTAATAGAGGGCCAAAAGTTAAAAACATAATAAGCAGGGGTCATTTCGTAGAAAAAGAGCTAGGGGAACTCATTAGCGTAACTCATTAGCATATGCCACACCCTCTGACATCACCGGAAGTGTGTCATAAGGCCACACACCCCACCCCCAACGGTCCCGGCCGCCACCGCCAGCCTTGCAGCTCCACTGCCGAGCCCCATGAGCGGCCCGGCGGTGGACCTGCAAGGCCGGCAGGAGTACAAGGAAGCCCCACAAAGGCCCTCCCTGGCCCCAGGCAGGCAGGGGTGGGGAGAGGGAGGGAGGAAGCAACTTACCCTGCCTCTTCTGCTGCCTCCTCCTGGCTGAATGAGGGCCAGAAGCAGGGCGGCCGGAAGCAGGGGGCGAGGCTTCGTCATGTGCCCCGCCCCCCCGTACCTCACCCGGGGGAACTGCGATCCCCCGTGATTCCCCCCGAAATGACCTCTGATAATAAGTGTACAAAATAGTGTTTATTACAAAGCCATATAAAAACCTAGTAGAGGCCCAAATAAAGCCTCATAAAATGTACAAAGTTACAAAGAGAACAGTGTATGACCTGACGCATTTCGGCTCACAAGGGCCTTCTTCAAAGGTCAAATAATGCAAAATATAACAAGCAACAGAGTCCCTGTAACACATGTAAGGCAATTAAAAATAAATAAAACAGGACCAAAATTGGAATGTTCCAATATGGAATTGAATGACACACCAAAAAGTTTCTATTTTGGGCCACAGACCTATTTCGCTCTTAAATACAGATTATAAAATATTTGCAAATATTTTAGCTTCCAGACTCAAAAGAGTGTTGATTCATGTTATACATCAAGACCAAGCAGGGTTTTTGCTGAAACGACAAATTAAAAATAATGTGCATACAATTATCAACGTGTTGGAGTTTTATGAGACTCACCCTGAAAAACAAATGACATTAGTGTTTGTTGGTGCTGAGAAGGCATTTGACAATGTAAGCTGGGAATTTATACTACAAAAATTGTTTATATGGGATTGTGGCACTGATTTATGATGGTTAGAGCTATATATAGTAAGCAAACAGCTAGGATACTGGTCAATGGAGACCTTACCCAAAATATTGAAATAGAGAAAGGGACCGGGCAAGGGTGCCCTTTATCTCCCTTGCTTTTTATTTTTACTTTAGAAACACTTAATGAGATGGTAAGAGAAGACAACTTAATAAAAGGACTTAAAGTGAAAGGTTTAATATTCACAGGGGAGCGGTGGCACAGAGGATTTATCCTCTGGTTACAGTAACATCTGAACTGAACAGAACTGCTGTCAGTTCTAGCCCGCGCTGGTGTGAGCTACCAGCCTTGTCCCCAGCTCGCTGTCCACCCAGCGGTTGGAAAGCTTCGGCGAGTAGATAAAATGGGTACCACTCCTTAGAGAGGGTGGGCACACTAAACCGCCCCCCGGTGGGGGGAGGTGTTAGCCGGCGAAACGGAATGTCCAGCTCAGAAGCCTGGAAAGATCTCTTTGGCATTAAGAAGCCTGCGATGGGCCAATCCAGCCAGGCAGTGGCAGTGCGACGCTGCGACTCGAAGCAGTCCTGGAAAAACTGACGTCATCAAGCCAAGCCGAGTGAATGCCGTCTGGAACATGTCTAAGTCTACAGCTGAACAAAATCCCCGTCGGCTGCAAATGAGTGCGACTTATAAGATTTATATGTTGTCCTCCCTCACCCCCTCCGAATCATTGTTAGTCCCTTGTGAATATGTGTAACTGTAAATCGCTCAGAGCCAGCAGCTCTGCAGGATTGAGCAATAAATAAATTGAAATTTTATTATTATTATATTATTATTATTATTATTATTATTATTATTATTATTATTATTATTATGTGAAGAATTTATATAAAATGGGATTAGTTTAAGTAGCTGCTATTTGGTTTCCTGGATCTGCATTAGTTGCCAGCACCCACCATCCTACCTGGTTACAGCTCGTTAGTCACCTAAGTGTGGGACTGTACCGAGACCACGAAGAAGATACAGGTTGCTTACTTGTGGTCATCTTTGAGTGGTCATCTGTGCAGTCACACCCACCCACTCAGCCTTCCCCACCCCTAGCATCTCTCTGTCACTTACCTTCAGTTGATGAGACTTACAGGTGGCAGCAGGAAGGAACAGAGCAGGTAGTGGCTTTCTCCTCAGCTTCAGGCACGTGCAGTCGATGCCTGTTCCCGGAGCAGAGGAAAAAGCCCACCAAAAAGGCTGGAGATTAGTTCTAGAAGCTTCCGAGGTCTAGTCCAGCACAAGAGCAGTACCCAAGTGTGTGGCTGCACAGATGACCACTTGAAGATCATCAGTAACAGGTAAGCAATCTGTTTTTTCCAGGCACAGCCGCCAAACGTCAGAGATTAGTTTGTACACATAGACATACTCACAGAGCGTGTGCAAAAATAGCATGAACTGTGTTGTTTGTGCAGTGGGGGTGAGTAGGTGGGACAATGTCAACCAGAGGTTTGCTCCCATATTTCTTCACATGCCACGTGGTCCTGAATATGTATATAAACCAGGACACTGTTTTAACTGGCATTAAATAAGCATAATCAACCAGAACTCCACAATCCAGTAATTTAATTACCAGAAAGGTGGACACATGAAGCTGCCATCTACTGAATCAGGCCCTTGGCCTGTCATTGTCAATATTGTCTCTTCAGACCAGTAGCAGCTCATAAAGGTCTTAGGCGGAGAAAGGTCTTTCACATCATCTACTATCTGAGCCTTTTCACTAGTCTAGGACCACTTCTAATGCTTGAGTGCAAATTTGTAAAGCATGTTGTTTGATGCCTTCCTCCCCCCCCCCACTGTGTTACTCTTAAAATTAGATTTAAATTGCTGCATTTTCCTGTATCTTAATACTCTCACAGTTTTGCTTGTCTTTGGCTTCATGTGTATGTTTTTGTAAACATTTCTGACATCCTTTGGAATCATGTTTGAAAGAGGGGGGTGAATTACTTTCCCTGGATACACATTTGTTAAAGCAGAAAATCCCCCAATGTGCAGCTTGCTGAAAATCTGTTGCAAAATGCTTATTTGTTTGCTTTCCTCTAAATCAAGGAGTCCGAACATTCAGATTCCCCTCCTTTATAGCTGTAACTGTCAAATGACACTGTCCTAACTTGTCTGGAAGACAGATAGAATTCATCTGTCTCCTTGACCCTTTTCCCTCCTCCTTGACCCTTTTCTCCTTTCCCTCTATAAGTAAGTTTATATTCAAATCTTGACTGCTTTTGAGTGAGAAATGTGTATTTGCAGATTGTCCGTCATGATAGAACTATGGAACAAATTGTCTTCCCTGTGCCGAACATTTGTGAATTCCTTACCCACGAATCCAAGTATCGTGTGTTCAATACTACTGAGAGAGATGAACAAGGAAGCAAAGTGAATGACTTTTTCCAGCAGACAGAGGACCTGTATAATGAAATGAAGTGGCAGAAGAAAATCAGAAGTAAGTTGAAGTCCAGTACTAGATCTGCTTAAAAGCTCTTATTAAATCTGTAACAGCTCCCTTCACTGCCCACTTTGGACAATGAGGCTAGTAGTCTGACCTTAAACTACATAAGGGCAGGCCTGGTCTTCACATACTGCAGAATGATATGGTAGAGTGGACTGGAAGCCCTACAAAGGCTGGTGAGCATATAAAAAAACAATAACATGCATGCTGAAAGCACACTGGAGAGCAAGAGAGGGTCCAGCTTGGCCTTCTCCCTATTGTTGTTGTTGTTGTTATTAATTTAATTTGTACCCCGTCCTCTCCCCCCCCAGAGAAAATTATTTTGTCAGGATGCATTAAAAAAATTAATCTATCCCCTGAAGTCTGAAGAAGTACATACAGTCCATTCTGCATCTGGAGAACTTCCCCATTCCCTACCCCACCCTCATTTAGTGGCATGTGAGGATCAGGCCAAAGCCTGCTTGCAGTGCCCTTTATAACCCTGGCATGGGGAAAAACTGAAGTGGTTTCGGGTTTAGATTTAGATTATCTTGTATTTGTAAATCAATTGAAAAGAACAGCTCTTTGTTTCTACCGCCCCCTATCAACTACACCCAATTGATATTCATCCCTCTGAAAATCTTTTCTCTCTTTTTTATCTTTTATACAATTCTTCAAGATCTTTTTCAATGCCTACTACTCTGCTTTTGATTTTCGGAATGATAATCTCCGTGAATAAGGAATATGCCATAGTAAATTTAAAAGAGAACTACATTTTTAAGAATATTGGAAAATGTAGTATATGAAGTTTTTGAGCCTGAGATTGTTGCAGCTGTGTATTTTGAAAAGCCTCCTGTCTGGGGTACACTCCCGGGCATGCTTCAGCTGGCAGATCCACTGCCATCAATGCCTCCTTCTCCATTGTCCGGCAGAGTGATGACTGGGCCATGATAAACCTGAATCTCACCCATCTGCCCACCCCAGCTAGGTGAGCAGACCACTCTACTGGGTTCCTCCACGGAGGGCTCATACTTAGACGTCATACCCCACGTTGCCCAATGCATTCGGGAAATGATGTGCTTTTGGCTGTGTGCCACATTCGTTAAATGTGGTTAGACCACACTACTGGGTTCCTCCAAGGAGAGCCCACACTTGGGCACCTCCTCTGGTGAGGGACAGCACTACTCAGGCCAGCCCCAAGCAGGGGCTGTGTCCACTGGGGTCGGACACAGTGGACCCCCACACATTCCTGCCCATGTCTCCTCACCTGCATGATGGCAAAGTGATCACTGCTCAGGATCGAATCCTTCCAAGCTGGGAGCTCATGTTGCCCTGGTCACAAGGTGCCTTGCAGGGGCCGTGTCCACTGGGGTTAGGATGACACACACACACCCATCTTCCTGTCCGTATCCCCTCACCTGTATGATGGCAAAGTGATCACTGGTCAGGACTGAATCCTCCCCAGCTGGGAGCTCATGTTGCCTTGGTCACAGATGAACAGGACAAGGTGCCTTGCATGGGCCATGTCCGCAGGGGTTGGGATGATGAACCCCCACCTGCCTGCCCATGTCCCCTCACCTGCCTGATGGCAAAGTGATCACCAGTCAACTGAATCCTTCCGAGCTAGGAGGTCACATTGCCATGGTCAGGGACTGTCATGACTCTTACTTAGAGAGCTGTCCCAGGGAGAGGAGGCCACCTGCAACTCTTCTGGTATTCCCTGGGCAGGGGGGCAGGGTCGGCTCTGCCCAGTTATCATGCTGCCGGTGGGGGGAAGGTGAGCCCGGGGAGAGAGCACCATCTGCCCCTGTGCAGGTGTTCCCCGGGCAATGCAGGGGTGTCTGCCTTGCCCCAGTTATCATGCTGTCAGTGGGTGGAGGGGTGGGCCTGGGGAGAAAGCAACACCGTCCCCTGTGCAGGTGTTCCCTGGGCCACAGGCAGGGTGGGAGTGTCGGCCCTGCCCAGTTATCAATTGCTGGTGGGGCTGGGGAGAGGGGGGGCTGGGGCTGGGGAGAGAATCACACCCGCCACTGTGTGGGTGGTTCCGAGGACCCAGGCAGGGCAAGAAGGTTGGCCGTGCCCCTGTAATGAAATGGCTGCCAGGCAGAGGCAGCAGGTTATTTTAAAATGGCTGCCAGTTGGGTAGTCCTTCTGGAGGGGGGAGGTGTTCCATAGGGAACAATGGAGCTGTCATACCTCCCTGCCTACATTTCCCAGCAGCTTTAGGGGAAAAGTGCGGGAAAGTACAGACCCACCCCGGGGGCAGAGCCAGCCAGATAAAGGCTTTGGCCCTCCAGAGAGGCTTTTAGTCTCAGCCTGAGTTAGTTGGCCTTCACCTCAGCCTTGGACAAGAGCTTCAAGGGGCGGCGTACAGGTGAGACCTGTGCACCTCAATGCCATCATCTGGCCACCCATCCACTAAAGACTGTGGTCTGTGAGCTTCCAGCCTGTGTCCAACCCACAGATGCCTCACCTCACCCCCAAATCTTTTCCCCAAAGACTGCTGGCCTCCAGCATGACAACATCCATGTACGTCTGGCCTCATTGAGGACATTGTTGGTCTAGATCAGCATTCCATCTCGACTGTGGGGCTTGGGAGTCTTTCTGTCACACAGAGAGTCTGGGTTGTCAGGTGCTGGGTCCCTCCAGAAGGGGACCCGAACCCCTCTTCCTCGGGATATTTTAGGTCTTGGCTGCTAGTCCATCAGTGCTGTCCTGCCACAGACGTACAGAGAGACTGATTTCACACAAAAGCTGTGCATCGGTCGCGACTCCCTTTGCCCCGCTTCTATTGGTCAATTTCCCACTCAAAGCCACGCGGCCGCATTTTGACCCACAGCTTCACCCGATTTTCCCTGCGGTTTCGTGATCCTCAAAAAACAGGATCACGAAACCTTGGGGAAAATCAGGCAAAGCCGTGGATCAAAATGCGGCCATGCAGCTTCAAGTGGGAAACTGACCAATAGAAGTGGGGCAAAGGGAGGTGCAACCGCAGCGTAGCTCTTGTGTGAAATCGGTCAGAGTCTCGGTTGCCAGATTCTTGGCACCTTCCCAGGCAGGGTGGGAGGCCCCAACCAGTCATCATTTCAATAGGGCTGGGTGGTTGGACCCAGGAAGACACAGGCACCTGCAGCCATGTAGGTGGTCACCAGGGAGGTCCTCTGGGAGTTGGATGCCTGTAGCTTAACCAGGTCTGCTCTGTACTGTCTGAAACCTGTACTGGACAACTCTCCCAAAAGCAGTTTCCTGGGGGCAACTTGCTTGGGTGTCCGCTACTTCGACTCCCCAAACCCGACATGCACGTAACTTGTGGGGCATGTGGAGAGTCATTCCAGGGAGGAGCTGTGCAAGTTGGGGGTCTCTAGCTCACCCAGGTCAGTTTTTGTCACTCCTAAACTGGCGGGGGTGACGTCCCATTGAAAAGCATTGTCTCAGGTGACCTTTTTTTAGGAGTCTGCAGCTCAGCCCCCTGAAGTCCAATGGGGACCAAACTTGGTGGGCATGTCAAGGAGAGTGAGCCTCGAGATTCCGGGGGGGGGGGGTTATCCAGGCTGGTTCACCAACCAGGCTGCATTTTGTTCTGGAAAACGGTCTGTTAACTGGGCTGGTTTGGTTCACGAACCAAACCGGCATCTCCTGGTAAGTGCTCATCCCTAATGTTTATATATATTTACGTTTATTCAGCGTTATTGTCAAATACACCTCAAAAACTGAAAAACCATGCTAACCAGGGTCTCTTTAACCCCAATATCAGATCAGAAAAGTGCTTCTTATTGGATTTAGTCAGAGTCCCTGATAGCCTGGAGGTTTCAGCAGTCTATGAGTTGTGCAAACAGTGCATGATCAAGTGTTCAAACTGAGGATCCACGCCTGAGTCAGTGATTTCATAGGGCCACCCACATGAGACTGGGTGCCTTGTGTCACCTGATACCTGCACTGTGCCACCCTGTGCCAAGGGCAGTGGTAGCACCGCAGAGGAACCAAAATCAGGCCAGCAGGTCTCTCTACTTCCAAGCTAGCACAGAAACACAGGAAGTGAAGTTCCTGCAGTCCAGGAAGTGATGATGCCAGTCATCTTCTTCCACTCTGCTGGCCCTAGTGGCCCTGTTATGGGCTCACCATGGTTGCTTGGGCAAAGAATTAGCCCTCTGTGCTGAGAAATATGATCTGCTATGCTGCTGCTTGACAAACAACCCTTCACTCACAATAATATAAAATCTAATTTGAACATGGACATTGGTACCAGAGCTTGCAATAAACCCAGATGCCATCTTTGCTACCACATACACCCAGACAACTCAATCACTGGACCTTACAACATCAACTACACCATCTTTGGTGTATTCACTTGCTCATCTTCCAACACTGTGTATACCATTAAATGCCAACAATGCCCTTCAGTTCTTTACATAGGACAAACAGGTCAAACCCTATGCCAAAGGATAAATGGACACAAATCTGACATCAAGAATCACAAGGCTGAGAAACCTGTAGGAGAACATTTCAGCCTTCCAGGACACTCAATGGGGGACCTCAAAGTAGTTGTTTTATTGCAAAGGAACTTCAGGAACAGACAGGAATGGGAGACTGCTGAATTACAAATCATTACAACGCTCAGAACAATGGAACCCCCAGACTTAACAGAGATATTGGCTTCTTATCTCAGTACACATCTTAAGTCACTCAGTTCTCACTTATAACCAGAAATCAACCTTTGTTGGTCTTAAAGGTGCCACTGGACTCAAACTTAGTTCCTACATCTGTTGTTAACTCCTTCATTATCTGTATACCAACTTACTGCTATTTACATGTCTTACCTAATGTGTTATTCCAGTCTTAGCTGTATTTATTACTCAGTTACTTAGGCATCTTGACTCTAATTAGCTCTTCCTGGCAATACCCCTTCCCACCTATATGAAATATTTGAGGAAATCTGTTTCAATTAATCTGAAGTAGTGTACATACTGAGTCTCTCAGGTCTCGCTTTTACCCAGAATTGAACTTTGTCTTGTAGGTGCCATTGGACTCAAATCTCATTCCCACATCTGTTTGTTAACTCTTGTATTTGTATACTAATTTACTGCCATTCACAGATCATTCTTACATCCAATCTCAAGCTATAAGCACCCAGTACTTATGCCTATTGACTCTAAACGGCCCTTCCTGACTACAACCCCCACCCCCTATAAGTAATGGTTCAGTAGGTTCTGTATCTGAGGAAGTGTGTTTGCACACAAAAGCTTATAGTGTGCATAAAATTTTGTTGGTCTTAAAGGTGCCGCTGGACTCAAACCTTATTCTGCTGCTTCAGACCAACACAGTTATGTCACCTGAATGTGTGCTAAGAGTTATCAACCTCTGCCCTAGCCCTTACCATCACAGTCCTTGGTTCAAGGTGTCTCATCACCAAAATGTTTCTGGCTACCAATCTGGCACAGGTAGTTGTACTGAGAAAAAGAGGCAATTTGCTGTGACTTTCCCATAGCAGTTGTACAAGGTCACCCTCATACATGCCCATACAAAACCACAGTGAGCAGTCAGGCATTGCTCAAGTATTGGGCAGCTCATGGCTCAGCACCCTCTGGAGCTTATAGGCACTGGGCCAGCAGAATGTGTTGAAGCTTCAGTGCCGGTGTGATGTGTTTCCATGTGATTCTGTGGAGAGAAAAAAGAGCCAGTCATGTGAAACAACTCTCAGTCCTTTTAGAATCAGAAGTCAACAACAACCCATGCTTAGTCACAAGAGAAATCCAAAATGTTGATTGGGACTGACTCTAATTGCATTTGTTGAAAAGTGAGCCAAACAAGGTTTTGGTTTAGCACTTTCCTGCTTCAAGACCACAAGCTTCTCTTTTCCTACAAAGAGTAAAGTCCCAGGCCAATTCAAAAACCATTTGGATGTGCCTGTATAGGTTATTCATGGGTGGCTCTCGCACCCTGAATCCTCAGATCATTCCAGGATTCCTTATTTTCCTAATGAGCACTTGGGAGCTTCTTGCGCTCATAGTGGGATCCAAAGAACTGCAAACAAGCAGAGTTCTACTCATGGTGTGGCCCTTTGTCACCTCCCTTTTCAGACAGCAGTCCACTGTCCCTCTGTAGAGCTACTTTTGAGGGTTGGATGATGTACTGTGAGGGGATCCAGTGGGAAGGGGAGCCAGCAGAAGTCACTCTACTGATCTTGAGCAAGCAGAATTGTCTTCCTCTTGATGCACCACAATCTGAGATCCAATACAGTGTTTTGAGAACTAGTGTAGTAGAATGGGGAAGTTTGTTCAACTCTCACTTTGGGAATGAACCCTTTGCTGATCTGACAAATCACTGAGGAATTTCACATTACCCTTTTTAACCCATTTTGAAGCCGTTTTTGATTCGTCATGGAGTAAACTGGTATAGGGCTGCCATTTCACACGTGGCTTTCCCCTTCCGGTAAAGAGCTGGATCTGAAGCAGTTTGCCATTTCAGACTGCACTGCTGCTTTTTCCCCACCATTTTTCGCCAGTGCGGGCGATCTCCAGCTTTTTTTTTAACATTCACTTTATAGTGCTATAGCACTATAACAAAACACTCCAGGCATTATAATGGGGTTGATATAATGATGTTGCGTTATAGCATTATAGTGCTATATAAAGCGAATGTAAAAAAAAAGCCGGAGATCGCCCGCGCAGGCGAAAAACGGCGGGGGGGAAAGCGCATCGGAATCGGGAGAGGAAACTGAAGACTACTTGGAAGCGGTTGACAGGTTAAACGTTTTAGCCCCGTTTCCTAAACGGGACAGAAGCGTTTGTGTCTGAAATTACAAATATATTCCGGTAGGGAACCGGTTCTAAAATGGTTCTGTCTGAAATGACAGACCAGAAACCGTTTGGGAACTGTTCCTCTTCCAGATTATATCGTCTGTCTGAAATTCCTCACTGTCTTCCAGTTTTAGCCAGGGGGAGAATTCAAACAGGGCCTTCTCAGCTGGTTGGTTGGTTTATTTAAATATTTACATCCCATCTTTCATTGGTGATTATTGTTAAGGATGGGTCCAGCCTGTTAGTTACAATCCTGGAATCTCATTTAATCTTTTCCTTGAGTTAAGAGAAACTAATAGAAATGAAATCTCAGTTTATTTTTTAATCTGATCAAGACACACACCCCATTTCAGAGGCTCTGCACATATTTCTAGTTCATGTTTTCAGCTTGTCACATGTTGTACTAGTGATAGAACTGGTTTCATATCATGTGTGAGGACCAACCTTAGAATTTCACCATTTGCTTCAAATCCACTTCTAAGGGGCACCTTCTCCCTTATGACTCTGAGTACGTGCTCTGATCAATGTCTCTGGGCTTTTCAGCTTTGTACGCAAAGCAAGGGGGGGACCCGATGAAGCCCAGCGGCACTGCCTTACTTGTGGGTAGCCCTAAATAGCAGGGCACCCCACTTCTAACCAGAAACCCACAAACTCAGGTGAAGGAAGGCACTCCTGGCCTGAAACACAGAGCGAGCCACGGCTATGGAAAAGGGTCTCCGTTTTCAGGTGGCAACAAGGCAGCCCTCAGTCTTCCCCACCACACACACACAGAAAGGTATGCATATGAAACAATGGGTTCCACCAGGTAAAGTATCTGCATTTCCATTAAGCTATTCAGTAGCCACTTAGCAAACAGCCCTTCTATCTCCAGAACTTCACCTAGCCCTTTTTGTGTGACCCTATGTCTATGTGAGAATCCTTTGTCTCCAAAACTGTCTTTCCTGCTCCATCCTTCAAGATACCGAGATAAACCAATCATACATTCAAATGTTTAGCGATCCTTTCTGATGCTAATCAGGGACTCATCTCCCACCTTTTGTCTATACTTGGGAACCTATTCCATCTGCCTTGGCAGAACCATTAGTAATAATCAAATCCATTCAACCAGCTCCCAGCCCAGCCATCTAGCACCTGGCTGATCTAATCAACGCTATTGTGAATCCAGACTCTGCCTCCCTGGGACCTCATTGGTCACACCCTTCCTGACACCATGCCCCCTGGGACCCATGATTGGTCCAAGGAATCTTTTGTCTTCACCTGGGACAAGCCCCTCAAGACCTCCCATTGGTCAGCATTGTTCACTAATGTCTAAATCCATCTATGCACATAGTCTCAGATTGTGCCTCTGCCCTGATGCCATCTGGCAGTTCATCCCCAAACTATGTTTTGGCCACAATCCCTTCTCCATGGATTCTGCACATCTGGACAGGTTGTATTACCCCATAGCCGAACCCTCTATTTAGTATCAGTCACCTCTACTTTCTTCGTTCTGTATTGCTTGCTCTTTTTGAATGCTTAGTGTGCTTGTGATAATGGAAATTCTTCAATAAAGCCTATTTAATTTACTTTTCAAATCTGGAGTCTTCCTACTGTGCTGGACCTTGGTATACAATTGGTGTGCGGTCCCTGTACCCCTCTGGTCTCCCCTGCCACATAGCTAATTTCCCCAAACAACAAGGCAGACCATTGGCTGTAATACCGATGTGGGCCTGTTTCCATCCTGATGCTACAATTTTGAAATGCCCTCCCTAGAGATATCTGTCTGGGGCCTGTGTTAGTATAATTTTGAAGCCAAGGCTAGGCTAGGCTTACCATTTGCCCACCTATAGAAGGTAAACCACTGTCCTTAGCCCAATCCCCTGCCCTGGAGAAACTGAGCAGCAAAAGAAAAAATGACCTCTGTAGCAACACTCTAGGCAATTCCCCATGTCTTTATAGTCTTTACTATAGAGGCTGAGGGGAAATTCCTAGAGTATCACCTAGAAGTAATCTCATGTCCTCCCCAAACTCCAGTCTTCTCAGGGACCACCTTCAAAGTTTCCCAGCATTTGCTGACGCAGTGCTGGCAACCCCAGTGAAGACCAGCAAAATAAGCTCCACAGGTACCATGTTCTACCATGGGAGATGTGGAATTTAACTACCTGGCCTAGATCTCAAGGTGCTAGACCCTTACAAGAAATGCACCACTCCAGCTTTATTCTACCCTCCCCCCCAACCAAAATAAGATACGTTTTTTCTTGCTGTGACCACTCTGTTCTTTCACCCTTTAAAAGATTCTTTGTTGAAAGTCAGACAT
Source organism: Gekko japonicus (assembly GCF_001447785.1). Lineage (NCBI taxonomy): Eukaryota > Metazoa > Chordata > Lepidosauria > Squamata > Gekkonidae > Gekko > Gekko japonicus. The sequence goes on along the minus strand of NW_015161951.1, from coordinate 111,811 downwards.
TTCCTGGCCACCGACTCCAAGTTACCACTGATTCAGGAGAAGCCTTGAGAATCTCACTTTTGTGAGTATTTCAAATCCAGGCAGGCACCTCCCTACCTTCACTTTGTGCCTTGGCAAGCTGGGGCCAAGTTAGGTCTTTTCAAACAGACCTCCAGAACACCAATTTCAGAACAGAAATTTTTTGAACTATACTAATATTTGTATTCAATTGATTTCAGAAAGAACAAATGTATGGCTGAGCAAAAATTGTTTATCAACTACTAATCAATGGGAAAATATAGTGAGCAATAAACACCATTTTTTGTTCCTAGTTCTATAACTTACCCCCTGTAACAATGTGTTAAAAAGTAGGCAAAGTAATCTTAGGTCCCGGTCACACGGGCAGGAAAATGTGGGGGGGAAACATGGCTGTTAGCCCCGGGGCTAAAAACCGTGCGGTTGCTTGATCAGACCTACCGATCGAGGTCCCGTGGTAGGGGGGAGGTGCCGATCACTCCACTGTCCTGCGGCGCGGCAAAGAAGCAGGGCACGGGGCAAACGGGTTGGTTGTTTTTTTATTTAAACTCAAATGTGTGCATGCTCCCTTGGGTGCGTGTGCGCATCCGTGGAGACTTTGAAAAAAAATTTTCCCAAGGGGACATGGGCGGGCGCCGGAACTACCTCCGGAAACGCGATCAGACGCCCGCCCTTGCCCCGCGGTTTCAGGAAACTAGTACCTCCGAGGTACTAGTTTTTTACTACGCGTTTTCGGCGGGAAGCCTCGGTTGCGCCATGGGAGCCCAACGCTTCCCAGATGTGCCGGTGAGATCACGCCCGGAAATTCCGCCTATCTTCCGTCCCTCTAGTGTGCCTAATGCTCCGTGTGACCGCAGCCTTAATCAGGTTTCTGCTTCAGGCCATATTTTATTCTTGGATTTTTCCATTTCAATCTTACTAGAACTTTTCCATCCAGAAGTCTTCTTCCCATATCAGTTCCAATTTCTCTATTTATCCAAGAAAAATGCCAGAGTTCTTTCTTTAAACCTCATCAGAGCTTTCCCATCCTACCTGATGGAAAATTACTAGTCTCTGAAAGGTTTCTCCCCCCTCAAAAAAAGAATCCTGGTGCCAGAGGAAAAGCTCTTTGCTTCTGCTGGCTACCCCCCCCCCCCAAATCAATGTATGAATGGGCATTCTGCTAGCCTGGCAGACTGAAGGCAAGATAGACATAAGGCTGCAGATCAAGTCTTTTTCTATCTGTAATGGTGGTTTTAGCTTAACCTCTGAGCATTAACAGAGTACAATTTAAATTTTATGTAGAAGGTTGCTTGTTTTAGTCCTGCTGCTGTTTTTGCTGTTCCTTGTTTTTACTTAATTTTTTTTCTGCCACATCTATACTGATATGGGGGGTTTGACCATGACTTTTGAGTTTTCATTTATAAGCTGCTTTGAACAATATAATTGGAAAAGCTAGGTATAAATATTTTAAATAATAATATATAGATAATATTGTTCCGCCTTACAGTACTGCTGTAACCACTGCTGAGCTAATTATGTCAAACCCTTTAAAACACTGCTGCATTATTTATAGACATACCAGAAGCATGAGAGGAAAATACTTTAAATAAATGAGTACAAGGTGACCAGCTTAATTTCTGAGGATAGTAGACTAAGATTGACTTCATGATGGTCCTTTAAAAGCAGCTGAACCACAGGCAGAATATAGAACAAAACTCGAGTCCATTAACATCTTAAAGACCATCCAAATTTTCCATGGTATAAGCTTTGTCAGATGGTGAAGTGAGTGTCAGGTCCAACAGTCAGACAAATGGAGCACAGTCTTCCAAGAAGCATATTGTCAGTACTATTGGTCAGGAACACAAGCACTGTTAGGAATGAGGGAAAAGGGAAAGCTTACTGAGATATACAGAGTTCAAACTACCCACACACACACACTTAGGACCAATCGGCCCGGTTCCTGCAGGCGGGAAGGAGTAACCGATGCAGCTTAGCTGGGAAACGAAACCAGTCAAACGGTTGATTAATATGAAGACACTACAACTAACTACGGATACAAGGTTACAGATAACAGGAGAAGCTATGCAGAGAAAGGAATGCGGCACCGGACATACACAGGTCAGGCGGGTGCCCCCTCGGTCCATAAACAATATGGCAGCGTAGCTGACAGTGAGCTTTGACTGACAGAGGGCGGCAGTGAGCATGCGTGGACGTGCGCTCGGTCCAAGCCTGAAGGAGTCGCAACAGCCAGGAAGTTGCAATATCAATCAAAGACCAGCGCCAGGAGGACGTCGTCCGACGAGCTCCCGCAGACAACAACGACTCGCTACAAGGGTGCCTGGTAGGCTAGTCACTCTCTCCCTTGTATGTTGCCCTAGGTTAGGATTGGCTTGTGTTGTATGTAATGTGAACCGCTCAGAGCTCTCAGGGGGTGAGCGGTATACAAATGGAATGTATAAATAAATAAATAAAAGCTTATATCCTGGAAAATATGGTTGGTCTTTAACATGCTACTGGATTCAAATTTTGTTCTACTGCAGACTAACACAGCTACCCACTGGAAACAGGCAGGATGTAACAGGAGTTGGACTAACATCCTATTCCTGTTCCCACCCACACCCACGGCCCCAAAATTTGTTCTGACATACTTTGAACCATATTCAGACATGGGGTAGTAGCTGAAGTGGCTACCCTGTGTCACATTTTCTCTTCTATCCCTGTAGACTGTATTTTCACTGACTCATCAAAGAAGCCTCACTTTCTGGGGGGGGGGAGGGGAGAACTTGACTCAGGGAAGCCATTTTCCCATGGCAGCCCCTTGACTGGTTTTTGTGTAGCCTAGCCCTCAGTACCAGCAGCCCACAAACCCCTCATTTTGTTATGGAAACTAACCCTGGATTTGTTTAATTTCAAACCCTCTGAGACTTTCAGAGGATTTTAGTTATTTACTAACTATTTATGGTAGATTTTGCTGATGGCATCACACTCATTATTCCCCCCACCACCACCATCACTTTCTGGTGAATTTCATTTTGGGAGTCTTCTTGACATATTGCTTTTTTCCTTTCCTTCCTAGATAATCCAGCAATCTTTTGGTTCTCCCGACACATTTCCCTCTGGGGAAGTATTTCGTTCAATCTGGCAGTTTTTATTAATCTAGCTGTAGCACTTTTCTACCCCTTTGGTGATGATGGAGATGAAGGTAAGTGGTTTCATTTCTAAATTTCTAAAACTCAAAGTAAATATTATACAACTGTGTCTTCAGGCATCGTATAGTTTCCCTTCCACTTGATAAAAAAAAAAATTATATAACTGCTGCCCTGAAGAGCAATGTGGTCTGCTTACAACATATTGCAGTGGTCAGAGCATTGGTCTTGAATTTGTGAATATAGGAAGTTCAAATCACTATTAAGATGCTTCCTGGGTGGCCTTGAGCAGATCACTACTTTTCAGACCCTACCTCATAGGATTGTTGCCAGGATAAAATGAAATAACTTAAATGCTTCCCTGCTTTTCTAAGAGAAGGGTGAGCTTAAAAATATGCATTTTTAAGATACAGGTTCCTATCCATGTTTTGCCATGTGCTCATTGGTCTTGGAAAACTACTAACACTCATCTTTGGTTTCTCATAAGCAAAATGGGAGAAGTACTGATCTACACTTGCAGCACAGTAGTGGGAATTTAAAGGGGTTATAGAAGAAGACTGTAAAACCCTTTGCCATATCAGTGACTTAAGATCATCAGCAAAGTCATAGACAGGATAGCCAAGCCTGTTAAAAGGTGTGGCCAGTTCTTCTCTAGATGTCTAAGACACTGTAAATATATTTGCCCACACATAATAAAAAGAAGCCTCTCTAAAGCATCTCAAGAGAGCTACTAATCACACATACAGACACCCGTCCAATGCACATTTATGTACTGATAGAATTATCCCACATAAAAAGAAGCTCAAAGCAGTTTAGTATGATTAAAAATCAAATATAATCAATGTTTGAAAAGTATAACTGATAATCAACTATGCTGTCGATTAACAGTCCCAATATCATCAATAGTGAAGTACAATGAAATACCATTAGGCATTCAACTCGTAATTCACAGGCCATCTTTGGGCAGGGCAAGCCTTCAGCCATGAAAAGAGTCCCTTTGTGGCTGAAGCTCTATGGTGGGATCACCTTCTGAATCTCTTCAAGCACCGTGTTCCAAAGAGAGGCTGCCAAAGCAAAGCAGGCTCTGCCCTGTGTCCCAGCCTCTCTGGGCTCTGAGAGTGTGGGAATGCAGAGCAATGGGAAGGGACAAAAATAGCAGAGGAGGGGATGCTCCATACAGTAGGCTTTAACAGGGGTTGCTGTCAGGCCTAGCCATGTAAGCAGCTTTTTGAGCCGGCGTCAGAAAGTAATGCACTGCATGGGTAGAGTCAGCAGGATCTCCTGATGACCTTCTGGGAGACCAGAAGTGATGTCGGGCACTTTTGAGCCTACTTCCAATCGGGGGTGACACTATGGTTTTTGGACAAAACTCTGTGGTAAACTAGGCTTGCCAAGTCCCCCCGGGGGGGGCGGGGGAAACCCCGCCCCAGAGGCCCGTTCCCCACCACCGGCGGATCGGGCCCCGGGGGGAACCCCACCCCGACGTGCGCGTCACCAGGAAGTGATGTTAGGACGCCGGGCACGCTGGGGGCGGGGCCATGACCATCGGAGGGAAAACTCTACGGTTTTCCCTCTGATGGTCGTGGCCCCGCCCCCAGCGTGCCCGGCGTCCTAACGTCACTTCCTGGTGATGTGCGTGCGGCGCACGTGCTCCAGTCGCCGCTCGGGAGTCCCCCGTGGCGGCTGAGAAACGACTTGGCAACCCTATGGTAAACTCAGCTTCAAACCATAGAGCTTTGCTCACAAACCGGAGTGTCACCCTCAACCGGAAGTAGGCCCGAAAAGGTCAGTTGGGGGCAGGATTTCCCCCGCTGGCTAGCGGTGGGCAAGAACCTGCAGAAGTGGGGGTTCCCCTGGTATCACTGGGGGGCTGGCAACCTTATGCATGGGGCTTACCTGGCTCTCAGCTACCAGTAGCACCGGAAGTGGTGGTCAGGTCCAAACCATCAGGGCAATGTACCACAAGCCCAGGGTGGGATAGATGCACATTACTTTGAGAGACAGTATGCCAGGAACCAGCCCTGGACTTTGAAGGCACAAACCAGAGGCTCAAGTTGTGCTTGGAAGCCCACAGACAGAGTCGTTGCCAATGAGTCAAGATTTTGCTCAATGCTCCTTGCATGATTTAGTGCAAAGGTGCTCAATGTTTATGTTTAAGAAGAATAAATGTATCAAAGGAAATCATGATGGCACTGTCCTTTTTTTATGAAGGCCTGAAGCAAACATTTAACTGACCTTATTTTTAACATTCTGTGTTTGAAGATGCAGAAATTGGTGGTGGTAATCATGAAGCAAAAGAGTTTGGCCACACATATCCAGTACTTCTCTATTTAAAATTATTGGTTCCTTTTCATTCAGAAGGTCCTGGGCTCTGCCATGCAAATAGATTCCAGAGTCCCCCAGGGTGTCTTTTACTCATTTCATGTGTTCTGTTTTGGTTGTCTTCCTGCAGTCACAGCAGCTGAATTGCTGTTCAGCTCCTGTCATGTGCGTCTGAGCATTGCAGAAATACATTGAAAGGCTTGGAATGCCAGGGTTAACCCTAGTGCCTAAAACATGTGGACATGGCCTGATACACAGCATGGGGCAGGATGATGGAAAAGAAATACCTCTTGTGGCTTGGCACTGGTTTCCTTTACAGGGGGGAGAGCAGATCTCATGACCGTAATCACAGTTTGCCACACCCTGTTGTTCACAAAGATCTAATTACATTTAGTAATGCTGGAATATGAAATGGAGAGTCACACCATCGCTGTAGTGAACAGATTGGTTTAATAAGAATAAGAGAAATGGAGGAAGAAGGAATTGCTTCGTTTCTCCAATAAAGACAAAAATCCTGTATGTGAGAGCCTGTAGTAAAGCTTTTTTCTGGTGTGTGCGACTTCAGGCTTAAGGAGTGAGATGGGGGGGGGGGGGGGGGGTTTCTGTGTTTGAATGCTCTTCTTGGATCAGGTTCTCTCCATATAAAAAGAGCCTGGGGAGGGCAGAATTTGAAGAGGAGAGGAACGTCAGCAGGTTATAATGCCATGAAGTCCACCCAGGGAGCAGGCCTCTGTAGTCTGGAGGTGAGATATAAGTCTGGGAGATCACCAGGCCCCACCTGGAGGGTATATTACAACAAACAAGACCACGGTGTAATATAACCAGCAAAACAATAAATCACTGTGTATGAATATACAATTTAAGCAGATATTTATATATAATGCTTTTAGAATTCAATTGTCAGCAAGATTACAACTATAACATCTTAAATGCGATCTTAGGCTTGACAGTAGTGTTTCATATGTACTGTCAAGCCTAAGATCACATTTAAGATGTTATAGTTGTAATCTTGCTGACAATTGAATTCTAAAAGCATTATATATAAATGTCTGCTTAATTTGTATATTCATACATGGTGATTTATTGTTTTGCTGGCCCACCTGGAGGGTGGCAACCCATATGTGGGAGTTCTTTTACACTTGTCTAGCTCTGCAGTCAGATATAGAAAGAGGAACCACATCAATGCAAACCTGGGGCTGGGTAAAAACAGGGGGCCAGAGAGGAGGGAACACTCTACCCAAGCCAATCCATTCCTGTCCCCAGCCACATTTCTCTGTCCCCTAAGGCCAGTTGCACATTTAGAACGAAAGTGAAGCCCTGCTTCAAAACTGCAGGTTCTTGTGACCTTGGGCCAGATTCAGATGTGCAGTCTTCTTCCTTGCAGTGTAAGTGACGTAACGGAGAAAAAGGTTTCCCCACTAGAGTTTGTTGCGCATAGTTTAAATGTCTCGTAATATTTAAGGCTGATTTTTTTTAAAAAAATCTTGTTTTGCCTTTATTCAGCAGTGCTTATGGGGAAGATGGAACCATCAGAAACCAAAAGCTTGGTTTTACAGACAGCATTGCTGACATGCCTGAATTGTGACCTAGAGAGACATCCCCTCCTCTTCTCCGAAACAGGGAGAAAAGGGTGGTCAGTCTTCAGGCCAATCCCCTTTAATCTCTGGATCATTCAGCCACCCAATAGGAATGTGCCAACAGTGTATGTGACGGGGGGATTAATGAAGAGCACATGGCCTTGATCCTCTGATGGTTGATCACATCAACTATTAAGAGGAAGTTACTCCCAGTCACATTTCTGCATGAACTCAACCTGAACCCATGACCTAGAGGTGGAAGAGTTTTATCCTTTTAGCAATCTCTGTGATAACTAGCTACCATTTAAACTGAACACATTTAACAGCAAAGCTGCTTTTACTAGTCTGTCTTTCAGGAAAAAAAAAACATATTGTTTATCTTTCTGCTTCCTCTAGGCTGTCATGAAGCAGGGTCAGAAGGACTTCTTGCTAGGTTACCTTACACAGGTATTCTAATGATCACTGAAATAATGCCTATGAAATCCTAGAACGGTTGAAAGATGCCATATAAATAAATGGTTTTGCTCATAGACATCAACCTTTAAAAAATCCAAACAGGCAAAGATACTTGAGGGAGGAATTGGAGTAGAAAATTGATGGGCATTGAAGGTGCAAAGGGCCTTTTTCCTCTGAAAATTGCCTCCTCCTGAAGTTCCCTGTCTTTGACAGTAGGTGACTTTTGCAGGAAATTCATCAAGACCTGAGGACCAAGTTACGTGATTGGATCTGGCAATGTGTAATTTGAACTTAAAGATTCTTAAAAGTGCCAACCTAGCAGTTTGAAAGCAAGAAATTGCAAGTAGATAAATAGGTGGGAAGGTAACAGCGTTCCGTGAGCCTTGGTGTTTAGTCATGCCGGCCACATGACCACGGAAACGTCTTCGGACAGCGCTGGCTCTTCGGCTTTGAAACGGAGATGAGCACCGCAACCCTAGAGTCGGATTCGACTGGCTTTCGAGCAAGGGAACCTTTACCTTTACCTTAAAGGTGTAATGTGAATGTGACCAATACATACTTGAAATACAGGAATCCTACCAGTATGCTCATTTGCTGTGATTTTCTCTTCATACATGATGGCTAATGCTAGTTTTCTGCTGCATAATGTGTGAAACGTTATTTTATTTAGTACAATTTTGTCCCATCATTCCTCCAGGGAGCTGAGGGCAGCATACAACATCCTTCCTTTCCCCATTTTACCTCGAGAGACTGACTGGCCCAAGGTCACCCAGCAAGCTTCCATGGCAGAGTTGGGATTCGAACCTAGGTCTCCCAGACCCTAGTCCAACACTAAACCCCTGCTCCACACTGGGTGAAATGCATAGTTGTCCTGATGATCTGATAGCCTTGACACCAAGAACCTGCAGTTTTGAAGCAGGGCTACACTTATGTTCTAAATGGGCAACTGGCCTTAGGGGACAGAGAAATGTGGCTGGGGACAGGAATGGATTGGCTTGGGTAGAGTGTTCCCTCCTCTCTGGCCCCCTGTTTTTACCCAGCCCCAGGTTTGCATTGATGTGGTTCCTCTTTCTGTATCTGACTGCAGCAGGACCACAAAACATGGGTGAAGTAACAGCAGAAGCCAGGCTGCTCAGTTCAGTGCCTTCTTCCCCAGTTGTTCTCTCTCTTCTCCCAGATGGTGAAGTGATGGCAAAGGAGGGCTGGGCAGAAAAGGGGAAGCATTCTTTGCCAGGAATTCCCAGATCTTGAGTCTCTGGGTCAAAAGCTGCTGGTGGCACTGAACATGATCATCAGTTCCAACAACATAACAACAAAGTCTCCATTGTCATCTGGTGAATTTACTTGGTTAAGTTATCTCACTTTCTGTTCACCATTTGGCAACTGAGACTTAAAAAAATAAGACTGTTTCAGGCTTGCAACTGCTAATTCCTTTGGAATGTGCCCAGTCCAAATTTCTATTAAAAAATCTGAGTATGCCTCATTGTGAACCATATGCTGCCCTTTGGTTAGAAACTGGATTAAATTTTGTTGAAACTAAGGTGTGGCCTATGACCGTTAAATACTGGCTAAATCTGCACTGTAATTCTGATTTCTTGAGTCTTATCCATCAGATGCTCTCAGTCTGAAATGTCAAGCTTAATAGCTTGTACTGAGGGAAAAATCACTGCTATGGATATATCTCTGGACTCATTGTCTATGTTCCCGGGTGCATATCAAATGATCAAACACAGAATTCTGGATATTGAAATAAAAAAACGATATAGTATGGCTAATAAAACTTGCTCTTCTTTGAGTCTGGAGATCCCACTGGCAGTAGATTGTGTGTCCCCATATCTATATTCTCTGCAAGTACTGCAACAACGCAGAGCTTTTTCTTTAGCTAGATCTAATGCCATGCCATCTGCAATTTTATATGGCAGATTTTAAAAAGACAGCATATTTGGCTAGACATTGTCCTTGTAACACCAATTGCATTGAGACAATCCCACATGTTTTCCTCTATTATTCTTTCTATGTATATATTTGTTTTAAATATTTAAGCTCTCTTTTAGCGAATATGATGGGCTTCTCCGATTCCTACAAGGTTTACTGCCTTTTGAATGATTCCTCCTCTGACATAGCTGAGAAGCTGGTAAAGTTCTTACAACTCACCATAAAGTGGTGTCAGGAGAAACTTCAGAAATAATTGAGGATATTATCTAATTGTACTGTAGTATATTATTTTTATTCCTTCTGTATCTTGCTCATCGTAATTCTTGTTTGCCAATAAAGGCTAATTGAATTGAATTGACAACTCTGTTGGACTCTTTCCACATGCTGTGAAACTGAGCTGAATAGAGCCAGCATGGGCTGATGCGTAACTGGCCGTATGTTGGATGAATCTGCTAAGCGGAGACCAGTGTGTTGATAGGCTACATGAAATTACCCATTTATAGAATTGGTGCCTAATGGGGCAGGGGTAGTGTTATAAACTGGAATGTTCTGCTGTGATGCAGAGATCAGCAAATGCAGCATTTCTTAACACGGAGATAAGTGTTATCAACAGTGAGTTTCTGCAGATCCACCTGGCAAGTAAGGATCCCATCTCTCTGCCTTGTAGCCACCATGCTGCTTCAGTCCACTATCATTTTCTGGCTTTCTGGCTTCAGAAAGGAGGTTTTGAAGGGCTATGGTTCAACCCTGATCTTTGGGGCATCCATATAACTTGCTAGAACTGATATGATTCTTCATATATGCTTCTTGCCTAAGAACACTGGGTGGGATGTACCTCTGTGTGGCTGTTCTTTCATTCCCCTTCCTTTTTCGTTCTAGGCACTCTTTCTCCACTGTTTTCTGTTCTCCTCTGGATAGCCGTGGCTGTGTGTACATCCCTGCTGTTCTTCTTCCCTAAGCCTGTGGGCATTCGTCCCTTTCTGGTTTCCGTAATGCTCCGGTCAATCTATACAATTGGCCTTGGACCAACACTGATCCTTCTGGGTGCTGCTAACGTAAGTATTGTCAAACTCATTGTCTATAAAAATGCTTGGTTATCTCCCCCACACACACACATTCATCATGGTGGTGGAAAGTGCCATCAGGTCGCAGCCAACTTATGACGACCCTGTGCAGTTTTCAAGGCAAGAGATGTTCAGAGTGGTTTGTTGTTGTCTACTTAGTGACCCTGGACTTCCTCAGTGGTCTCCCATCCAAGTACTAACCAGGACTGACAGACACACACACCCCCGCCCAGCTTCTTTTTCTTTATTTGTTGCCATCATAGATCAGCGAAGAATGATATGTAGAAAGAGTCGGCAGATCTATGTACAATAAAATTTCAAAGCCACGTATTTTATTTAAATAATTTGTAGTCTGCCTTTCTCACTTGGACTCAAGGCAGATAATAGGCTGATTTAAATAGCAGAGACATAATTAATAACAAGACTTAACCAGCTGCTTCCATGTTAAACATGCTGAATTGCAAAATTTGGCCAACTTAAAAGTGGTTTCATTAGAACAATCAGAGAAGAGGAGGAAATCTAAAAAGTTGTTAAGATTGGAGTTATGTATAGAGACCAAAAGTGTGTATTTGTATATTTGTTATGTATAGTATATGTATATATGTTATGTATAAACACCATACAGTATGTAATACGTACATGATCAACTGTTTCATCCTGTCCATTTGGCAGGGGCAAACATGTTGGAAGTAAGGAACATGCATATCTCCCAAAAGAGCTGATGGTAAAGCATTAAAGGAAGCCAAGGTGAAGACTCCTTGGTATTCAGGAAATACCCCGGGCCCTAAAGAGGCCAGGCTAGCTACCACGAGGGCCAGGTCCTTTTCGGTGGCGGCCCCTATCTGGTGGAATGAGCTCCCGGAGGAGATCAGGGCTCTCCGGGACCTTTTACAGTTCCGCAGAACCTACAAGACGGAGCTCTTCTGCCAGGCTTTTGAGTAGGGGCCGCCGCTGCCACTACCACCACCGCATAACTGCGGAGCAGGACCGCCGGGGTGGGCTGATGAGTAATTGGCTCATGGCGTCCCCCTTCGGACTTTTGACCTCTGACCTCCTCCTGATATGCAATGGAGAGTGCGCAATTTTAGTCCTTCATGTATCCTGTGAGTTGTCAATGTTTTTAGCTTCTGTTGTTTTAATTTATCTGTTTTATAGCACTTTGTGCCTTGTAAGCCGCCCTGAGCCTGCGTGCGGGGAGGGCAGGATAAAAATGGAAATAAATAAATAAATAAATAAATAAAATTCTAAACCACAGACGTGTGGACTCTGTGCATTATATCTGGTTGAGACCTCTCTCCTCCCCAAGCCCTGCCCTCGTCACACTCAACCACAAAATATCTAGGAATTTCCCAACCTTGGAGCTGGCAACTCTTGTCAGGCCTGTCCCCAAGGATTCCTCCATCAAAGGCCAAAATAGGCCTGTAAAGGGCCCCATGCCTTCTTACTCACAAAAGCCAGCCTAGAATCCTTTGGTTACCTAGCAACAGCCACTGATGGAATCAGATTTTTAAAGCGCCAGGTGCTCCTTTTATCATTTTTGGATTTTTTCAACTCCCTAGAGGTTTGTTTGTTCATTTAGATTTCACATTTTTCTCCAAACCTGGGTCCCTTTTCAGGTTTGTAGAAAGATCTGTCTTGCCTGTTCACAGCTCCAGTCACCGGATTTAAGTATCCAAAGATTTGATGACTTGGCTCTTAGAATATAAGATATAGATAGTCTGCTGGAATAAAGTTTTTACCATGGTTCCCTACCACCAGAAAAGGCTGTGCGCACGCTCTGTGTAGTCAAAACTCTATATCCCAGATTCGCCGTTTAATTATATGATCTTCTTTGTGGTCTCTGTGCAGGCCACACACTGGGTTTTGTGCCTGTGCCAAACCCTTGCCGGGAGCTTTAAAGACAGACTTACTGGGCGGGGCTTAGCTCAGTCCCCGGCAGCAGGCATTCACTGAGCATTTGGTGTAGTGGTTAAGGGTGCGGACTCTAATCTGGGAGAACCGGGTTTGATTCCCCACTCCTCCACTTGCACCTGCTGATGTGACCTTGGAGTCAGTCACAAGCTCTGGCACAGCTGTTCCTGAAAGAGCAGTTTGTGTCAGAGCTCTCTCAGCCCCACCCACCCTCACAGGGTGTCTGTTGTGGGGAGAGGAAGGGAAAGGCGTTTGTAAGCTGCTCTGAGACTCCAAGTGAAGGGCAGGGTATAAATCCAATCTCCTCCTCCTCCTCCTCCTCTTCTTCTTCTTCTTCTTCTTCTTCTTCTTCTTCTTCTTCTTCTTCTTCTTCTTCTTCAACTGAGGCGAACCCCGCCCCCACTCAGTTCCTTCCTGCCTGCCTCTCAGCTGGGTGGTTTTTTCCTTGCTCTTCTTGACAGCCTTGTCTCCGTTTCTCTCCCTCAGTTGATCATTCTAAAAACACTGCCCCCTCAGAAAAGAGGGGAAAGGGGGAGGAGGAATTGACAACCACTGAGGGCAAACTGGGTTGAATTAAGAAATTTCCTTTCACTTTGTAAATTTAGTGCAGTACAAGTACATTTAGTGTAGTACACTCTGAGCAATATTTATTTTTTTTGAGCAATATTTAAAGTAAGGTACACTAACACACACACACACACATGGCCACAAACTCTGCATGTTGTGCCTCGGAGAATGTCATTGCATTGACTCTTGCCAATACTGCGCTAAATGTACTTGTCAGGTGAAAAAGAATAGAGCGGCATGCCTCAGGACTTTCCTGCTGGAACAGTCACTAACACCAAGGATGGCTGAAGGATCTATCACTTTCATGATGCCACCTCCTTCTTCTAAAAAGCAGGGAGATTCAGCACTATGGGACATGACCCTGTCATCATCAAGAAAAAGTCTAAGCATGATAAAGGGACAAAACAGTCATCAGATGCAGTCCTGGGCCCTCCTAAATCAAAGATCCCAAAGTCAGCCCATGTCTTGAGACCGGCAAATGCCTCAAAACTGTCAAACAACCAAGCTTCACTACCAGCAACAGCTGAACCAATAATCTTGTCTACTGTCTACCCAATCCCCATCTGTGAGATGTGTGGCCACACAGCCTGACTCAGCCTTCAAACAAATGAATCCGTTACCTCCTTCGACTCCACTGCAAATTCAGGAGCAAATGACAGTCCTGAAGCCCCCATCTGTTTACTCAATCTCACCGCTGTGCATTTTAGAGGATGACGATGGTGCTTCCAGGCACTTCTCAGCACCGACCCCCTGCTTATAAACTTCTCCAAGTAGGCACTCTTGGGAATGTCGATGAGATCAGTCCTCCTCAGGATCATGCTGTTCAGCAAGTGATTGTTCAGTATTGGACTACGAAGATGGTGGACATTGGGGATGGCGGTCTTCAAAGTCGAGACAGTCATATTACCATCATGAATCTGGCTATCACCTCTCATATTTTGGGTCGTCCTGCTTGAGGTCTCCATTGCATTGAGGGTACCCTAGCCATTCCAGGTTGTGGTCCTGCTCCTGTTCTCAGCACATCAGGTACATCCCAGACTGAAGATGACACTGTTGCTCAAACTGAACCAAAACCTGATAGGTGACAATGTCTCTTCCTCTCAGAGAGCGCTAAGGGGCTTTTGGATTTATTGTAGTGCATGGCTACAACACTAGGGATCCAGCTTACTTCAGTGTCACCTCCAGTCTCAGACATTGTACATGACATCTTGCAATTGGACCTACCATCCTCCTCCTCCATATTGATCCAGTGCATTTGGTAAAGGATTCCTGGGGCAAACCAGCATCTACACCACAGGTCCCTAAGCGCTATGAGGCCATGTATAAAGTACAGTGTAATGAGGAAATTTTTTACAATCACACCCTGAACCAAATTCTGTAGTGGTACACTTGTCATCTGGTACCTCCCAACAAGGAAGGGCGTAAAGTGGACGTGATGGCAAAGACAATCTACTCAGCTACTTTGCTTGCCTCCAAGATGCAAACATATATATCTTACCTCTCAGCATGCAGTTTTACTGTTGCCAGTAAATTGGAAGCTCTAATGTCTAATATACTGGCTGATGCCCACCCAGAGGCTATTGCATTGCTCAGTGAATCCCGTAGGGTCACTAAACAACAGATAGCGACAGTGAGACACACTAGATCATGTTTTTCTTGGGTCATGGTGACATCAGTCACTCTTTGAAGACACGCGTGGCTCAGGGTGACATCCTTGCTGCCAGTTGTCAAGCAAAAAATTGAGGACTTTCCCTTTGATGGGGAACAGTCTTTCCCACACCACTAAAACAGTGGATGGGAAGAAAAAAAAACAGTGGATGAGATTTGCAAGGATGCTCCAGCTCCATATGACTCATGGAAACGTTGCCAAAATCCTTTCAAGCAAACATATCCTTTCAAAACCAAACCCGCATCTTCGAAAAAGGCTGGTCAACAATTGAAGCAATCACTTTGACTCTTCAAAAAACAACGTTGCAGCCACCACCACCACCGCCACCACCACTCCACCTGTGGGGACACATCTACTTCCCTTTATCAGTGCCTGGGAAGACATTAACCATTGGGTTCTCACTGTTATCCAAATGGGATACGCAATAGAGTTCGATTCTGTGCCCCCCAACTCCACACTGTGTGTTCACCCCCCATCACATCTGCTTCAGCAGGGTGCCATTGAGTATGTACCGCAGTTGTGAGACCACCTCGGTTACCACTCAAGGTACTTCTTTGTCCCAAAAAGAGATCGTGGCAGGCAGCCCATTCTAGGTCTTCAGGGACTGAACAGACACATCAAAAACACAAAGTTCCGAATGGTGACATTACTTCCATTCTACTGCTTCTTTCATCAGAGGCATGGATGGCATCCATAGACTTAAAAGTCACATACTTCCAAACGACCCCAAGATCATCATCTGCGATTTGTAATGGGTCAATCTCAATCCCACTACCAGTACAGAGCTTTGCCTTTTGCAATTTCCACAGCACCTTGGGTCTTCACGAAGGGCATGGCAGTGGTGGCAGTGGCCCTACGTACTCAAGGACTACAGGTGTTTCCCTACATAGATGATTGGCTCCTCATGGTCCTCTCCTCTGAACATCTTCAATGGGATATTGTACAAATGCTGTCCCTTCTAAAATCTTTGGGCCTTTGCGTAAACCAGAACAAATCTTCTTTAACACTATCTCAGAAGATTCAATTTATTGGAGCATCTCTAGACTCCACATTGACCAACATATTTCTTCCACTGGACAGGGCCATTACTGTACAGACTGTAGCAACCAATTGTATCACTTCCCCAGTTCAGACAGCCAAGACAATTCAGTGCTTGCCAAGACTCATGGCTTCCATCACTGTGGTGGTACCTATGGAAAAACTACAGATGAGACCATTACAACTGTGGTTTCCTCAGCATCACAATCTGGTGACGGTATTCCCTTCTCTCAAAGTATGCATCCCAATGACAGTCTTAAGGTTGTTTCGCTGGTGGACCTGGATGTTTGAGCACACAGAACCAAAAAGTTGGTTTATGCATTCAAGTCTGCATAACTGGGGCCCCGGTCACACGGCAAAGGTGCCGCGGGAGAGGCACGGAAGGTGGGCGGATTATCCGGGCGTGATCACACCTCAACATTTGTCTCCCACAGCAGGAAAACTGAAATAGTATTTATTTATTTATTTATTTAAAGCATTTATTAGCTGCCTTTCTACCTTATAGGAACACGATGCAGCTTACAGTGTAAAAAATAACAAAACACAACAACATACATAAAACCACAAGTTAAAATGAATGGTTTAAAGCTGCTGGTAAGCAGAAGAACTAATCAAATGCCTTCATGAAGAAAACCATCTTCAGCTGCTTTCTAAATATCGAGAGTGAAGGGGCCAGGCATACCTCCCTGGGGAGGGTGTTCCATAATCATGGGTCTACCACTGAAAAGGCCCTCACTGTGTTGAGCAGCACCCCAAAGCTGCAAACTTGGCTTTTCAAGGGGAGTATAACCCCGTCCAAGACCAGGGAGATCTTGAGTCCTTGGTCTGCCTTTCTACTAAACCAGAGCACCTCTGTCTTCTAAAAGTCTGTTACTTTTCAAACCTCATTTGCCCCAGTTTAAACCAAGATTTAGGGTGTACATACCCTGACCTAGATAGCCGAGGCTAGCCCTATCTTGTCAGATCTCAGGAGCTAAGCAGGATCACCTCTGGTTAGTATTTGGATGGGAGACCACTAAGGAAGTTCAGGGTTGTTGTGCAGAGGCAAGCAATGGCAAGCCACCTCTGAATGTGGTGGTTTGAAAACCCTGTGGGGTCACCATAGGTTGACTGTGGCTTGACAGCAAAAGGAAAAAGGAGGGGGGGGGAGAGAAGGGTGCACATAGATACGTATCCTTACATTTGTTTTATTCAAATCAGGCAGCGCATTGGTTTGTAGATGTTTTAGAAGTACTAGCAATCTTAAACTTAATTTTATTTATTTACAATTTGTGTACCACATATCTGCCCAGTTAGAGACCACAAGGCTGCAAGCAGTTAAGAAGACGTTTTAAAACAGCTTTTAAACAACAGAACACATGCACACACGCACATGCATAGAGAAGAATTCCAGCCTCAGCCAAGAAGCAGATGAAGATGCTCCAGATGAGGATGGCAAGTCTTCCCCCTCCCCGTCACTGAGCAGGCACATCTGGAATTCAAGCTCTTGGGTTGAGATTGCAAATCTCAAGCAGGAATGAGCACTGAAACTTTTCATTTCCTTTGCAGCCATGGGTTATGATTGCATGTGGTCCCTGTGCCATTAGAGAAGAAAATGGTAGCCTTATAAACTCTCTTGTAGTCCAAGCTCTCTCACATTTAGCATGCTATTTTAAAGGGGGCACGTTTTGGGTTCTTGAAACATAGATTGTAAGCTTGTAGGCCGGGCATTTTTTATTTTTACATTTTGTACAGCAGCACCTCTCACTGTCAGATAGATGCTTTGTGAATAACTGTAGTCCTGTGTTTCTCTCTCCTCAGCTTTGTAACAAGGTAGTTTTCTTAGTGAGCTTTGTTGGGAACCGTGGCACATTCACTCGTGGCTACCGAGCAGTCATCATGGACATGGCGTTCCTCTACCACGTGGTCTACGTCCTTGTCTGCATGTTGGGCCTCTGTGTACATGAGTTCTTTTACAGCTTCCTGGTGAGTAGAGGCGTGAGCTGTGCAGCTTGGGTGAGCCCCTCCTGCCAAACTGCAACTCCCTGGGGTCAAGGCCCTTAGACCACTAGCACAGCCGTTCATTTCAGATTACAAATCCCATTTCCTGCAGCAGCAAAGTGTCATATATACAATGAACAGGAAGAGATACCAAATGGTTCCCTGATGAGTGTGTCCGTGTGATATCTGAGTTTCAGATATTTATAGTTGCATGTGAGATTTTAGATGATTGTAATGCACTCTACATGGGTCTGCCCTCGGATTCAACTTGAAGACTGTTTCAAATTCTCGGAATCCTAGTCACACACCTAAAAGCTGTGTGTGAAACAGCCCTTATGAGATCCCAAGGGTAAAAACCTTCAGTCATTCCTGCATGACTTTGGGCCAATTGCACTCTTACAGTTTGATCTACCTTACAGCATTGTTGTGAGGATAAATATGGAGGAGGGGAGTGCCCTGAGCTTTTTGGAAGATGGATGGGATAAAAATACGTAGGGGAAAGAAGGGCTGTGATCACACAGGCAGTTTGGCCTGACACAGCTACTCTTCCACCCTGGATCAAATGGGTGGAGTCACACAGCCACATCTGTCAGGTGTTCCCCCGGCATACTCATCCCGTCATAGGACGACTAGGAGCTGGGTTAAAAAGGCACCCCATCGCAAGAGGTATTTTTTGTTCCCTGTGCATTAATTGCGCATGGCCAGATGTCTGAACACAGGGGAGTGTGTGCAGACCACATTTGGCAGTCTGAACCTGCAAATCCATTCCCGCCGCTAGGGAGGGTTTAAAAAATCTTTTGCCTATATGCACATGTGCGCATATGCATGTGCATGCACACCTGTGCACACACATGCATTTTGGGGGGGGGAATTGGCCAGCATGCTCTGTGGCTGATGTGCTGCAGTAATGTGGATGATTGACCATGGGATGGTTGTGTGGGTAACGTGCAGCAGGGTGTGCTGTCTGCATGATATGCTCTGCAACACTTTAAAATGGTACAGTTACAGGCGGCACCATATCGTGCCAAGCCGCCAGTGTGACCACAGCCAAGGTCTAACCTATTAGCTCAGTAAATGGGAACATTTTCTTGGGCAAGCCCCCTTGAAATGAAATGAGTACTGTTCATTTCAGGAAGGGCTGTAGCCTCAAGCACTTCCAGTTTCAGGATTTATCTAGGAATCAGGAGTAGAAAAAGGGATTGGGGGAGGGGCAACAACAATGCAGTTGGGCATCTGCCACAAATCGATCTGAGGTCCCCCCTCCCTGTGTTCTGCCTATTTTGTATTTTGCCTGGAAACTTCTCAGTTTCCTCAATTTGCAAACGAATAATGGCAGCTTCCGTAAAAGACAACTATCAAGCCTGACACTATCAAGGCCCCCCAATCCCCAGCAACTGTGGGTGTGTTTGGGGGGCATCTTCCTGTCCAACAGCATGATATTGAGGCCATGATCAGTTCTAGAATCTGGGGGGACTGGGCAGAGAGCTCCTGGGGGGGCCTCCCCTCTTCTACCTACCACCAGATCCCCTGCTCGTGCCTCCCTTCCTGCTCAGCGCCCCACCCATGTGTCCCTCTACTTACCTGTACATTTTCACAGGCTGCCTGTACTGCCTGCGTCCTTTTCTCTGATGGTTCTGGGCAAAATGAACAGCTGGGCTCACAGCTAGTGGAGCACTCACAAGTGAGTGAGCAGTAAGAGGAAGGGGGGATTGACAGCAGAGGGCTCTGCCAAAAGCCCTGTGCCCCGGCTGCTGCCCCACCTGAAAGTATGCTGACACTAGCCCTGTGTGAAGCCCAGGACACATCTCCTGAAGTCCATACAGACTGGCAATGCATTCAAGAGCATTAACCTTCCTCTGTCAAGTCAAGAGCAGGGGTCTGCAGCAGACAGATTGGTTCTCTGAAGGCAGAAGTTTGTGCCAACTACCTCTGTAAGTGAAAAGGTCTGAGAAACAGCTAGTGACTTGGGTACTCACACTGTGAACCACTCTTGAAGTGCAGTGATTCATGGAATCTGTAATTTAGAGGCCCTGCAGCAGCAGTGACCCAGCGTGTTTCTTGTGCACATCACCTGTCAGCACTCTTGCCATGGCAGTTGCTTCTGGCTTAGCCATCTGCGAGCAAGGGCCATGGTGGGGCTGGCCTCGCTGAGTTTGCCTCCCTCACAATGCATTGGATCTGACTTTAGGTACAGTTAGTCAAACTGCTGCCTCTGTTATTGCTCCTAAAGTCATGTTGCCTGTTCTGTGGTGGCCGTTTCTGTATTTCAGAAATCCATGATTCATTCTTAGCAGCATAATTATAAATATTCCCCACTGGTTTCACAATTGGCTTTTGTCATCAGGTGTTTTTGGAGGATTGCAGAAGACTGCTTTTTCTTTGACAATCTATCCATTCCCATTCTTTTAAATATGGCTGTAACTGGAGATGTTTCCCAACCTACAGGGGGCGTGGCATACGCTAATAGCCAGTAGCTCATTAGCATACCATATGCTAATGAGCTCCTGCAGCTCTTTTTTCTACGAAAAGACCCCTGGTTAGGACATTTGCTAGTTTCTACACACCAAGGTGCATGTGTATATGGGAAAATCTTTCAGTACACATTGTCACATTGCAGTGTTTTATACTGGTTGTGTAAGCCACCCTGAGCCGGCTCTGCTGGAAGGGCGGGGTAAAAATATAATAAATAAACACATTCCCATTTACAGCCATTGCCTCACAGCAGTGACTTTCATGAGCATAGTGGCACATTATTCAGGTTCTGGGCTCCTTTGAGTCACTGAGAAGGATCAATCAGGAGGACAGTGAATTGGATGTAAGCTCTTCTGTTTGGCTGTATTGCTATGTACTTGGGCCATTCTGCATTGGGATGTGTGTTCGTATATTTTCAGTCCGAAAATATTCCTTAAAAAACCTTGTCAGTATTTTTCAGATATATTCAGTTATTCATATGGTAACTGGGATTTTTCAGGATTCCAGTAAATGGGTTCTGAAAAATTCTGGAAATATTCAGAATTGTCCAGAAATATCAGGGACAGCATTTTAAGGCTTTTGGGACTGTTTTTCTTCAGTTTTATTGTGTGTCTGTGTCCATGTCTTCTTGCCAAATCTTGGCATTGGCTTGCCAAAATTGGTTTGGCTTAGATTCTGTGCTTTGAAATTGGTTCTCTTGGTCTTGCAACAGTGTCTCTTGCTTAAGTTGGTTTGCTTTAGATTCTGTGTTTTGACCTGGGTTGGATACTCTGGTTTGACATTGCTTGGGTTCTCTGATTTGACATTTGTTAGGTTTGCAATAGTGTTCCTTGGTTAAGTTGTTTTGTTTTGGATTCTCTGGTTTGACATTGGCCTGGATTCTCCAGTTTGGCATTGGTTGTGTTAGGCTTACCACTGGCCCATGGTTCGGCTGAGATTCCCTGGACCTTCTTCTTGGTCTCTGTGCATTGCACCTGTGGGATATAGTGCGCCTGCACCGATTGGTAAACTTAAAAGCAGAAAAGGATTTTCGTGCCCATTCCCCATGTCTTGTCAGACTGACTTCTGTCATGCTGTTTGGACCTTTCCTCTCTTCGATCTGTAACTTACTGTTTTTTTCCTCTTTTTTCCATACTTTCTCTTTTCCTTTCTAATCTGTTGGTCACTTGAGACATTTGGATAGCTTAGTGACTTTCTCCAGTGGCAGGACCTCCCCGTCCCACCTGACCATCAGTACTGTGCTCCAAACACTGGGGATTTTTCAAGAGGTGCCTGAAGTGTGGTAGCAAAATCGCACCCCAACGGACATTCTCTTTGCTTCCCATGCCTTGGAGAAGCCCACTGCATGGAGTCATGCACACATTGCTCTAAGTTCTCCAAACAGATGAGGAAGAACCAAGCAGCCAGACTTTGCATCGCACTCCTTGAATCGGCACTGTCTCTGACAATGGCATCATCCTACGAGACTTTGGGCCATGCTTTGATGTTGACCCCAGCTTCGGCATCAACAATGGCCTTATCACTGAAACCGGCTCCCTCCAATGCTGATCGATCGATGGTGAAATGCTCGATTCCAGCTTCTGAATTGGATACCCCAACTTCTGCCGAGAAACACAGAGAGGGTAAGGAGCACAAACCAGACAAACAGAAGAAGCATAAGAAAGACACAGAGAGACCCAAGGGCTCTCCAGCCAAGGTTACCACAACTCATCACCGAGTGTCAGAGCCTCTTCCTACTCCTCCCCTCAAGTTGCTTGACTCACCTATTCATGGCCAGTTTGTCGGGAGAACAGCCTCGCCTTTGGCACAACCCATACGTCTAACTCTGACCAAGAGATGGACCTGACACAACGATCTCAATCTTCCAGTGCCAAGAGTTTCCACACCGAGCCTAAGGGTTGGAATACTGGGTCTTTCCATCCTCCTTCTCCATACACCTAACATCAACCTCTTGAAGACTGGAACCAATCTTCAGGGTTCCAACCATCACCCCCACTTCCCGTCCCATGGGACCAATGACAATGGCAGTATCGGTATGGAACATACCCACTCTCCTCTGCCATGCTGTGGCTTTCGGGTTGACTGTTGATGGACTGGGATCATCAATCTACTGATACCGAGGTCCTCTTTCGACACAGGAAGTGCTGCCGAGACCATTGGTACCGATCAACAAACAAGATTCTAAGGCCAAATCTTCACCATCAGTACCCATCCCCTCGATACCAAGGGCTCCCACACCAACACATTTTTCACATCCCTCTGAATTGGGCACCTCTTCTAACTCTTCCAACCATTATTCAGGAGATGATGAATCAGAGCATAATGCTGGTCCATTCCCACCACAGGATGTGGTCGAAAATCTTCCCATATCACCTACAGAAGATCTGAAATCATATGGTGATTGCATCAAATGTATGGGCCACACACTGACTCTATCCACAGTACAACCCCCACGCACCGTGACCAATACAGCCTTCAACATCATGCAAATGAAATTGTCAATGACTATTGCCCTACCTATGACCTCTGTCTTCCTACAAGCTGCTAAGATATCTTGGTCTCATTCAGCTTCTACCCCCATCTCATCCTGCAGGATCGATCATATATATAAGATCCAAGAAGCAGGGGCTGAATTTCTCTTCACACACCCCAAACCCAACTCAGTAGTGGTCACCTCCTCTTCCAAATGTCAACGCACCCACTCTTCACCTCCTGACAAAGAAGGGAAGAAACTGGATTCCTTAAGCTGCAATTTCTACTCAGCTGGCGCCCTAGGTATAAAGACTTCCAACTATGCCATCTGCATGGGCAGATATCAAAATGCCCTCTGGGGACAGGTGTCTGAATTCATTGCATCCCTACCTGAAGACATGAATCGTCATGCTAGATGCATTCAAAAGGAGGGAATGCTCCTAGAGAAACAACAACTCAACACAGCCAGACATACATTGGATGTCTCAGCCAAGACACTCACTTCAGCAATAGCCTTACACCGCCATGCCTGGCTAAGGTCCACCACCCTTC
Organism: Gekko japonicus; assembly: GCF_001447785.1. Classification (NCBI taxonomy): domain Eukaryota; kingdom Metazoa; phylum Chordata; class Lepidosauria; order Squamata; family Gekkonidae; genus Gekko; species Gekko japonicus. Next base: position 88,653 of record NW_015161951.1, on the reverse strand, counting down.
AGCATGACACAAAATCATACACTCACCTACCCTTCGAAAAAGAAGGCTTATTTAGCTCCACTACTGACATTGTCCTCCAAGATCCTGACAAAAGTATCACGACATCTCATAACTTGGAGGTGTCTTCATCCAACAGACAATCCAAACTGAGGTCCTGGTCTTGTAGACCCTTCAACAAATCACCTCCTGACCAACCATGGCAACCGAGATCCCCACATACTCCATCTTGTCCTTCCTACAGCTCCAAACCTAAATTCTCCATGGCTACACAGTCCAAGACCAAAACTCCCAAGGGTGCGAAACAGGACCTTTGACTTGACACCTCTGCCATACCCTTCAGTCCCCACATGTCTCCATCCATACTTACCTGCTTGGAGACAAATCACTTCAAACAAGTGGGTACTCTCTGTCATCTCACGGGGATATGCAATAGAGTTTATCCACACACCAATGGCTTCCATCTTCATTCCCACTCCTCTGTCCACTGTCTTTCTGGAAGAAGTGCATCACCTGTTAGACAAACAAGTCATAGAACCTGTTCCCCCCCCCCACAACTGATACCGTGGCGTCTACTCCCGTCACTTCATGATCCCCAAGAAAGACAGAGGTCTCCATCCCATCATGGACATCAAAGCACTAAACCACTTTATAATATACAAAAAATTCCACATGACATTGCTACCAAACTTCCCACCCCTCATGTGGAAAGAGGCCTGGATGGCAACTCTGGACCTACAGGATGCTTATTTCCACCTGTCCACTTATCATCACCACAGGCAATTCCTCCGATTTGCCATAGGGGAGCAGCATTACCGATACAAAGCCCTTCCCTTCGTCATCTCAATGGCTCCCTGCATATTCTCAAAGACGATGGTAGTCATTGTAGCCCATCTTCATCTACAGGGCATAATTTTTTCCCCATATGTAGATGATTGGCTACTAGTAGTGGACTCCAGATCCACCCTTCTACAGCACATAGAAGTAACCTGACCCTACTACACTCCTTGGGCCTTCAAGTAAACCACAAAAATCCATCCTAATTCCCTCCATGAGGGTTCAATTTATTGGAGCAATACTAGATTCTCAAGCCTGCAGAACATTTCTTCCTCCCCAGAGGGCAGAGGACATCATTGCCCTAATTCAGTGACGGCAAACCTTTTAGAGACCGAGTGCCCAAACTGCTTCCCAAAACCCACTTATTTATTGCAAAGTGTCAAGATGGCAATTTAACCTGAATACTGAGGTTTTACTTTAGATAAAACAACTCACACATTAACTTAAGATGATCCAAACAAAGTAAGGAAAGCAATCCCAAATGTTTTCATTTACTTAAAATTATTTGGCAGAGAATTCGACACTTTAATGATGGTCTGGGCCTGGCTGGGGCGATGGCACATGTGCCCACAGAGAGGGCTCTGAGTGCCACCTCTGGCACCCGTGCCATAGGTTCACCACCACTGCCCTAATTGGTCTGATTCAGTCATAAAATGATGCTTCCACTCTTCAAATCCAATGTCTGTTGGGAATGATGGCCCCCACAACCTCAGTCATAGTTTTTACGAAGCTACATATGAGACACCTACAACTTTGGTTTTTGAGGCACTTCAACCCCCTACATCATCCTCAGTTACACGACTTCCACTTGCCCACCCCCATTCTAACTTCCCTGGAATGGTGAAAGGAGGGTCAGAACCTCCTGGAAGGAGCACCTTTTCATCCTCCTGTTCTATCCCTAACAGTGAGAACAGATGCATCTCTCTGGGGCTGGGGAGCCCACCTAAACAGCCTTTGTGTAGGTGCCAACTGGGAAGCTCACCTTGCTCATCATCACATCAATTATCTGGAGCTCCTGGCGATATGATACACCCTCCAATCTTTCCACCACATGGTCCGTCATCGGGAAAATAGGAACGGGAAACTATAAACTACAGGAAAAAGTAAAGAAAAACCACTAAAAACCCAAGAGGTGGTGGTCATACAATGGTTACAATACAAAGCTTATAATAAAAATAAAATATTGGTTACATGAAATGTGATCATTAAATTCGCTTATATGTTTCAAATCCAGCACTTCTGACTTCTTAAAGAACAATACAAAAGAACTCTTATATGTTATTAACATAAGATAAAAAACAGACTTCAGAAAAAATTAGCATCTCATTTTTTGTCTTTTCTTTTCCTCAAATAATATCCTGGCTTTGGAGCTGCTGCCCCAAGTTTCGAGTCCAAGTCCTCTCCAGTAGATGATTCATCGTCACTTCCCTTGTGACTCTCCTCCTTTTCTTCCTCTGATGGTCCAAGCTGCTGCTGCAAGAACGCACTCGCTTTCATAACAGAGTCAATTTTTCCCTTTTGTCTTTAAATTTAAACAGCATGCCTTCAGGTATGATCCATTTGTAGGGGATATTATTCTTTTGTAAAAACAAAGCCAAGTCTCTGTATTTTTTCCTTTTCTTTCTTATTTCAAAGGGAATGTCTTTCAAAACTCTTATCTCCTTGCTGTCAATTTTAAGGGTAGTTCCATTTGTTGCCTTTAGGATCTGGTCTCTCACTTGTCTTCTGGAGAATCTAACCACCATCTCGCTGGGCAGATTATTTTTCTTTATAAATTCTGAATATGATCTATAGATCACATCCATTTCGCTTTGAAGAACATCCGCTTTTAAATCTGCAGCCAGACCCAGAGCATCAATCATGATCTGCCTTAGATTCTCCTCTTTGCTCTCAGGAACTCCTTGAAATCTCAGAATAAAGCTTGCTTTTTCCATTTGCAGCTGTAGAAGCTGAGCTTCGTCTGAGTTTCTCTTCTTTTCCATCTCCTGCATTTGTTTTTAAAGCTTTTTAGTGTTGGCATCCATTTCTTTAAGGTTCTCAGCTGTTTGCTCAGTTTTTTTTAATGTTCTCACTTAGTTGCTGTTGCTGTGCAGTAAAATTATCGTTGAGCATCTTCATTTGCTCCAGCAGGGGTCGCAAAGCATCTGTTAGAATCTTAGAAAAGTCTATGGTTACATCCGCTCGCTGGGCTGGCAGTTTCTGAAGAAGACTTAAGTTTTGGATGCTTATCTTTCTCCATCTTTTTCACCAACATCTTTGAGGATGTTTACATTCAAAGTAAAATTGCCAAAAGTCTCTCAAGTCTGCAAAATGCCTAAAAGTCTCTTGTAAGTTCTTTAATCTCATCTCTTTTGCTTCTGTTTTAAGTCTGTTTTTATTTCAATGGGGGGGTTCCCGCCTCCCCTGCTTTAAGGGGGACTTTTGACCGATTCTCTGGTCATCGGGTAATTTCAGTTTTCACAGACAATATAACTGCCCTCTACTATATAAGTTGACAGGGTGGCACAGTCTCACGGCACCTCTGCAATCTAGCCCTAGAGATCTGGGATGAGTACCAAGCCCAGAAAATCTTCCCTGTAGCCTCCCATTTCCTGGGCAACCAGAATGTTACGACAGACTTTCTGAGCGTGGGGGGGGGGCATCCCTCCATCAGTGGGAACTCAATTGGAAGTACCTGCGAACGGTCTTCAATGCCTGGACTCACCCTATGGTTGATGTCTTGGATGTCTTTGTGACCAAACACAACACAAAATGTCACAGGTTCTGCTCTGGGGGGGGGGGGGCTGGGACCCACTCTCCCTAGGAGATGTACTCTTATACCCCTGGTCCCACCAATACCTATTTCTCTTTCCTCCCCATCCCTTTGATCACCAGAGTGATCAACAAAATCATGAGGGAGTTCCTGAAGTACATCTTGATTACACCATGGTGGCCTCGCCAGCACTGGTTATCAACACTTCTACACCTCTCCAAGGGATCATTTCACCACTTCCCAAGAGTGTCAAAACTTCTGCTCTCTCAAGGGGGCTTAGTACTCTACCACAATGTTCCACGTCTGAAGCTCACAGCGTGGAAAATTCTCTGACTGATCTGCAACATAGGATAGATCATGTCATGCTAAACTGCAGGAAACCTTCCACTCTCAGATCCTATAAGTGGAAGAAGTTCCTGTACTATCTCGACTCTGTTAAGCTACCTCCACCCCCATCAAGCCTTTTTATTATCTTCAGTTTCTTACTGTCCCTGGTAGACCAAGGCTTAAGTCATTCATCCATTGGAGTTTACTTAGCCGATATCTCGGCCCACCATACTATCAATGGGCAATCCGTCTTTACTCATCCGCTCACTAGGAGGCTCATTTGTCTCTTCCCACCAGTTTGTAATCTCACGCCACCCTGGGATCAGCAGCTGACCAATCAGAGAGTAGGGGGTGCAGGGAGAGAGCTGCCTGGCAGCCGCATAGGAATGAATGGGAGGAGCACCTTTTCCCCCTTTTGACCCATTTAGGGGTTGAATTTCTAAAAATCCCTTCTTAGCAATCACCTATGTCATGGTGGGAGTGCTTTCCCCGAATTTGGTGTCTCTAGGTCCAGCGGTTTGGCCTGCGTATTGATTTTATGGTGAGGGGGCTTTTTTATATATATAGATGGCGATCATTTCCTAAAATCAGTAGGCATTGGTTTTAGGTTATATGCTCCATTTACGCAAGGCTTGTTGGGCTTCATGTGGACTGCGTGTGTACCCAAGAAGGCATTCAACCGTCTTCTGTAGTTCCACATTATAAAGGGAAGTCAGTAATGGTGGACAAGATGTCTTTCAGTGAAACTTTTTTGTTGTTACTGGTTTTCTCATTGAGGAACCCGCCATACGTTTTTAAGGAAACCTAGGGTTCCCCAGGTTGCAGTTTGAAAACTTTCACACTAATGCATGTGTGGGTTTATCTGGAAACACGATTGTATTTATTCTATTTATATGCATTCGTTATGTATTCTGTTTATATTCCTAGAACCTATGTATTCTACTTATATTCATCTGTTTCCTTGTTTTGTCTTCTTTCCTCCAAGTTATTTGACTTGGTATACAGAGAGGAGACGTTGCTGAATGTCATTAAAAGTGTTACACGGAATGGACGCTCCATTATCCTGACTGCTGTGCTGGCCCTCATCCTTGTTTACCTCTTCTCCATTGTTGGGTTCTTGTTCTTGAAAGATGACTTCATTATGGAAGTGGAAAGGCTGAAAAACAGGACACCTGTGGCAGGTATTGCTCCTTTTGCCAAAGCTTACTCTTGCCTGGCATTGCCTATGAATCTGCTCTCGGTGTATTAGAAATCCATTTCTGGGCTGTCAGTGGACCAGTGAGAAAAGAACACTGACATACTGCAGTATTATTTGGGTTGTATAATTTTGCCAGTTTGGTTTCTTCAGCCGTTTCATTTTGTCACTGATACATGATGCAGAAAATAATTTGGAATGCACAGGGCAAAATAGGTGTTTGATAAAATAAAGCTGATCTATATGTCATTTACTCGCTTTGGAATTGTTAAATTAGTGTTTTACTCAACTCCGTACATATTTACAAATGAGCATCAAACAGTGTTTTCATCCTTGAAAATCCTGTAATTACTCTGGTTTCAGGAAGATGATCCAGCTGCTCAATGTCCTGCTTGTCAGCCTTTGTGAATAATTTTTAATGTTCATGTTCATAGCATGGGGAACTCCTACAAGATAATGACTCAGTCTTACCCCACCTTCTGGAGCAGATATAAATTACCTGCCTACCATTTTCTTCTCACCTCGACACAGAGAGTACTCCATCTTTCTGTGTTATACCTCTGAGGATGCCAGTCACAGTTACTGGCAAAACGTCAGATTCTACAATGCCAAGAGCATGGCCACACAACCCGGAAAATCTACAGCAACTAATTTTTAATTTTAAAAAAACAAAACACCTGACATTGTTTTCATATCCGATGTTTGTTTCTAGCTATAATGTATTTCATCCTAACTAGATAGGAGCTGTGTTTGATGTCAGTTCTTTAATTTAGGAAGAAACAGCAATGAAATGCCTGTGATATATACACACACAAAACCTTTATTGGCATGAAAGCACAAAACATTATGGAAATACGGGAAAATGCTAAGATGCATCAGTCACTTACACTTGGCTATTCAAGCCTCGACTTCTGATTGCATAATATAAAAATTTTGCAACAGCCTCCATTTTTTCGCAATTAGAATTAAACAGAAGAAAGTGAATAATTGAGTCATCAGAGTGCCAGTTCTTACCCTCTAGAAATGGAGTAATAAAATGAGATCGGATATCCCTATAGAGGGGGCAATGAAGTATGGTGTGTGTAGTGGATTCTGTATCTTTTAGAGAGCAAGGACAAAGTCTGTCTACATATGGTATCTGGCGGTACCTCCCTAAAAGCACATCTGATGGCAGAACATTAAAACGTGCAAGCATGTATGCTCTGCGATGATGTGAGGCTGTTAAACTTGACAGATACTTCGCAGTAGAGCCCATGTCAAAAGTCCCCAACCTGCTTCTGGAGCATCTGCTGGCCCTAAGTTCTTTCGATGTCAAGAAATCTTTGTTTAATAATATCATAGGCTTGTTTATCTGACAAGGGGGCTAAATAATCCAGGGAGCCTGTGATATATTGTAAAGATGGAACAGTGGTATCTTCTTTATTGTGACTGCATTAAGGTTCTTCAGTGGTGGTCTGAATTATTTCTTTGTTTCTTCCAACACTAAATAAATTGCTGGAGCAGATATTCAGACCAATTTTAAATTCAATGAATTTCCACTATTTGAATTTTGGGGCTCCAAGCTAAGAAGTAGTAAAGTGTAGTTTGGGTGGGTTTACAAAAGATCCTTGGGTATTCAACCATTATTTAATTATTGCTTGGGTATTCAACCATTATTTAATTATTGTTAGGGAGAAGATCAAACGTGGAGAGATACTAAATGTTCTGTAGTACATACAAATGAAGGAAATGGACCCATGTATTTTGTGATGCATTTTAATTTGGATGCTATGAAAATATGCCCACATTAGGTTTGTGACTAAGAATTTGGTAGCAAGTCTGTGCCCTCATATTTAATGTGTATGCCACATTTTTCATAATTTTTTGTGCATGCAGAAAATCAACCTTTGCTGACACTGTGCTTTTGTTCTGTCAGACACTGGCACAGTTCCCACCACAACTTTGACAGCAATGATGGAAACATGTGAAAAGGATAATTGCACTACTACAATACCAGCCATAAAATCAGGTTAGTAGAATGGCCACAAAACAGTTTGTATTTCAACAAGTCATTATGTATCCATTGGGAGGGAAAGTAGCATGGTATAGTCCAATCTTGTCAGATCTTAGAAGCTAAGCAGGGTTGGTGCTTGGATGGGGGACCATCAAGGAAGGCTCTGCAGAGGAAGGCAAAGGCAAATCAGCTCTGCTTCTCACTTACCTTGCTTACCATTGCTTTCTTAGAATGGAATCAAGACCAGCCCTAGATCAAAATGGCACTAAGGCCAGAAGCATCTTTGGCAACTATGTCTGCAGATGGAGGTTTCACATTATGCAACTAGTGATGTGGATTATAGCCTATGAAAGCCTATGCTGTAATGTTATCTGTTATTCTTTAGTGAGCACCAAGACACCTTTTTGGTTTTTGTTGTAACAAACTAAGAACACTACCCCACTAGAATATGGGTAGAGTACATGCATTTTCTATGACTGAACATTTCTATAACTGTCGTACACATTGACTGACTTGCACTTCCCTGCCTGTTATGCATTTCTGAGAATGTCTATAAAGAACATGTAATTATCAGAAAGTCTAGAAGATCTCATGAGATTCTACAAAGGTCCAGAACACTACTGGAGGTTAGTGAAAAATTAATCAGCATACAGAATACCTGAAACGTTTTACTTCAAAGTTTACACTTCTTTCCCCTTTGTCTCCAACAACAAAATGAATACTGTGCTGAGACTTTTTGTATTCCCAACACCACTTCATTAGTTGCTGCTTGCGGGAGTAGGCAAAATTTTATACACCATCATGTTACATCAGGCATTTTCTTTCACTGGGTGTTACTGGGAGAGAGCAGAGGAGATGACACAGGGCTACTGCTGTTGGTGGCAGCCATGTGTTCTCCATTATGATCTAATTTGGCCCTTAATAGATACTCAGTAGACCCTTGGGTCATATATCTGTGTTATACCCACAGGTGAGGAAGATGATGAGGATGGGATTGAGAGGACATGTGACACTCTGCTAATGTGCATTGTGACAGTATTGAACCAAGGCCTGAGAAATGGTGGTGGAGTTGGAGATGTGTTACGCAAGCCTTCCAAAGATGTAAGCATTTTGTGTGTGTGTGAGTATATGTGTGAGAAAGACAAGTTCAAAAATCAAAATATTTCACTGAAGTGAAAAACAATGGGTAAACCAAAGTTAAGGCGTTGGCTTTTCCTCATGCAAAGAGCCTGGATCTGCAGGGTCCATTCCAAGCACTTTTAAAGTCCTATTGAGTTTAATGGGAGAGATGCTAAGCATTTTCTTAACTCTTCTGCTAAGAATCACGAGAATTCATAAGTGCCTGACTTTGACTGGATCACGACCATGTTTATGTAGTAAGTTTTACACCAGAAAGTTGACTTTCTATGGTTTTCCCTCTGATGGTCATGGCCCCACCCCAGCGTGCCTGGGGTGACGTGCATGTGGTGCGCGCGCGCGCGCTACAGCTGCCAGCCGGGAGTCCCCCGCTGGCGGCTGGCTTCACACTTGGCAACCCTAAGCTGTGACATTGCCCCCCACAGTCTTTTTTTCTTAATACTCATTTGATAGGGTGTGGCTGAATGAAAGTAGGGTGGGAAGTGGTACCCTAGATTTCTGTGTAGGGGCCAGAATGTTTGTCTTCATTCTCCGCTTAGGCTAGGATTGCCAGTTAGCACCTGGAGAAGCAGACTTGGCCTTTTGTCATAACAGTGGAAGTGGAGATTGTACCATGGCTGAGCCTCCTGAGCCTCCCACTCACCTGCCTCCGTCACCTGTTAGAGGCAAATGTTAGTTCCCCACACCAAGCAAGCTGGGAAGAGTGAGCAGGTGGGCCTTGAAAGGAAAAGCCAAAAGTAAAAATTGTGGCATGGCCACCCTCTGCCTCATCAGTATTAATGGCAGAAACTGCTTCTCTGGCTTGCAGCCTGGATCTCTTTATTAAATTCTGGCTCCTATATTTAAGCTTGGAGTGTCTGGGCAGCATACTGGAAGTGAATAGAGGAGGGAAGGGGAAATTACACCCCTGCCGATAATAATTCTGGAAGGCTCGGTATCATGTTACTCACAGGCAGCAAAAAATGTGCAGGGGCTAGTGACACCTTAAAGACCTGCATATTTTATTGTACCAGGGCTATTTTTGGGCAGGAACGCACAGGAACGGCGTTCCGGCTGGCTTCAGAGTTGGCCACGCCCACTACATCCAAAACCTCTGTGTGTGCGTGGCTACAGAGGTAAGGCCTGGGGAGCAACACCCCCCCCAGCAACTCCGGGGCAGGCGGGCCAGGGGGACCCCTGGAAGGATTGTGGAGGCATTTAAATGCCTCCCCCGGCCTGTCCAAGGGCCGGCTTGCCAGGACTCCCCGCAGCCGCGGGGCACCCAGGCAAGCCAAGGGAAGGCATGGGATGTGTGGCCTAATAGGCTGAGTTTTTTGCTGCTGGGTGTGGCCTATTATGCTAATGAGTTCCTGCTGGGCTTTTTCTACAAAAAAAAGCCCTGATTGTAACATAAACCTTTGTTGAACAAAGCCCATCTCCATTCCACACAAATTTATGCTAGGCTCAGTCTTTTAAATTGCCTCAAGACTCCTTGTTTATTTCTCCCCTGTAGTAGACTAATGTAGAAAAACAGAAATCTATAAAACCAAACTCATAGCTCTGTATGTCTATATTAATCCCCCTTAAACTAGCTATATATGGGGACTAGAATGTAACATGCAAGATATGGCCATTTGCTTGTATGCACTTCTGGGTCTAAACTGATGCTATTAAAATGTGAATTAGTGTTTTTTCTGCTGGGTGCCAATTTGACATTACAGAGACACTTTATTGTCATTCCAGGAGCCCCTCTTCGCTGCCCGGGTTGTTTATGATCTCCTTTTCTATTTCATTGTCATCATTATTGTCCTGAACCTCATCTTTGGAGTCATCATTGATACATTTGCTGATCTGAGGAGTGAAAAGCAGAAGAAAGAGGAAATCTTAAAAACAACCTGCTTCATCTGTGGTATGTGGGAACAAGTCAGAGGAAAGCTTCCTGGTTTTAAGCTCTACCTTCTGTAATAAGAAGTTGTCTACAACACCACCTCTTCCTTGAAGTTAACAAACTAAACGACAAGTCAAAGGGAAGCTTTGTTGTTTGTTTGGTGACGAGTAACTTGTAAAGAAATTCTATCACCTCCCCTGGTGCAGAGCCACGCAGAGTTCAAAATGTGTTGTGCTTCTTAGTATTGTTTTCTACAGTTTGACTATTCATCCCTTCCCATATTTGTTACATGCAGTGTTGATGAACTACAAAAGATGGCATGCATGGGGGTGGGAATTTCAGTCTAGCCTGAAAGATGGCTCGTCGTCTTGATACGGCTGATCTAGCCACTTGGATCCACACCACAGTAATATTGAGACTAGACTACTACAATGCACTGTACCTTGGTCCCCCCCCTCAAAATCAAGGCCTTTCGTGGCCTTCAACCCTCATATGTACAAGACCACCTTTCCACTTATGCTGTGCCACTATAGCTTCGCTTATTGGAGCAGAGTCTTCTGCAGGTGGTAAGTTAACCTGCAAATGGGCAAAATCATACACGTGCCTTCTCTATTGTGACTCTCACCTTGTCAGGAAAGTTTCCACTCTCATGGCTTTCTGCAAACATCTCTAAGAGATGAAGGGGTAGCTGTTACTGTTCTAGAGGGTAATGGATTAGGACTGGCCACTGAGAGGGTAACAAACCATATTGACTGCCTGACAAAGTCTAGAGGCCACAGGAGTAAGGTTGCAGGCCTAACGTGTCTGGGGAATTATAGATGTTTATATGCAAATGCTAGAAGTTTCCAAGGTAAATTGGGGGAGGTGTAATGCTTCGTGTCAGAGGAGAACACAGACATTGTGGGCATTTCAGAAACTTGGTCGGATGAGGATAGTCAGTGGGATAGAGTGATTCCTGGATATAAATTATATCAGGAGGATAGGGAGGGAAGGGTCAGAGATAGACTGACTCTGTATGTCAGAGGTGTTATATAGTCCAGTAAAATTGAGAAATTGATTCATGTAAAGAAACACAATGGATGGAACTAGCCCAAAAGGAAGCTTAATTGTGTGAGTTTGCTATCACCTGCCAGATTAAAGTTAGAGGGTGATTTAAAAACAGCAAAAGAATTAAGGAAACCAGCTAGACAAAATAACTCATAATAGGTGATTTTAACTATCCACACACTATTGAGTCAATATGTGTTCAAGTCAGGAGAAAGAGATTGGGTTTCTAGATACTCTCAATGACTGTGCCAGATAGTCACAGAACCTACAAGAGGGGAGGTGATCTTGGACTTGGTCCTAAGTAATGCTCAATACCTGGTGAGAGATGTAAGCGAGATAGCAGCGGTTGGGAACAGTGACCATAATGCTATTAAGTATAGCATTTATGTAAATAGGGAGTTCCCAAAAAGACCAACACAACCACATTTAACTTTAGAACATAACTTCTCTCAAATGAGGGGCCTTATCAGCCCCGTAGCTAAGGAGTTTGGGGGGAGGGGGCCAGGGAGGCCACAGCCTAGGGTTTCACGGTATCCACTGAGGCAGGGGTCAGCAGCCAAGCGGAGAAGCAGGGTGGCTCCGGCGACGGGGCAGAGAAGACACCTCCTTCGCAAGGTCCATCCACAATTGCAACAAAGCAGGACGGCAAAAGAGAGCGGGACAGAATGGCTCTGGGCTCCTCACTGGGCTCACTGCAGCCTAGGTGGTAGCGTTGCTCCTTCCACTGCAGCCAGCGTGGGGCTCGCCGGCTGGCTGGCTGCTCCTCCAACATGCCTGCAGGCTCCCCGGCCACTCGCCTCCTGCCTACCCACTGTCCCCGGGTGCCCCGGGCTGCCAAGCCGTACCCAGGCTGGCTCCCTCCATTGCAAGCGAGCGAAAGCAGGGAGGGGAGGGAAGGGAAGGGAAGGGGGAGCGAGCTGGGCTTCTCTGGACCTGGGTGAGCAGGCAGGCGCGGCACGGCGGCTTCAGCGGCTGCCCCAGTCCATCTCTGAGCGGGGGCACTTGGAAGCCCTGGCTACATGGCATGTGTGGCAGCTGCAGGGCTTGGCTGGGACCCCTCCTTGCGCACGGATGTGTTGCTGCCCTCCTCTTACCTTGGGCTGAGGGCAGCAATGGGGGGAGGGGGAGCTGCGGATTGGAGAGGGGCCCATAAAAACCGTGGGTGGGCGGGCCCCGTGGGCCCTGCGGTAGCTACGGGCCTGGGCCTTATGAAGAAGAAACTGAAAGAAAAGGTAAGGAAGGTCAAATCCTTTCAGAAAGCTTGGAGACTATTTAAAATTACAAAACTGGTTGGGAAAAGTCTGAATAGGTATAGAAAAGGCCTGCATGGTTAACAAAGTAATGGAAGCAGTAAAAGGTAAGAAGGATTCCTGTGAGCTGCGGAAGGCTAGTCCAAGTGAGGTAAATAAAAGGGAGCACCAGCTTTGGCAAATAAAATGAAAGTCGGTGATCAGACAGGCAAAAAGGGTAGGGTTGCCAGCCTCCAGGTGGGGCCTGGTGATCTCCCACTTTTACAACTGACCTCCAGCTGACGGAGATCAGCTCCCCTGGAGAAAATGGCTGCTTTGAAGGGGGGACTCCATGGCATAAGGCCCCTCCCCTCCCCAAACCCCACCCTCTCCTGGATCCACCCCCAAAGTCTCCAAGTATTTTCCAACCAAGACCTGGCAACCCTAAAAAAGGGACTATGAGGAACATATTGCAAAAAGCATAAAGACCAACAATAAAAATTTCTTTAAGTACATTAGAAGCAGAAAACCAGCCAGGGTGGCAGTGAGGCCCTTGGATGACCGAGGGGTGAAAGCCTTACTAAAGAATGATAGGGAAATGGCAGAAAAGCTGAATGCATTTTTTCCTCTGTCTTCACTGTGGAACATGGAAGGTGTTGTCCACTCCAGAATCACCAGTTTCAAGAGAGGTGCTAAAAGACCTGAGTCAGATTGAGGTGACAAGAGATGAACTGATGGACAAATTAAAAACTGACAGATCACCAGAGCTTCAATTTGAAGTGCTGAAGAGTTACTATCAGAATTTTGCATAGTATCCTTCCCTGACATTTTATGGTTGATTTTGCCTCCTGTGGCAGACATTTTGTGTTTATGCCCACCAGCTGTATCAGAATTCCAAATGCGCCCACAGGGTCAAAAAGGTTGATTACTCCTGTTCTAGGATCTGCTTCTCCAAAAAGCACAGAATGGGGAGACATCTCTGATTTTTAGCTTCTACCTTAATTCCATCTCTGATGATGTTTCATTGCATTTGTATGATGTGTTTTCTGTTATTCTTTTCGATTTCCTTGACAGGCTGCGGAGAATCAATTAAACCTTTTTTTGTGTATTTCTCTTTTGTCGCAGGGCTTGAGCGAGACAAATTTGATAACAAGACAGTTTCATTTGAGGAGCACATCAAGTCAGAACACAATATGTGGCACTACCTTTACTTTATAGTTCTGGTCCGCGTGAAAGACCCGACGGAATACACTGGTCCTGAAAGTTATGTGGCTCAAATGATTGTGGTGAGTCAGTTTCAGTCGGAGTTGTGGAGCCAGGGTATTCTGCTTTAACTATGGGAAGCCTCTATATGTACAGTGTCAAAGGCATTTTAATGCATTTGCAAGCATCTGTGGCGAAAGCACAGCACTGGATAAAATGAAAAGATGAAGGCGAAATTCACAGCTCCTGTCTGCCCACTGGGCTCCTGGACATTGTAAGTTTTTCTACATCTGCAAGTGAAATGGGAATCATGGGAAATGGGAATCATGACAGCACTCCCTACTCCTTTGTTTTGCATTGTCATCATTTCCAGAGCTAGACTGACTGTGTACTAACCTGTCCCTGCAGCAGTTGACATTCGTAGAGACCCCAAATCTGTGCAGACAGCATGAGGGAGATGAACATACATTCATTTTATTTATTTATTTATTTATTTATATTTACATTTATATCCCGCCCTCCCCACCATTCGGCAGGCTCAGGGCAGCTAACAACATAAATAAATGTACATTAAAATTCCAGTTAAAACTGTCAGTCAGTATAAAATCATACTATATGTAAGTGGCTATTAGCCACAAGGTATAGATAGGGGCTCTGGGGCAAGTGATGCTCTGTCTTCTTGGTGCTTGGGGGGGGGGGTCAACAGTGGGAGGGTTTCTAATGTCCTGGCCCCACTGGTGGACCTCCTGATGGCACTGGTATTTCTGGCCACTGTGGAATACAGAGTGTTGGACTGGATGGGCCTTTGGCCCGATCCAACATTGGCGTCTCTTATGTTCTTATGTTCTTAAACATAACTTACATTAAAAGATGGTGATCTTCTAATATCAACTGTCAGCTGAGTGGTGTCATCAGGCTCCTGCCCAGCTATGAAGCCTCAGTTGATGGCGCCATTGGTACTGCTGGTAGTCGGGGCAGAGTCATAAAATCGAGGCGGCACCCTACTTAAAAGCCTGGTGGAAGAGCTCCGTTTTACAGGCCCTGCGGAACTGTAAAAGGTCCTGATGTCTTCTGGGAGCTCGTTTCACCAGTGAGGGGCCACCACAGAAAAGGCTCTAGCGCTTGTTGTGACCAACCTGGCCTCTTTAGGCCCCAGAAGAACCAGGCAATCTTGGGAACCCGATCTTAGTGCTCGCTGGGGTACGTGCTGGGAAAGGCGGTCCCTTAGGTAAGTAGGACCCTGGCCATATAGGGCTTTAAAGGTAAGAACCAGCACCTTGAACCGTATCTGGTATGCTATAGGCAGCCAGTGCTGGGTTTCTAGGGCGGGCTGGATGTGTTCCCACATAGGAAGACACAACAACAGCCTCGCTGCTACATTCTACACCAGCTGTAGCTTCCAGATTTGGGGAAAGGGCAGCCCCATGTAGAGAGCATTACAGTAATCCAGTCTTGAGGTAACCAATGCGTGGATCACCATTGCTAGGTCATTGCGTTCAAGGAAGGGAAGCAACTGCCTAATTCATGCCACTCTCTCTAGCAGCTTTCTTGGGGTCATGCCACTCTCTCTAGCAGCGAGACAGGGCAAGAGAAAGTTATATTTGAATTACTGCTTTGGTTTAAGTGCTCCCATTGGCCACAGCAAGACCAATACTAGCTCTCCTAGCAAAACCCCTAGAGACTGGCCCTGATCACTCTGCCTTCCTTAGACTTACAGTCCTATGTATGCTTTACAAGGTCCATTGTATTCTGTGGGCTTCATTTCTGTGTCCTAGATTTGGATTTCAGCAGGCTGCATTGATGGTGATCTGGTCCCAGGAGAGGCCCTCTGGAAGGCTGATCCCTCCAGGCCCTCCCCTGCCGTATCATCCATCCCCCACCCCATTCACCACCCAAAGGGAGTTGATTGATGTTGGCCACTACTGTCCACTGTGATGTTGGCCACTACTGTCCACCACTTGGAGGTGATGGTGGCCACTACTGTCCACCAGATGCCTCTCCCAGGTATAAATCAAGTGTTTCAATGATCTCCAATGGAATCCTAGAGTTCTCCTAGGATTCCATTGAAGTTTTTGAGCTGTGCCCATGTTATTTTGGAAATCGGGTTCCGTTTTACCAGTCGCTGTTGAAGATAATTGAAACACTTGATCTATACCTGGGAGAGGCATCCGGCTGTTATTCTTTCCACAGTAGGAGTCTTCTCCTGCATCTACTTTCTGTTTGGAGGTCTATGGACACTATCTATGTATGGAATTATAGAAGAGCCTACTGTTGGTTTTGAATATGTTCTTTTTTCAAACTATGTTTAATTGTCATGAGTAGGGTTGCCAAATCGGGCTGGGGGGCCGGGAACCCCCCGCTTCCGCGGCCCGACGTCGGAGGGGAAAACCATATGGTTTTCCCCCCGACGAGCTCAGCCACGCCCCCAACGTCAGCACGTCGCCCGTCACTTCCGGCGACGTGCTGCCGGCACGCGCGCGCACACATTGGGACGACTCCAGGACCGCGGCGACGCTCCCCCGCCGCGGGGGGAAGAAGATTTGGCAACCCTAGTCATGAGCAATCTGTTGGATCGATGTCTATACACTCTATTGGGTTGTGACCACTAACCCTTCTTTGTATTTCAGTGAATGTAATATATAGTTTTGAACATAGTTGTGAATTGTAGATGGTCTTCCCTTGGTGGGTGTTGTTTTTGGCTAACCTCCAAGTGGTGGCTGGAGATCCCCAGGGATTACAACTCATTTCCAAGCAACAGAGATCAGTTCCCCGACTGTATGATTATGATCTATGCCAATAAAGGTTTTGAACTTGAAAGATCAGTTCCCCTGGAGAAAATGGCCCTAGACACCTTTTCTCATCCTGTAGCTCCTGTAATGCATGCCAGTTTAGGAGCCCCGTGTTTGTCTCCAAATGTGTAGCTCCGCCCAAGGTTTCACTGAAATATGGAGCACGCAGAAAAGCAGCTTAGATTACTTAGGGCCATTCCCTCTTCAAAGGTGACTATTCACATGAGCAGCAAATTGTAATAATAGAAATACATATATATTTGCTGATCAGTGAATAACAATGCGTTTGCTGGATGTTCATAAATGTTCTGCTGACTCAAAATGCAACTTCCATTTCACAGACAGTGCAGGAGCTGTAACTTGTTGAAGTCAAACACTAAACTTGGTAAATGTTGCTCAACAGTTGAGAGAAGGACTGAAATTCATGGTGGCTTCATTATGAATCATGAATTAGTGGGCTATCGTGGAGAGGTGACAAATTTAGCCATAAAAATCTCACCTCTGTAGCCACACCTTCTCTTGGAGAAATAGTGTTAACTGTTTTTGTTGTGCACATGTTCACTGACTTGAGTCCAAGCAGATAAAGTGGAATAGAACATCCTCTGGTATATATAATTCTATTTTGGTCATGGACTCCCCTGAACATTCCAACACGCTCCAAAATCAGTTAGCTCTCTGATCTGTCATTCAGAGGGTCTCCCTATCCACTGGCTGCTTTGCCTGAGTCCTGTCTCCAACATTCTAAACAGTCTGCTCTTCCTCTCCCCCCCACAGCCAGTCAGAACATAGAGGTCATTTGCATATGTGGCCTGATTCGCCTTTGCCTTGGAACACAGAGGTCGTTTGCATATGCAGCCTCACTGGCCTTTCCCTCTAACATTCTAAACAGTTTGCTGTTGATGTTCTGAGGTAAAATAAATTTCCCCTTAGTGTCTGTTGGAGGAAATTATGGTTGCAAATTTCCAGGTGAGGGCTACAGATCACTCAGAATTACTACTGATTTCCAGATGGCAGAGATCAGTTCCCCTGGATAAAATGGTGGATTCTGTGTCCTTATATCCTGCTGAGATGGCCCATGTATGCCAGCCAATGTGATGTAGCAGTCAGGGCTTCAGCTATTAATACTGATGTCCAGATGACCCAGATCAGTTCTCTTGGAGACAATGGCTGCTTTGGGCAGTAGATTCTATGGCATTATACCCTGCTGAGGTCCCTCCCCAGGCTCTACCCCTCAAATCTACAGGTATTTCCCAACCCAGAGTTGGCAACCGTGTAATCGGCTATGGTACCACTTTCCAGACCCTTGAAACCCAGAAAACATGGCACAGGAGGAGGTGCTTTTCTACCTTAACTGCCACTACATAACACCCCCCTCCCCCTCAAAAAATAAGTCAGAGGTGGAGAGAACCATATCTATTACCATGAGGCTGTCCTCCCATTCTACCCACTTGGGGCAGCAAAATGACTTGAGACAGCCCTGCCTTATAGCTAAGCAGAAGGAAAGAAACATGGCTTGCCTCCCTCCATTTTCTGCTTCCCTCTGCCACCCCACCAGCCACAGTCGGGACACTCATCTGGAGCTTCCTTCTAGATCCCGTTGTATTTCTTCCCACAACGAGCATTACTCCTAGTTTATAAATAAATGTCATTGATTGATTTCCCCCAAGTGGAATGGCTCCATTTTGAACCCGAATCTAGTGTCCTAAGGAAGCCTGAATTTAACACAAACACACACACACACCCTTCCACCAAAGGAGGAGTCTTATCTGGTGAGTGTTTCAAGGATTAGAAATTAAGAAGAGCCCTCTTGGGAAGCCTGGAAACCATGTGGGAAGGTGTGATGCTCTGCCCCACTGTTTGCCTCCTAGCAACTGATGGTGCAACTTGGAATTCTGTTCGGCAGAACCAGCATGGTGTACTGGTTACAGTGTTGGACTAGGATTTAGGAGACCTGGGTCTGAATACCCACTCTGGCATGGGAACTCGCTGGGTGACCTTGGGCTCATCACTGTCATTGTCAGTCTAAACTACCACACAGCTAGGCTTGCCAAGTCCCCCCGGGGGGCGGGGCAACCCCCGCCCCAGAGGCCCGTTCCCCGTCGCCAGTGGATCGGGCCCCGGGGGGGGCCCCACCCCGATGTGCGCGTTGCCCAGAAGTGACGCAACCACGCCAGGCACGCTGGGGGCGGGGCCACGGTCATCCGAGGGAAAACTCTCTGTTTCCCCCTCGGATGGTCGTGGCCCCGCCCCTAGCATGCCCAGCATGTCACATCACTTCTGGGTGATGTGTGTGCGGTGTGTGCGCGCTTTGCGCACGCGTGCACACTTCAGACGCCAGCTGGGAGTCCCCCGCTGCAGTGCGACACCAGACTTGGCAACCCTACATACACCTTTGTTTGTTATCAGGATAAACTGGAGGAAGGGAGAACAATACGGGGGGGGGGGAGTCTGCATCAGGAAGAGGGAATCAGTGGAAATTGCCAGTTTAGTCTTGATCCAACCCATGCTGTGAAGGTGATATGCTTGTAATGTACAACAGTCAGTGAACTGCCTACAAATCCAAGTGAAAAGCTAGAATGTTTTTACTTGAAAAGGTTCTCTTTCCTGGTTCTATACACCTGCCTCAAGTAAATCTAGCTGGATATATTCATGTTCTTACAGTGTTAAAAATATGTGTAATTATTGGGGTGTGCTTTTATTTTCCTGGAGTTATCACTAGATGTATATAGATGCATAACAGCTCCTAATTCCTCTTTCCAATCCTTTTTCAGAGCTGATTGTTTTATGTCGTCTTGACAGTAAAACATCAAACCAGATTGGCAGAAAATGAGTTGGCTTTGTAGTTTAGGATAAACATTTATCAAAGTCTCTTTTCCTAAAGAAGCTGTGGGAGTGGCATAAGAGAAGTTGTGATTGTAGGATCCAATCTGGCCCTTAGAAAACCCAGACATTGTTTATCTAAAAGTGGTCAATGCTGTGAAAGACCACTGGATGGGGTGCCATTTAAGTGGTTGCTCCAGGAAATTGTGTGGAATTAACTGTAACAACTTTGTCAGTGACTCTGATGTGTCTGTCTCCAGGGCTATTTTTGGGCAGGAACGCACAGGAACGGAGTTCCGGCTGGCTCACGAGTTGGCCACGCCCAGCAGGAACTCATTAGCATAATAGGCCACACCTAACAGCAGAAACTCATTAGGACTGGCTACATTAGGGGTGTGTGGCCTAACATGCAAAGAAGTTCCTGCTACAAAAAAAAGCCCTGGGTTTTGATAACAAACAAGGTAAACAGAATAAGAAGCAAAAGGTGAGTGTGGCTGGATGACTACACTTCTGGTAATGTGAGGTGTGGCATAATATGCTAATGAGCTGCTCTGTCAGGGGTGTGGCCTAATATGCTAATGCATTTCTGCTGTTGGGTGTGGCCTGTTATGCTAATGAGTTCCTGCTGTGCTTTTTCTACAAAAAAAAAGCCCTGTCTGTCTCTAAGAGTCATTTTACATACTCTGCTAGGGCTCAACTCAGCACGCCACCCCATGTGCCATGGATCCTTGGACACTGTTAGATATAGCCGATGGTCGGTCTTTCTCTTTCAAAAGATTAATTTCTCTCTAATAATTTTTGATAGTTTTCTGTTACACATCTGTAACTTCAGCCCTTGAAGGGGGCTTTTGCTCTTACACACTGACAGTTGGATGGTCCCTTAGCAGGAAGATAGGAAGGTTTGGGAAGACGATGCCTGTCTCTGAGCATCTGCAGAGTGAAATGCTGAAATTTTTGCAGAACATCCCTTCTTATCCCTTCTCTTTTTGAATGTCTCTTTTGAAAGCCAGTGTGGTATAGTGGTTAAGAGCGGCAGACTCTAATCTGGAGAACAGGGCTTGATTCCTCACTTCTCCACATGAAGCCTGCTGGGTAACTTTTGGCTAGTCACAGTTCTCTTAGAATTCTCTCAGCCCCACCTACCTCCAGTGTTCCCTCTAAGCTGAGTTAGTGTGAGCTAGCTCACAGTTTTTTAGCCTCTGGCTCACACATTTTTGTCTTAGCTCAGGAAGGATGGTTCCAGAGCAAACTAATTTATACAGCAGCCAAATCGCTCACTCGCAGCTTTAATACCAGTAGCTCACAAAGTAGAATTTTTGCTCACAAGACTCCAAAGCTTAGAGGGATCATTGCCTACCTCACAAGGTGCCTGTTGTGGGGAGAGGAAGGGAAGGTGAATGTAAGCTGCTCTAAGACTCCTTAAAGTAGAGAAAAGCAGGGTATAAAAAACCAACTCTTCTTCAAAACAGAATTGTTTCAAAACAGACTCAAAGGTCATAAAAGAAGAAAATAAATTGATTATTGGATTTAAGGGAGAAATTGGGTAAAGAGGAATAAAGACAATTTTTTAAAATAATGCTCGATAACAGCAGTTGGTCAGTCCCTAATTGTGACTCAATGAGGGTTTTTTGCTA
Organism: Gekko japonicus; assembly: GCF_001447785.1. Classification (NCBI taxonomy): domain Eukaryota; kingdom Metazoa; phylum Chordata; class Lepidosauria; order Squamata; family Gekkonidae; genus Gekko; species Gekko japonicus. Next base: position 67,826 of record NW_015161951.1, on the reverse strand, counting down.
TGGGCCACCCAATCCATCACTGTTATGGTTGCTGGTGGAAGCAAAACTCCGCTTGGCTCATGTCCGAATGGACCCCTCATGTGTAAATCAAATGTAATGGCTGCCTGTTACTTTGAGAACCATCGTGTTATTCAGCAATGGACTCAGCTTTACCATTCTATGTACGCTTGACAGGGAGCAGGGGCTGATCCTGTCTGTATGGCAAGTGTGCCTGTGTGTCTATTTTTGCACCCAATAGAACGTGTCCTTTTTTGTTAGCATCACAGAAGTAAATAACTCTGCAGCACTAACTGCTAAATACAGGCAAGGGACTTGCATTGGCTTTCTGAAAACACTCTATGTACCAAAGTGCCCTTGAGCAACCTTTTTGGCCCAAGTGCTGGAGGGGAAATGTAACATTCACCTGTGAAGATATTGATGAATTGGCAAGCAAAATAGCTGGGGAAAGAGGTGAGTGCTATACTAGGCCAGAGATGCTTGAAGTAAGTGCTGTCAGCATTTCAGGGATTCGCTTTGGATTCTGCCAATAGCTGGGCAGGTCTGGGAGGCAATGAAAGGCATGAGCCCCACCTGCTGCCTTCTCTCTGCACCTCTGGCCCCAGCAGTACCCCCAGTGCCTTGGTTGCTTGGCCCCATGAGACAAGCAAAATGCTTGGGTGTGCAGCTGGTGGCAAGCATGCAAAGGGTTGCTTACCCCTGCTTTGGACATTCTTCTGGCCACATGAAAGCATCTTTCTGCAAGGATTGCTCATGGATTATGAGTTACTTTTCTACAAGCAGCTCTGGCACAGCTGGAGGAACATTAAAATGACTGACTATGGAAGCAGGGACCAATCACCGGGGGGCTTGTCACATGAACTGTTCCTGGATCTAGTGTGGCTGGGAAGACTTCTGGAGGACACCTGGACGACAGAGCTATTGTAGAATTAGAAACACGATAGTCTGCTGGATTTTCTCATAGTGCACATGATCAGTAACATGAATCATTAGTCCTTTAAAAACAGATTTATTTCTTACGTTTTTTTCCCCTGACCTCCTGTTTATGCTTGTAGCAAACCAAAGTGGAGCCATGGCCAACAAAAGAGAGAAATGTTTTGTCTAGCATACAAATCCTTACTGGTGGTCATGGTAGTACAGGGAGAGCAACGGGCACTGCCAGCCCGCATCTCTCCCCCATCCTGCAAGAGGGAACCAAGGAAATGGAACTGGGGAAGGGGGCATCACTCCCCCCCCCCCATCTTAATGTCACCAGGAGAGAGGTGTAGTTTGGACCTAACAGTCAGTGTTGTTGGCACTAAGAACATGGGTCACTGTCAGGGGGAGTGTTGGACCTGAAAAGGTTTTTCTGTTGGAAATGTTGTCTTAAGTGTTTGCAGCTGACTAGCAAGGAATCACCTTGGGAAGCTCTAAAGTTATGCCAATGCTTTTGGGGACTTTTTTTTTTAAGGAATGTTTCTTGACAATGTACCTGTCTGCTTAAATGTGATGTTTGTCAATTAACTGATACTACAAAAGCAGCACTCTCCTTGCAAGGAAACCAGGCTTGTAAAGCTCATGGAACTTTGTACTGCTGAAGAAAGTGGGAAGAAGCAGGAAACACGATAAAATCCTTTGTGATTTTTTTTTTGCATACATCCTGAAGCTAAGAGCATATACTGTGAAGCCTCTGCTAACATTCTTCCACTTCCCTGGGCAGGAAAAGAATTTAGACTGGTTCCCTCGGATGAGAGCCATGTCCCTCGTCAGCAACGAGGGCGACAGTGAGCAAAATGAAATTCGGAGCCTGCAGGAGAGACTGGAGTCCACCATGAACTTGGTCAAGCAGTTGTCTGGACAATTAGCTGAGCTCAAAGAACAGGTACGTTCATTGGCTGTCTTATTTGACCATTTGACAGTGAGTGTAAATAGCTGCATGCAGGCCAGAGAAATTAGCCACTCCACTGGATCACAGGCCGGACATTCCAGTGCAACGAACTTGTGTCACTGGGAAGTCTTATTCTGAATAATGGCTGCTATCGTCATACAAACAACGACGACTACTAGCACTTTATTATGGGCTTAGAATTGTTTTAATGGTAGCTTATGTTTTAATGTAACTTACCTGTTTTTATGTAAGCTGCCCTGAGCTGGCTTCGGCTGGGGTAGAAATTCGATAAATAAATAAATATTCCAACTGCAAAGAAAGCTTATCAAGTATATGTAAGAATGTGGTAGGACAGGAGAGATTCTTCAGGGCTGTCAACTGCTTAAAACATTGTTGTTAATTACCCTTAATTAATCAACACAGTGAATGGGCTGGGAGCACCTTATGCTGAGGAGTGTTGAGACTAAAGAATGATAGACTTAGTGCCTAGAGTGGAGACCATATGGAGGCTGCTGGGAAGAGGGTATAAATAGGTATTAATCTGCTTTATAACTGCTCAATTGCAAAAAAAAAATTACCTCTTACCCAAAATATCACAATAGGCCCCTTTTTAAGATATCAAAGGAAGCCTTAGATACCTTCCACTTTAGTAAATGAAAGGAACCTTTTATTGTTAGAGGGAAACATACTCTTGTTCTTGTTCTTTTTACTGCAGAATCAAAATCAACAAATTCACCAGTGCAATCTTAATGCTCAGCGACACCAGTAAAGATCTGCACTCCTTAATTATAATTGGGCTCCCACCAATTAATCAACTAGCAGCTTTTTAAAAAATTAGCTGGGTAGACATGAGTAGGATTCTGGGTAGACTTGCTTAAGTGCTCTGTTAAGGAGACAGCCTAAGCAGGTCTATTCAGAACTTAGTCCCATGTTATTCAATAGGGCTTACTCTCAGGAAAGTATTCTTTTGATTGCAGCCTTAGTTGTTTAATTTACCTCTTTAAGCCCATTAAAGCAGTGATACTCTGTGGCTCTCTGACATGTCACCTGTGGCTCTTCTGAACACTGTTCCCCAAGGCTGAACCTGCCCCATGTTTCAGGAAAATGGACAAGGTCCTCACCTGGTGGGACTTCTGGTTGATAGTTAGTTCCCACCTTGAAACAGCTGCTGCCAGAGGAACAGGTAAACCCCAAGCTTCCCTGAGGTGCAGACCTCATGCCAGGGATGGAAGTAAATGTGACTTCTTTGTTTAGCGGTAATTGTGAACACAGCTCTCTACAAGCTACAGAATTGGTACCACTGCTTTAAAGCTTCTAGTTTGTAGGTAGGGAGCAGGCAAGTAAGAAGTTTAGGACCGATTTCCCACAAGCTGCTGCTTTGCGCTCGCTCTTCCCTTTGCCCCGATCATACGTGTCAATTTCACACCAGGTGTGAATTTTGCCCCACAGCTTCACCTGCGTCTACTCAATCCTGTTTTTTGAGGATTGAGTAGAGGCGGGGAAAATCGGGTGAAGCTGCAGGGCAAAATGCGGGCACGCAGCACATAGTGTGAAATTGACACGTAGGGAAGAGCGAGCGGAGCAGCAGCTTGTGGGAAATAGGTCTAGGTTTGAAACCAGATCACTGAGAAAGGAAAGTGCAATTCAGCTACTCTAGATAAAGTGAATAACAAAAAGAGTCACTCTTTGTATGCAGAACTGTTGTGATGAAAGGGAAATTGCCCTAAATTAACTCACTAAGAACTTGCCTTCTGAAAGATAATCCCGTAGATTTAAAGAACACCTTTCTCCTTCAGTTTTTCTGTATCAAAACACCACTGCTGGTTTTCCTCAACTCTGTATGCGGGGGGGGGGGGCACTGTCTCTGTGCAAGGCTTGTAATTGTGTTCTTCCTGTTGACTAAAGAGCAGTCAGAAGCTCATCTCCTACTCCCTTTTCTCTCCTCGTTTAGATGACGGAACAAAGGAAGAACAAGCAGAGGCTGGGCTTTCTGGGGTCTAACACGCCCCATGTGAACCATCACATGCCGCCACACTGATGCCATGGGGGAAGCGTGACCAGCTTTCTTTCCATCAGTATTCTCACTTGATTACAGAACGCCGAGATGGGGCGTGCTGAACGGCACCTATTGTTGGGAAGTTACAAACAACCAAGTGCCAAGATGTTAAGTGGTGGAGCTCTGGGAACAATTTGTAACTATTTTTCCATGGCTGAAAGGGCCCCTGGCTCAAATGCTACAGATAACAAGGAGGGGGGTTCTTTGACATTCGTTACATGTACCAAGGAGGAAGAAGTTCCCTCAGTTTACACTTCCTTGTGATTCAATTGGCTTCTTTGGGGACGGCTACCAATGAAAAAGCAAGACAATGTTTGGCTCTGTTGTTCTGAACACTATCATAATCCTTGCAAAGGGAATGGAGCAAGAAAGGGACAGAGAGAATAGTTTATTAATGCCGAATGCAGCAGCCTCACTCAGAATCTGTAGAGGGTCTTTGTTGTTGCTTTTGCCAGCCAGCCTTGTTTCTCATGCTTCCTTGGCATTTTCTACCCCCATTTTAATTATTGTAAATGTCAGCAGCAAAAACAGTAATATTACAGCAGATAAATTTGCAATAGGAGATGAACACAACCATTCTCAAAAGAGAATTTGCTGGAAAAGATCTGTTCCAATGCAAAGGGTGTGTCAGCTGTTAGCTGTGCGGTTCTTATTTACCATGATGCAACAGCAGTGGGGAGAGCTTAAGACATATGCACAGAACCACTGATAATATTAACTGGAATAGATTTCTTTGCTCCTGGATTTAGATGTTCCCTATTAAAGTGGCTGCAGGTAGAGATTTCATAGCGAGAAAATGATATATCATTTAAATTACATATTGTATGATATATTCTATCACTAGTATTAGAGATTAATTTTGAGGGGTGTAAACAGCCTTGTGCTGACTTTCTGGAGAGAATCGTAATGGTGTTATTACTATCCAGAAACCACAGAAAGAAGCGGTTGGGCTTAAATTGACAAAGATTAGGTCCAACCTCTCTTTACTGTGGAATGGTTCCTTTAGTGCATTAGGTAACCACAAAGGTTGAAACAAAGAAAAAGAAAGTGAAATATAACTGTCCCCTAGTCCCAATTTTTGTTTAATTAATGGAGTGCTCAGTTTGAATTATATCACTGACGGAGGCTTATTGCAATTTATATTGGTTTTTGCATATGGAGACATTATGTACCTTTTAACCTGTATTTATATGAATGGACATTTGTCTTATATTGGGATTAGGTACTTCTATGCTTAACCATAGGATTGTTGTTTTTAAATGATATTTTAGCACTCACAACTGCATTATTAAAAATTATATATTATATTTTGTACATTTGCACCACGTGCATAGTTATATTTTACTTTCCACCTTTTTGGTTACCTTTCTCATCTAGGGTTGTATTTTTCACCCTTTTTTGGTTGTACTCATCCTCTAGTGCATTAAACGTCCAGTGAGACAGGAATGGGGTAGTATGTTATTGCCCAGCTTCTGATCAACTTGACTGTCGCTGGAGACTGGTGTGGAAGAAATATTGGCCCAGGACTCCAGTTCTTCCTCTGATTTTCTGACAGAGATCACGGCCAGGTCCTCAGCAAGGACTCTACCATCATTGCATCAGCTCTGCTGGGGGGGGTAGGAGTTACTTCATCAGACCAAGAACCCTTAAGGAGCAGTTTACCAGGAGCACAAATGAACTCAGTTCGCATTGTATTTCAGTCTTGGACTTCCCTATGGGCCTGCCTCAGATATAGCTTTTAGTACAAAGTGCCGATAGGGAATAGTAAAAAGTATTTGTGATATTGATCCAAATAAAGTAGATATTCCCAATTCTGTATTATAAAACTAAATCAGGGGACCAATAGCAGGTCTGGCGGTTTCTTAGAAGTCATTAGTGCAATCTTAACACAAATCAGGCGACAAGTGATTTCTCAGGCCTGAGCAGACAGTGGGCTTATTTTGCAACTGTCTCGTTAACATGTGTGTGGTGCAGCTGTTAGGTGTCCACAGAGCCTTTCATTTCTTTCCCTTCAGAATTTCCTATGTGGCATTTCACATCTCTTGAGCTTTACACTGAGCTGTGCAGACAAAAGTTTTCAAGGCCAGATTCTGTTTGCATTCTGGGCCTGGACCTTTACCTCTAGAGCACATTTGTGAGATCAGAGGCGTAAACTCAACATTAGATCACGTATTTTTCTCTCAGAGGTTCCTCTCATTTGAACCAGCTCAAAAATAATTCCTCCTCTTCCATCTGGAAATACTAAAGGAACTCAGTGCCAAATGAGCAATGGATTTGCAAGCCACAATTTGCAGTGCCACTAAGTTCCTGGAAGAGAGACCAAATGGCTTTTGCTGCCCCTTTTTAGGTACCACAGATTGACATTTTAACCTGGTGGTGTGAAATCTCCTTACAGAGTTCTTGCATGGAACTGAAGCCAGTCTCAAGGAACAGCTGCTGTTTCAAGGAAGTCATGTAAATGACATCCCAAGACTTGTAATTTGTGCACCTCTAGAGGGAAAAGAAAGGACTGCAGTTTGGTTAGGATGTCCTATAGCAGTGATGGCGAACTTTTTAGAGACCAAGTGCCCAAACTGCGACCCAAAACCCACTTATTTATCTCAAAGTGCCAACACGGCAATTTCACCTGAATACTGAGGTTTTAGTATAGAAAAAACAACCCATACATTAACTTAAGATGTACAGAAATGTACAAAACAAAGTAAGGAAAGCCATCCCTAGTGCTTTCACTTACTTAAAATTATTTGGCAGAGAATTCGACACTTTAATGATGGTCTGGGCCTGGCTGGGGCGATGGCACGTGTGCCCACAGAGAGGGCTCTGAGTGCCACTTCTGGCACTCGTGCCATAGGTTCGCCACCACTGTCCTATAGCAAGCTATGTCATTGCTCAGAGGTTAAGCACATGTTTTCCTGGCTAAGGTCCCCGGATCATTCCCTGATCTCAGATTGAAAGGATTTCTCTCTGAATCCTTGTAGAGACTTGCCAGTTACAGTGAATAGCACTGAGTAAACTCAAGACTTTCCATATAGAAAGAAGTGGACACAGTTAAAAATGTAGCACTATATGAAGAGAATATATCATTTTCCATCTCATGTGCATTGGACAAGCATAGTTTTGGGAGCCAGTGGAAGATGCGGCTTCCAGCAGTAGGTTCCTGTGGTGTACCCTCAGCAGGCAAAACCAACATTTACCAGCATTATAGGCTAGAGGCCAGTTATCCTTGACATTTTCAAACTATGGCATCTCCTCCTATTATAGCGCATGGCATGCAGCCCTCAATAGAGGGCAGCTCAAAGCAAGAACTGAAGACGTTAGAATAGAAATGAATTCAGAAGGGAAAGTTCTTTGGACACCTATTCAAAGCATGACTATTTGAAGTTTGGGAAAAGTACAAATCTATATTTCCCCCCCCCCCATCTGAATTTTCTCTCCTGATTATGTTTAGGATTGCCCACAACCTGGAGAACAGAATGTTCTTCTCCTTTAGCAGAGGCTTAATTTGTGGGAATAGGCAGCTGAAAGTAACATCCGGTGTGGAGTGATTACAGTGTTAGACTAGGATCTGTGAAACCAGATTCAAACCTCCACTCTGCCATGAAACCTTGGGCACACACGCACAGCCTAACCCACCTCTCAGGGTTATTGTGAGGATAAAATAGAGGAAAGACGACCAATGTAAGATGCTTTGTGTCCCCTATGTGAGGAGAAAGATGGGGTTTGAATAATAATAGCATCCCATGTTAGAGAGACCAGACATTTTCTCTCCTGGCTGTTAATTAGGGTTACTATGAAGGAATGGCACTGCAATCTAATCAGAGTTTACACCCTTAAAAGTCCCTTGAAATCAGTGGGTTTAGGAAGGCATAACTCTGTTTAGGATTGCACTGTTAGAAAAAAGAGACAAAAAGGTAATACATTTAGCAAGTTACTGCATTAAATTAATCAAAAATTGAAGTGTAGGGACATGAGCCAGTTAGATTTAAGTGCCTTAAAGTACTGTTTATTTTAATAGAAAGAATTAGACACATGCTTAAAATCTCACCTGCTGAAACCAGTGGGAATTAAGAGCCAGTTTCAAAAGTAAAATTTGAAAGGGAAGAAAGATAATGATGCTAAATGTTAGAAGTCACATTCTATAATGTAAAACAGCATTTGAATATCTGTGCAGTTTCATTCCAGCTCAAGAAAAATGATGCCTGCCTCTGGCTGTATTTCTATTGGAACTTTTGCCAGCCCAGTATGGGTGTGTTCGTAGTGAAGTAGGCATTTATTATTCCTTGCCCATATAAGGGGATAGTTGCTGTTCATGTTCCAGTCATAAGGGGGCAGAAGTGAGCTTGTGTAGTTTGGGAGGGAAAAGTAAGCCTAGTCAATGGAAAATTCCACTCTGGTGATGTAAATGATGACGTGTAACCTTGTTGCAGTATAAAAGCCTGGAGCCTGCATTGCTCTGGGTTCAGTCTGTTTAAAGCGTGCTTCGCTGACTGAACCGGCGCCAATAAAGTTCTTCTCCTTCTGTTGATCTGGTGGTCTGTGCTTGGGCTTAGGCCCCTTTCTCCGTGCTACATTTCTGGTTCCCTGACCGGGAAAGGGGGGAGCACCCAACCAAGGCCGGGTTGTTGGGGCCCTCCTGAGCCACGATTTTGAAGAGAACCGCACTGACTGAGGACTGTTTGGCGGCAAAGGCGCCATTTTCGATTTCGAAAAGCCGATCATTCACTCCTCTCCAGGGCTGGTTCTCACCAAAGTCGCTTGCTCAGTGAACTCAGCCAGGAGGAGAACATCAGGGGAAGACTCCGGAGTCCAGTCTGGTCAGAGTCAGGTCAGTATTAATCGGTATCGGTCCCCTTCAGTTGAAGGGAAGAGGAAGCCTGATCACCTTCCTATCGGGTCAGTTTCTGTCAGGCAGGCTAGGAAAGCCTTGGCTTTCCTATGATCAGGGTGGGATCTGTGTTGAAGTGAATGCATGGTGTGTGAGTGTGAAAAGGCGGACTCCCGTAATAGGAGAAAGTCAAATTGAATTGTGGTCACCTCAAGCTCGCATTTCTCAGTCGAGAGATCGCATCTGAGTCGGGTACAGGTGGAAGCATTTGTGGTTAAGGTCTCCCTTTTATGTGTCTAGGAGCAGTGGACCCCTTACCACTCTCCCTGTTTACCCCACCCTCTGTATACCCAGCTGTCTGTCTTTTGTCTGTTCAAAATGGGAGGGAGTCAGGCAAAGCCCAAAACCCCTCTTCAGTTTATGCTCAAGCACTTTGAAGAAATTTTTGGCACAGCCACTCATGGCGTAGTTTTAAATCCAGTCTGTCTGCAGACATTTTGTGAGGTAAACTGGCCTGCGTTTACAGTGGGATGGCCACCAGAGGGCTCCATGGATCTCTCTCTGCTACACAGAGTCTATCTGGCAGCTACGGATCCCCAAGAGGACCATTCCGATCAGCAGCTCCATTATGTCTACTGCTGGTATGAATATGTGAGGAAAAATCCTTCCAAGGCCAAGCGATTTAAAACCCGACAGGGCTCTGCCCCAGCAGCCAACCAGCCTATAGTTTGCCCAACACCAGGAACTATGCCAGCAATTTGTCCAACCCTGAATACCCCAGAAAGCAGGCCCCAAGGCCCCCAAGTGACTTGCCCGCCACCGGAGGATGATTGGCCCCCACCATACTCTGCTGGGCCATTGCCACCGCCTCCTCTTCCAACTCCGCCCCCAGAAGCAAGAGTGACTAGATCACAGACTGCGCAGGCCCGTGCCGCCCAAGAACTTGCAGCCCAGGAGCAGCTTCAGGAACTGCAAATCAGTGAAGCGCTTAGCCCTTCAGTGCCAGTCTCCACCATTTATCCATCCTTAGTGGACTGTTTGGCTACTGCCTCTGCTCCTGAACCTGAGACCCCTGTCACTCCCATACCTAAGACAGTCCTTAAGAAAAATCCGACAACAGGGACCTGGAGCCCCGCCACTCATTGGAGTCCTACATCAGGACTCAGTGAAATGAACCCTTTTAAAGTGCCTGTAGGCAAATCTCAGGAAACTGGCAATTTAGCAACAGTCTGCCCTCTCCGTCAAGTTCCAGCAGGAGCGGATGGGATTATGAGATGGGTCTATTCTCCTTTCAGTACTGTCGATCTCTGTAATTGGAGAACACAGACGACCCCATATAGTGAAGACCCCCGACCCATGACAGATCTGTTTACAACAATTATGGCTACACATGCCCCTACCTGGCGAGATTGTAGCCAGTTACTTACCGCTTTATTAACTTCAGAAGAGAAGCGGAAAGTCATGGCAGCTGCTAAGAAAACTGTTGAAAACCGAGTCCCTGCTGACCAACAGCCTAATGCAGCTGACTGGGTTCGTGCCCGCTTCCCAGATACCTCTCCTAAATGTCCTTCACTCACACTATGCCCAGAGTGCATCCATGCAGGAAAACACAGAAATGCTTACTTTTAAAAGGGGGGAAGATTCAGCAGTGTGAACAATTGTAATTCCCACTGGCATTTGGCCTCCTGTTTTAGGTGTGCAAGATCAAAGAAGTGTACTGGAAGCACACTTGGCTATTTTGAAAGTTACTTGATCCTGTTCGTCAGAGCTGGGCAACTCTGTGGTTCAGGCCGTCTCTCTCAACATCACTAGGATGATGATATGCAGTAAAATGCAGACTGGAACTTTACAAATTGCTACCAATTGTTATATTTGTGTGACAGAAGGTAAAATGGCTCTGCAAATAGCTGATGCTTTTGTTATTAAAGTTCTGTTGCAAATAAAGGCTTGCTGTGTCAGAAACTTGGAACTAGACTTCCCAGCTCTGTTGATTTCTGCACTCAACAGGTTAACACAGCGTATCCTTTCAAACCGTGTAATCTTCCTTCTTGCTGATGAAAGAAGACCCTGTATGGAGCAGTGGTACTGTGTGAGAATCAGTCTTTTAAAAAGCTGAGTTCCTCTTCAGTCTTCTGTGCAGTCTTACATTGGGCCTCTGCTTGCGCAGGTCAACCACTGGAGGATTCCTTCCCAGCTTTTACCTCTCTCTGAGCCTAAAGCTAAAGGGGCAAGCTGGAGGCACGTTTTCCCACCTAAACGGTCACAGGCTTCCCTCCTGCAGTTCTCTTTTTGCCACCATCGAGCAAAGACATTGTTTCAGCTCCGTTCTCTTTTGTTGTTGACTGTGTCACAGAAAGCGTTGTTTAAATAATGCTCCCAATGTGGGACCGAGATTACTCTTTCCAGTGGGCATTTCTGTGCCTTCTTTGCCTTGGTGAAGATCACCATACAGTTAACTGCGCGTTCTGCCTTCAATTTACACCTAAGGCAAGGTCTAATAGAGCAGCTTGACTTAAGGCAAATCTTTGCAGAAAAGCTCTCTCTTGTCCTGAGTGTTCGGCTGCAAAGTCTTCCACTTCAGTGGAACGACAGCACAGCCTTGATAGTAAATCTCCTACCTTGACCAACTTACTGTTACACACTCCTTCAGTTATATTGGCTCCTCTGGACCAGTGTTCCCTCTAAGCTGTGCTACGGGGCACTGGCACACAAAATTTTAGCTCCTGCTCAGACATTATAGCTTCCAGCTCATGAGCATTTTTCACGAGCCCGCATCAGCACCTGGCTCAGCACCAGCTGATGAGGAGCAGCTACATGTAGAAAAAAAAAACCCCGAGGGGCGGGGCTGCGGCACATTGACACGGTCAGCACTGGGAATCACTCCTGGGCACCGCCGGCTCTTTGTTCTTTTTAGGGGAGTTTAGGGACCGGTCCTGCCCACTGAAGGAGTTGACCTTTAAAACCCTTTCCCTGGTTGGGATCACATCAGCCAGGAGAGTTTTGGAATTAAGGGCCCTCTCCATTGATAAAGAACTCTGCGTGCATTCATACCCAAGGTAAACTCTGTATTCCATAGGTCAGAGGAGATTGTGCTTCCCTCTTTCTGCCTGAACCCGAAGCCCAATATGGAAAGAGCAGGGGTCGTTTCATAGAAAAAGAGCTAGGGGAACTCATTAGCATAACTTATTAGCATATGCCACACCCCCTGACATCAGGGGCTCGGCGGTGGACCTGCAAGGCCGGCGGGAGTGCGAGGAAGCCCCGCCAAGGCCCTCCCTGGCCCCAGGCAGGCAGGGGTGGGGAGAGGTGGGGAGGAAGCAACTTACCCTCCCTCTTCTCCTGCCTCCTCCTGGCTGAATGAGGGCCGGAACCCCCACCCCACCTCCCCCCCGAAATGACCTCTGGGAAAGAGAATGGCACTGTCTCGAGGTCCACAGAGCCCTTAGTTTCTACATTGATAGGACAAGGCAATGGCGAAAACCAGATGCCCTCTTTGTGGCATTTAGGAAATCGTCACAGGGACAGAGAGTGTCCACAGCCACCCTGAGCAGGTGGATTAGGGGCTGTATCATAGTGGCCTACAAAGCGAAAGGGCTGGAACCGCTTGAGGGAATTACGGCACATTCCTTATGGGGGGCAGCCACGTCAGTGGCATACCGAGCCTTCCCATCATTAGAGACAGTCTGTAAGGCAGCGACCTGGAAGTTGGTGCACTCGTTCACTAGACACTACCGCATAGACAGGTCAGCCTTGGCTGAGGCAGCCTTTGGCCGCAGGGTTCTGCAGCACATTATATAGCCCAAAGCTGTGAACCCACCCTGGGACACACTGCTTTTGTAAGTCCCACAAGTGATGACTGCCCCACTCCTTAGGACCACTGAAGAATGGAATATTTGTCTTCACTTACCGTAAAGCTTCCTTCTTAGTGGTCCAGGAGTGGGGCAGTCATACCCACCCAAATTAAAAAACAAACAAAGAGTGATAGGGAGACGGCTTCGGGCGTAGCAATGGTGTGCTGAAGAATGGGACGCAGCCAGGAAACAGCCCCTTCAGGGCAATGGGCAGACAAATTACCAATAGAACAGAGACTGGCTAGGGAAAGCAGTTGACCCTAGACACTGATTCACTGCCACAGGAAGTGGTGGGTGCTACAAGCATGGACGGCTTCAAAAGGGAATTAGATAAGCATATGGAGCAGAGGTCCATCAGTGGCTATTAGCCACAAGGTATAGCTAGGGGCTCTGGGGCAAGTGATGCTCTGTCTTCTTGGTGCTTGGGGGGGGTCAACAGTGGGAGGGCTTCTAATGTCCTGGCCCCACTGCTGGACCTCCTGATGGCACTGGTATTTCTGGCCACTGTGTGACACAGAGTGTTGGACTGGATGGGCCTTTGGCCTGATCCAACATTGGCGTCTCTTATGTTCTTATGTTCTTATCATCGAGCCCGATTTCCAACAATACTATTGTGGGCACAGATGTTCACACGGGGTCGGAAGGAAGTTTTGTTTTTTAGTTAAGAAAAGGGGAGATCACGGCTTGGTGACGACTGGGGAACACTCCCCAACTGGATCGATTTCAAAGAGACTGACCCTGCTCGACGGGGAGGACCTTATCCTTACAAGTGATGACTGCTCCACTCCTGAACTACTGAGAAGGAAGCTTCACGGTAAGTGAAGACAAATCTTCCGCTATCAGCTCTGCTCTGGCCCTTTTGGCTTAGACCCCAGACTGGACTTGGACTCTCCCATTCCTGCACCCCAGCCCGTGACAGATTGCTTCCACCCTACACTCGCTCCACAAGATGGAAGAGGGAGTGAGTGGAGGCTCTGCGCAGCTGGCAGACCTGCTCAACCAAGTGCAGCATCTCATGCAAATGGTTGCACAACAGCAGCAAGTGCAGCAGCAAGTTGCTGCCGCTGTCACACTGCCAAAATGCCCGGCAACTCCCCCTGAGAAATTTGATGGTACCGTGGAGGAGTTTCCTGCTTTTCTAGTGCAGTGTAAACTCTACATGGAACAGGTCAACCCTGTTGCCTTCCAGCTTTGGTTGCCTTCGCGTTCATCCAGTCTTCCACCATTCCCTGCTTGTCCCGACCGCAACTCCTGACCCTGCTCGACCCCCTTGTCCATCCCCACCACTGCCTGTGCTGGTGGATGATAATGAGGAGTACGAGGTCCACCAGATCGTAAACTCCCGTCACCATCATAATGACCTTCAGTACCTCGTTGGCTGGGAAGGGTACAGCCCCGAGGACCGGTCTTGGGAACCCGCAGACAACCTCCATGCCCCAGACTCGGTACAGCAGTTTCACACCACCTACCCAGACAAGCCCGGCCCTTCGGACAGGGGGGGCTGGGGGGGGAGTGTCATGGGCGATGGTGAGGGGGAGCTGATGGCTTCAGCAGAACCACCGCTGGCCCCTCTGAAGCTTCAGAGATTGACAGTTTGCCATTGCTGCCTGCATCAGCACCTGGCTCAGCTGACGAGGAGCAGCTACACATAGAAAGTCCCCCTCCCCGACTCACTGCCGTGGGTTTCTCGCCTAAGGGTCCAACTCTGCCAGGACTTGGTGACCCGGTGGCACGAAGCTTACTTGCGGAGCAGACGGTCATCCAGCCCTGAGTTTTGACAGACGCCTGGTTGCTCGCGCCGTTCACTAATTGGAAACCGCAGCAGAGGGTTACTTAGCTTCATTCTCTAGGCTGGCTTCTTCATGAAGCAACTAGTCAACCTCGTGATGCTCTCACATCCACTACGCCTCCGGTTTTTGGACTCTGTTCCTGCTCGGATCTCTCGGCTTTCTGACCCCAGCTCTGAACGACCCCGCTCCTGGTTTTGTGCTTTGGACTTTCATTATCAGCTCCACTCTGGCCCTTTTGGCTTAGACCCTGGACTGGACTTGGACTCTCCCCTGCCTGCACCCCAGCCCATGACAAAGAGAAACAGGTCTAGCAGGACAAAATATGCCTTCCATCAATGTTCTATAGGTTTCTTGTTTGGAAATAACTTCCAAGAGTCAGACAGTAGTTACAAGGAGATTAAAAACATGGCATTCTAAATTGGTAATGTATTCTAATCACCAGCTTACCTACACCCTTTCAGTTCGTATGCTGCATCTTGGAAGCAAGAAGCTGCCAAGGCCAAAGACAAATTGCCTCTGAAGTTGGTAATCTCAGAGCTTCTCAATTGTCCCAAACAGCTGTTGCAACTCCCTCTGCACAGAACAATCCTTATTCTATTAGCTGCTTGCCTTTTGCCTTTTTTTTGAACCCACCCTGCATTCAGCTGTCCCAAGACTGAGAAATCAGCTATTTAGAATTCACAGAAAGGAAAGTGGAGGTTGAGAAATCAACTAGAATGTAATATATATCCAGTCAGCCTGCGTGGCCGGCTAGGGCTCCACGCGGTTAAGCACAAACGTCGAGCTTCACTCTTAGAGACAATAGACTATGCGGATCCTAGCCCGCACCAATCAGGGGACTAGGTCCCAGCCGAGAGCCTATGGAACTCTCGGCCCCTGTAAATAACCTATTGGGAAGTGGGGGGGGGGTTAGGGGGGGGGTTTTCACAGGGAATATAAGCCAGCCTGCGAGCCGGCAAAAGTTGTCTTGTTCCTGATCGAATAAAGTACGCTTTGCTGAAATCACTCTCTGTCTGCGTACTTTTCATAGAAGAAGTGGGGAACTACAAAGGATGGCTAAATGCTTGGCCTTAATTCTTACCATTGCTTGTGTTTTAAGCCTCGGCGTGTCTTTCCTGAAAGCCAGTCTGAAGGATCCAGCCATTTGTGCAGGGTGTGAAGGGGTGCAAATATAGTGAAGTGTCATTACCACCTTTAAATTGAGGTTGCCAGCCACCAGGCGGGGCCTGGAGAACTCCCTTAATTACAGCTCATCTCCAGATGATCATTCCCCTGCAGAAAATGGCTGCTTTGGAGAACTGACTCTGGGGCATTACACCCTGCCCCCAAGATCAGTCCCTTCCCCCAACCTCACCCTCCCCAGGATCCGCCCCTTAGTTGGCAACCCTATACAATCCTGCCATGTCCTGTTCTTTAAAGTCCAACAGAGATGTATCATTTTACTAGCAAAACGTCTCTTATGAAGGACAGCATGTGTGAATGTGGAAGACACAGGACATCTCCTTCATGGGGGTCTCTGGTCATGGAGACTGCACCTCCTATTTCTCCTTGCTGCCAAACTCTTGCCAAGCTGGGCATATAATTTATTAGAAAATAAAAATAGGAATAAAAAATTGGCTATGGCTCAATTCAGAGTGGTTGCGCTTGGTGTTTGCCAAGAGTCAGAGCAGATTTAAGGCACAGAATACATGACTGTCCATATATAGACTGTTGTGTAGTGGTTAGAGTACTGTATTAAGATCAGGGAGGTCTGAATTTCAGTCCTCATTCTGCCACAGAAGCCCAGTGGGTGACTGGGCTAGTCATTTTTTTTCCTAACCTACATTACAAGGTTATTGTGATGATAACCTAAGAAAGGGTGAATCATGTATACCACCCTGAGCACCTTGGTAGAAAGGTACGATAAAAATGTGCTGGAGAGATGGAGAGTTATGAAGCTGTAAGCCTCTCAGCATTTAGTTGAGTACATTCTTGACATCTTAGTGGGGGTTTCCCTTCTAAAAACCCGTTTAAAGAAGCTGTCTGACTCTACTGTGTTTATGTGGTGATGGGTGGCAGATTATGAATCATCTCTTCCATCCCTGATGACCATTCTCTAAGTGGACACCATATTCAGATGACTTCTTGGAACAGGGTGTGTGTGTTATGAAGAGCAGAGGTACTGAGGACTTTACCTTGTTCACAATGCCCATTTTGTGTCAAGTCAAATACCTCGGACGGCCTTAACAATTTGATCCTAATTTTAAAAAGAGCACTAATTTGAGTAACTTTGTGGTTGTAGTCTTGAGGCGTGGATGACCTTCATGGGGGATTAAATTGGCTCTGAGGTAACTATTGGCAGATCATAGAATTTAAAGTCAACAAGATTAGGACCGATTCCACAAAAGCAGTTGTTCCGCCCTTAGTCTCCCGTTTCCCCCAGTTGTACTGCTCAATTTCCCACTATTCGCTGTGCAGCTGCATTTTGACCCGCATCTCCCCTCAATTTCCCCCACGTCTTCTTGATCTTTATTTTTTAGGATCAAGACGACACGGGGGGGGGGAATCGGGGGGGGGATGCGGGTCAAAATGCAGCCACGCAGCAAATTGTGGGAAATTGAGCAGTACAGCCAGGGGAAATAGGAGACCCAAGGGCGGAACTGCTTTTGCAGAATCAGTCTATGAACTACTTTTGGCCACGCAGAGGTGCTGCCATTGATCAGGAGGCAGCATTCACCATGTTGGTGTGTGCTCCAGAATTGTAGGATCAGACTGCAGTTTCCATGTGGCAGTGTGAAAGCTCAACTATTTTGAGAGCCACATGAATATGCTGAATCAGGCAGGGAAATGAACATGGCTAGAATATTACACAAGCCATGCAGTTTTCTCCTCCTCCCCCCTGACCCCTGCATGTCAGAGACAATTCACGAGACCACGTTTTCGTTTTCTTTTTTAGTGAGAAAATATTTTATTCTGTTGGGTGTCTGGGGCAGACAATGGGTATACTATCATGACAAAAGTACATTTGTAAAAGTCTGGGACAGCAGTGTGGGAATGCAAATGCACAAAGTATTTACAATCCAATTTTGGACATTTAAAAATGAACTTTTTCTTGAGTTTGAAGGTACTGATTGCAATTTGAAGTGCAACAGAAGTAGAGTTCCTGCTGGACAGTTATAAAAACAGACCCCTTTAGTTATATTTATTAACCATGCAGTCTTAAGCATACGTTTTTCTGACCAAAGGGGCAATCCTAAGAAAAATGTGTAGTAAAACCTTTCCCTCTTTCCTGTCATAACGATCTTATATCAAAGTATAAGGCTCAGACTTAGGGAGATCTTTGTTGCTAAGGTGGAGCTGTGGTGGCTCAAGTGATTAAGACGCTGAACTGCAGGCTGTGGAAGGTCGGTAGTTCAGCAGTTCAGCAGTTCGAGACCCGAGTGTGCCGCATGATGGAGTGAGCTCCCGTCTCTAGTTCCAGCTCCTGCCAACCTAGTAGTTTGAAAGCAAGAAATTGCAAGTAGATAAATAGGTACCACTTCGGTGGGAAGTTCCGTGCGCCTTGGTGTTTAGTCATGCTGGCCACATGACCACGGAAACGTCTTCGGACAGTGCTGGCTCTTCGGCTTTGAAACGGAGATGAGTACCGCAACCCTAGAGTTGGACTTGACTGGCTTTCGAGCAAGGGAACCTTTACCTTTACTTTGTTGCTAAGAGATTAATCCTACAGAGATTTCCATTCATGTTTCCTATGTGGAATCAAGTGCTGCTTTGTGGATATTCAGTGTGATACTGAGGCAAGCAAGGTACCATCTGAATTGCTCTTGCCCTGTTTTTGACAGGAATCCCAGCTCATTTCAGCCTACTGGACCGAGACACAGAGGACAAATTATTTGCTCTGTGTCACACTGCAGGTTGGTGGTTCTACTCTGATTTTCCAATGTCCTAAGCATTTTCCCTAGCCACAAGACTGTCTGGTGAGGGAGCACGGTCCTCTGGAATTGTGCCAGAAATGACAGGACTTGCTTTTCTTAGTCATTCAGTAGGGAAACACATGCTTCACTTTTGTTCCTTGGATACTATGGCAGCCTCCAGTGGCATGCATGCTCTGCTTTATTCTATATTCATTTCCCCCTGAGACTATATGCCTTTCACAAATAAGAGAACAGTAGGTGGCATCCAGTATTTTTATTTTCTTTGTATTTCTGTTTGAGGGAGGGCAGTGTACAGAGAGAGGGTCATGTACTATTATTAGAATGTCTTACCAGTTTTAACTAGAACACCTCATAATCTATCACTTTCAATTTTTAATTGTAATCAGACATAGTAGAAGTACTAATAGCAGTGGTTCTCTTTTCCTGCAAGCTTGTCAATCTTACAGAGTCCCACGGCACTCAAAGCCCACTCCTAATTTTTTTAAAAAAGAAAACTTACAGGTTCTTGGCTCCTTGATTTCCTTCCTGTCACTTCATGGATACTGGCAGAGACAAATAGGTAAGTAAAATCCTTATTTGGCACACAAGGAAGAGGTAATGAGATATTCACTAATTCCTCTTTATGAATAATGGGCAGGTGGTGCAGAGGTGTGGGGAACAATTGCACTCTTTACTAATGCTTGTCTGGTATCCCTGTGTAGGTCTGCCCATAATAATAAGTTATTAGTTTGTGTGGTCAGGAAGACATAAGTACACTAGACAAATGTCATTGTGAATAGGACCCACTTTCCAGCTTAAGCCTAAATCCAGCCTTGTCCTGGTGTGCGTTGCTTTGTCCCATTCAGGAACTCAGGGGAGGAACCTTTGGGGCAAATGGGGATGTCTTCTTTCATTGGCAGCATGCCGAGGAAGTGGCAATTCCCCAAGCCCCATGGCGAGGGACCCTTCACCGGGCCCTGGGGGGATGCGCACATTTGTACCCCATTCCTTCCCACTGGTTCACGGATCGTGTCCTGGGAGATGTCCCAGAGACACGGCCGCCATCAGCATGCTAAAACTGGAAGGCACATTGATGAACAAAAGCTATTGAGGCAGACTCAGCATGGGTTTATAAGGGAAGATCTTGTCTCACTAACCAGTTAGTGTTCTTTGAGGGACTGAACAAACATGTGGACAAGGGGGACCTTGTTGTTTACCTTGACTTCCAAAAAGCTTTTGATAAAGTTCCTCATCAAAGGCTCCTAAGTAAGCTCAATAGACACAGGATAAAAGGACAAGTCCTTTTGTGGATCAAAACCTAGCTAATTAATAGGAAACAGAGAGTGAGTATAAATGGGCAATTTTCTCAGTGGAGGGTGGTAAACAGTGGGGTACCGCAGGAATCAGTACTCGGTCCGATGCTTTTTAACTTGTTCATTAATGATTTGGAGTTGGGAGTAAGCAGTGAAGTGGCTAAATTTGCAGATGACACAAAGTTGTTCAGGGTGGTGAGAAGCAGGGAGGATTGTGAGGCACTCCAAAGGGATCTGTCGAGAATGGGCGAGTGGGCGTCAATATGGCAAATGGGATTCAGTGTGGCCAAGTGAAAAGAGATGCACATTGGAGCCAAAAATCCTAACTATAAATACACGTTGATGGGGTCCGAACTGGCAGAGACTGACCAAGAGAGAGATCTTGTAGTCGTAGTAGATAACTCACTGAAAATGTTGAAACAGTATGCAACTGCAATAAAAAGGGCCAACGCTATGCTGGGGATTATTAGGATGGGAGGTTTTTTTAAAATTTTTTTTTTCAAAATATAGTGCAAATATATAAACATTCAACATTAGTAATTAACAATACAATAACTGTAATAATTTGTACAAGCAAGATTAAGAAAACAAATGGATCAAGTTGATTATACGATCATATCAAACAGTTATAATATCCAGTCTTTTCGAATAAAATTATAGTATTGTGATTTCTGACTGGGTTTGATCTTTTCAAGAACATATTCCAGTTTTTCCAGTATTGGGTGCCATCTTCCATAGAAAGCCTGGGAATTTAAAGAAGGTCAGAGCTTGCGATTTTATCTGAAATCTTATCCTTGAGAAGATGGTCCCATAATTTTGAATACTATGTGTTTATGAGTAACGGAGTGTTATTTTTCCAATTCAAAGCTATTGTTATTTTTGCAGCCAAAAAAAGGAGGGTAAACAGTTCTTTACCATATTGAGGAATGGGAACATCTTTCCAACAGTTCAAAAGTAAAATCTCAGGTCTCTCTGGGATCGCATACCCTGTTAACATTTCAATCTGGGTTAGAACGTTTTGCCAAAATATTCGTATTGTAGCACATTCCCACCAACAGTGGATATATGAACCAATACTGCCACAATTTCTCCAGCACGATGGCGACAATTTGTTATTCATTCTGTGTAATTTTAAAGGTGTCAAATACCATCTGGTTAATAATTTAAAATTTTGTTGTTGAACATTTATTGATTTTGTAGTGGAAGCGTAGGAAGGCCATACTGCTTCCCAGAAAGGCTCAGAGAGTTTCAGACCAAGATCCGAAGACCAGGAGGATACATATGATGGTATGTTTGACAGATTAGGATCTATGAGTAATTTATATATCTTAGAAATTAAACCTTTTCCAGTTCCATTAGAGGCTATTATTAATTTTTCAAACTCGGTCAAAGGTCTCAGACATGCTTGCTTTAGCTTTGGTGTAGAAAATAGGTGATGTAGCTGAAAGTATTCAAACCAAGGAAGAGTGGTGTTGGCTAGGGTGTCTAGTTTTGATTTCTCTAGGAAGTGATTCTTGTGGGTTAAGTCATGAAGTGTGAGTAAGTGAGCATTTTTCCAAAGCTGAAAGGCATTTGGTTCTTGCGCTGGTGGAAAGCAGGATTGTCCCACGTATGTAGACGCTAAGGACATGTCTGGAGCCAAGGAGTTACGTTTGGATTTCCATGTTTTAAATAAGGCTTGCATCAAGGGATGATTAGGTATTAAATGTGAACATTCTGATGTTTTATCCCAGATGGCAATCTGGTACTGACAGGAATTTAGGAAGTTTTCTTCTAGTGTAACCCATTCTGGATGAGGATCTGGCCTCAAGATTTTGACTACAGTGGAAAGTATTGCTGCTTCATAGTACGTTTTTATGTCTGGTAAGGCAAGGCCCCCAAGTTTGATAGGTCTTCGCAAAGTGGTAAAGGGAATCCGTGACTTGTGGTAGCTCCAAATGAATTTATTCCAGCTATTTTGCCATGAAGTAAATTGAGAGGGCTGGATAGTCAATGGTAGAGCTCAAAAAAGATAAAGAAGCCTAGGAAAAATAATTGATTTGATGGATAAAATCTTTTCTAGCCATGATAAATTCTCCCTATGCCATTGTTCTAGTAAAGCTTTGGTTTTATCTACAGTGCCTGTGTAGCTTATTTTGAAAAGATCATTTAGGTTTAGGGGAATTTTAATTCCCAAATAGGGCCAATAGTGTGTTACCCATTGGTAAAGAAAGTTTGTTTCAATAAAAGTCTTAGATTTTTCTGTGATATTTATTGGGTACGGTACTGTTTTTGTCTGGTTGACATGGAGACCTGAGAGAGTAAGACAAATTCTTTTTTTTCTTTTTTGTATAATACTTTCTAATTAGGTTTTCCTGTCCAAATACATATTAAAAGCTAACAACAAAGCTTGAAAAAGATTTGTAACAATAGTAAAAACAAGTAAGCAACAGTTTACAACATGAATTGAGTGATTTACAGGTATGCATTCATCTTTGCTTTTTAGGTGGTAAAATTACATAGTGATATTAATAGCTATATTGTAGATGATGACCCAACAGGATTTATCTGTTCTTTACCTTTGAAATTAAGTGACCCACATTACCAAAGCCACAAGGCATCCATCACTGGAGGGGTGTCCTGTTGATTGGATAGGTAATTCAGGATAGGGAGACAGATTGCAGTAAAATTGGTGTGAGTAGGACATTTATCAAAACGCGTAAGATTATCTGAGAGTTTAGCCATTATATATAAATCCCACAGCTTTTTATGCCATTGAGAAAGAGTGAGTGTCATTGTTGTTTTCCAATGTGTGGCAATGACAGTCTTAGCTGCAAATAGCATTACTGAGATTTGTTCAATGATAGAGGAACTAACATCATCCGTAGCCCAACTGTTCAAATATATATATGTTCAGGTGAAGGGGCGATGTCTATATCACTAAATGACTTGATCTGCTCTATTACTTCTTTCCAGAAGGGGAGAATTTTGGGACAGAATATCCAACAGTGTGTATAATCTTCTACCACATTTCTTCCACATTGTTTGGTAAGATAGTGTTTCTGCATCCCTCAGAGCAATTAGTACTTTATGTACCTTAGATATCAAACCTTTTCTTAAAATGCTAGCCATAGCAATGATCGTCTAAAATGCTGTGAGTGGTTTTTTCAGTATGGATTCAAGTTGGATTTGTTTACACATATGAGAAATTTGAAAGCACTGTAGCCAGGGGATAGACCCTTGTATTTTGTCCTCTAGGGTTACCAGTAAGGCATATTCTGAGAGAGTGGATTCTATTAACTGGAGTGAGGTTTTGGGGGTGAGATACATAAAGGACAAAATCATCCGCGAATAAGCTGATCTTGTAACTAGTTTGATTAATTACTATACCAGGGATTACATCTAATTGCCTAATTCGATTTGCTAAGGGTTCAATGGTCAAGGCAAAAAGCAGGGGTGACAAGGGATACACCTGCTTAGTGCCTCTTGTCAGGAAGAAATCATTTGAAGTAGAGTTATTGAGTGCGATTTGCACCTTAGGTAAAGCATAGAGTGATTGGATAACTCATTGGAAGTTACTGCCAAATTCCATTTCACAGATTACTCTTTGTAAGAAGTTGGGTTCAACCTTATCAAAAGCCTTCTCTATGTCTAATGTGAGAAGGCAAATGTCTGAAAGATATTTTTACTGTAGTAAATAATTCCTAATGTCTTCCGAATATTATCAGTAATATCTCGGGTAGGTATAAAACCAGACTGGTTAACATGAATGTAATTGCCAATAAATCTGTTAAGTCTATTGGTTAGCACTGATGTGTTTTATAGTCACAATTTAAGAGCAAAATTGACCTATAAGATTGAGGAGTTGAAATATCTTTGCCCTTTTTTGGGACAACTATAATTTTGGCCTGGGACCACATTTCAAGAACATTGCCTGTGTGGAGAATAAAGTTACACGTGTCTTGCAATGGAGCTGATAATTGCTTTGCGATTTTTTTATAAAACTTGGCTGTAAAGCCATCCCTTCCAGGAGCTTTATTGGTCTTTATTTGTTTTATAGCATCTGTTATTTCTTGGTTTGTTATAGGGTCTTCCATTATTTTACTATGGGAAGGTAAAAGTTTCTTAATTAATGCATTAGTTTGTAAAAAAGTTTTAATATCATCTTCAGAAGGATGTTCAGAACAATATAACTTTTGATAATATTGCTTAAAGATTTGGAGGATGTCTTTTGTTGCAGTGATGAGATTTCCACTTGTGTCTCTAAGAGAATTAATATTCTTGGAAGCCTGTTGCTTTTTAAGTTTCCAAGCAAGCAATTTTAAGGTTCTCGGGTGGTGAAACCAGTACTTCTGTTTAATATCGAGGAGATGTTTTCGTACCTGTGTTGTTTCTAAGGTGTCTAATGTCTTTCTTTCAGTAAGAAGGTGATTATAATTCTTTTTTGACCCTGTTGCCTTATGTTTGTCTTCTAAAATTTCGATATTGCTCAAAATTTCTTGTTTTAATTGATTTCTCTTTTTGTTGTAGGCTCACGTAATAGAAATAAGTTTTCCTCTGATGACAGCTTTCATGGCATCCCAAACAACATTTATGGGGACATCACAAGAAGAGTTTAAGTTAAAGTATTCTGTTATTGCATTTTCTATATCTGAACATGTTGTCTGACTAAATAAAATGTTTTTGTTCAGTGACCATGTACGTGTACCTTTTTCTTCTGAGCCTAGTGATAGTGAGCATTCCGTCCAGGCATGATCTGAAAGAGTCTTTAAACTGATCTCGGCTTGTTGTACCTGATTAGTGTGAGAAGTAGAGGTTAAGATAAGATCGATTCTGGTAAACACATTATGCCTGGGTGAATAATATGTAAAGTCTTTGACATCAGGGTGTTGCAGTCTCCAGACATCGCACAGGTTATGTTGGTCAAATAATTTTTGCAGAACAGATGTTTCTCCTTTTTAGGTTTGTATCCCTTTCTATTATTAGTATTGTATGATCTATCCCAGAAAGTATCTGGTATACAATTAAAGTCTCCTCCTATTAGTGTGTGACCTCCTTGAAAGTTCTCTAGTCTTGTTAGAGTGTCTGTTATAAATTGCTTCTGGCCTGAATTTGGAGCATAAATAGAAGCTAATGTTATAAGCGTATTATTTAAAAGTCCTTTTAAAAATATATATAATGACCTTTAGAGTCTAAAGATTGAGTCTGGCATTGGAATTGCAAATTTTTCGAAAACAAAATAGCAACGCCCCTGGATTTGGATGTATCAGTTGCTTGGTATTCTGAAACAAACCATTTTGATTTAAAAATAGGGTAACGAGGTTTCCTAATGTGAGTTTCCTGTAAAAACAAGATGTCAGGATGTAGTTTGGTCAAGGACGAGGCTAGCTTTCTAACTTTTGTTCTGTTGTTCAGGCCTCTGCAGTTTAAAGAAAGTATTTTAAAGAACTATCCATTGACATTTAAAAAATATATAAATACATAAGTATGATGTGTTATGGTTTTCAATTGACTACTTGGATTGGTAACTGGTAGGAGAGATATGCTGAACACAAATGTAACCCTAAAAAGTATGTTTGTAACTGAAACGAGTATATGCTCCAATATTGTTAGTTGCTTTTTTGTTATATGTATTTCTTTATTCTATAGTCATCTGTTTCTATTCTTGCTAAAAGTAATTAAAACTTTATTCAAAAAAGAAACAAGTTAAAAAGCATCGGACCCAGTATTGATCCCTGCAGTACACTACTGCTTACCACCCTCCACAGAGAAAATTGCCCATTTGTACCCACTCACTGTTTCCTATTAGCCAGTTTTTGATCCACAAGAGGACTTGTCCTTTTATCCCATGACTATTGAGCTTACTTAGGAGCCTTTGATGAGGAACGTCATCAAAAGCTTTCTGGAAGTCAAGGTAAACAATATCTACTGGGTCCCCCTTGTCCACATGTTTGTTCACTCTCTCAAAGAACACAAGTTAGTGAGACAAGATCTTTACATACAGAACCCATGCTTAGTCTGCCTCAATGGTTTTTGTTTTGACAAAGCCCAGCCCTCCCCTCATGTTGGGCAAGCTGTCTTTCAAAAAACCTTTTCTACAAGGAGCCTGTGATCAGCTTCCAAAGAAACCCACATTCCCTTGGACACAGATTTAAAAATTGCTTCCCATTGACAGCAGGAGTTCTCTTACAGCTCACGAAAAAAGGAAGGCCAAAGGCAGGGCCCGATTTATTTATTTATACACAACACATACACACACAAAAAAATTATAGAGTTGGAAGGGACCACCAGGGTCATCTAGTCCAACTCCCTGCACAATGCAGGAAATTTACAAATACCTCCCCCCACACACCCCGTGACCCCTGCTCCATATCATATATATTATGATTCCCTTTAGACACCCCCTCTTCTCTACATCTTTGATTAATTTTTTAAAACACATTCCAATCAGAAGCATGGAGGCAGGACAGAAATTAGGGACATCTTAAAGGAGGGAAGAGGATGACGGCATGTGTTTTAAATACAGAACAAGAGCAACTTGCTTTTCTCAGCAAGCTAGCAAACACGATGTTAAGAAAATATCACACCATTTGGCAGACCCAGTAGGTATGTGTGGGAAACTGTTAATTTGATTGTGTGCAGCTTTCAGACTTCTACTGGAGCTCTTTTACAGGCACAGCTCCAAGGAGTTGCCCATGCAGAACTAGACAGAACTGGCAAGACACAGATGGTAGTCACGTGAAGGCATAGTCTGGAAGAGTGAGCATTGCCAGCGCACACACTCTGGTGAAGCTGCTGTCTTTCTCATCCCCCACACAGAAGCAAGTCTCTCTCTCCTGATTGTCCTACAGGGCAGTGCTCATGCTAGCAGCTGAGGAATGAATATGTTAAAGCTTGTATGAGACAGTCACCCTCTTGCCTTGATGTCTTTTTATTTTGAGGGCTGTTATGCCAAGGCTAGTATTTGCATGAGCCTAGTGTCAGAAATCGCTGCCCAAGGAGGGCTTCTCCTGTGTCCATTGGGGGTTCCACTGCTTTCAGGCTGAATAGAATCAGGTCAGAAACGTTCTCCTAAAGTTGTCAAGGAAGGCTGGTCCTTTGGCACACCATAAGGCCATAGCTGATCCTATGACCCAGCTGTATCCAGCCTTTTATTTATTTAATACATGGATATACTACAGTTCTCAGTCTTTAAAAAAAATCCCCTCTTCTATTAGCATTCACACACATCTTAGGATACAGATCTTATTTTGTGCAACTGTACATAATGTCAGAATAACCCCTAGCAAGGCAACTATAGATGTCTACAAGGTAGTCTAACCACATGATCCACAGCGCAGTTAAGCAGAATTGTGTTTGAAGTTAAAGTTGATACAACCTGCAAACCTCAAGGTTTTTACTCCGATTAAAGCTCTTTCATCAATGAGACTATTTGCAAGAGAATGGCTTTAATATCAGAGCGCAAGTTCCATAAACTCCAACTTGGATTGCAGTTGATTTGCATGCACAGAATGCCATGAGTGCAGTCAATTTGGGCAACAGAATTTGAGCACTGTTCAAGGCCAGTAAACCAGAGGTCATTTCGGGGGGGAATGCGGGGGAACGCAGTTCCCCCGGGTGGGGTGCAGGGGGGCAGGGCACATGATGAAGCCCCGCCCCCTGCTTCCGGCCGCCCCGCTTCCAGCCCTCATTCAGCCAGGAGGAGGCAGGAGAAGAGGGAGGGTAAGTTGCTTCCTCCCCGCCTCTCCCCACCCCTGCCTGCCTGGGGCCAGGGAGGGCCTTGGCGGGGCTTCCTCGCACTCCCGCTGGCCTTGCAGGTCCACCACCGGGCCCCTGATGTCAGGGGGTGTGGCATATGCTAATGAGTTATGCTAATGAGTTCCCCTAGCTCTTTTTCTACGAAATGACCCCTGCAGTAAACAAAAATCTTGACTGAGCTTCTCTGTCCAACAAAGCTGTGATCTTGTCTCTGTGGCCTTGCAGTCAGTTCTATAAATTCTTAGTACATTCCAGTGACAGAGATGGTGCATGGAGGTGAAGAATGGGGAATGCAAGTGGCATCAGCAACATCCAGAGGCATGTGCTGGAGGACCAGAGATACACCACCAATTAGGGGGGGGGGGGAGAGGACCTTGTAAAATTTCCACCTTCCACACCAAATATATTGACGGAGCCTTGAAGTTATGCTTACAAGGCAGGGAGATACATGAGCGCAGACCTCTTGGATTGGGACATCACCTCCATTGCCTAGCAAGTTGACCCATAAAAACAATGGACACAGTCCCATAGAACTAGCATACTTTCCAGAGCTTTTTTTCTGGGGGAACACTCTGGAATGGCGTTCCAGAACCTCTTCGACAAAATTCTTTTTAAAATGTTTAAAAATTCATGTGTTTTCAGTATACAGATTGAAAACTTCATTTCCCTCTTGAGAGTTCCAGCACTTCTTTTTCAAACAAACAAATAAAAACTTTAATGTTTTCTTGTGGGGCAGGATGGATCCTGTGCGTCATTTTCCCGTTCATATCAGTAAGACTTTGGAAAGATTGTAGCCATTATTTGGAAGTTAAGTCCACTGAAATCAAGAACTTCTCAGCAGTCTGTTTGGGGGCTTTGTGTGGTGCAGGCAGCTGGTTGGCTTGTTGTGTTGCTGGCCTAGATGGACCACTGGTCTGATTCAGCAGGGCTCTTCTTATGTTCTTATGAGGCTTAGGTGCTCCTATACGTATCATTATGTGCAACTCAGACTCTGTAGCCCAAGTTGTGATCCACAATTCTTTTTTACCCTTCTGGAGAGAGGAGACAGAAGACCTGTGGGCATTAGCTCAGTGAGGACCTGAGTCACATACTGCTCTGGGTGTGGGTGCAGAGAACACATGCCCACTCCTCCATCACATGGAGGGAATTCTCAGCCAGGCATAAATATCTCTGCTTAGCCAGACTGTCTTTGGCCAGAAGAGTCTAGCAAAGATCTCTCATGTTTTACATTCCAGAACAAATGTATGATGCTCTCCTCTGGCCAATGCCGACTGAACCCTGATCGCCGTCCTGGATAACCGGGCTTCGAACGATCTGCCTTACCCAGCATCTTCTCTGAAGTGGTATTGCATCCACTGCTGGTCGGGTGGGCCCTCCAAACCCAGGTTGAAGGACAAGGGAAGGAGGAGGGAAGGCCTCAGAATACGGGACTCTTGGAGGGGTTACATCACCCCATCCACCTGGATCTTGGCTGCGTTCAGACCCTAGGTCAGACACACTCTCTCTGTGTTCTCCTGCTCGCCAGACCAGTCACCTCCTCCCCGGCTGTCTCCGTCCTTCCCTTTTTATCCTTTCCCTGACTCTCCTCTCCTTTCCCTTGTTAAGGCCCCACCCCCACTTAAAGCTCTTGATGCCAAGCCAGGGTGGCCCCGCCCAGCCCGGCCAACCTCCATCAGCTCCAGGCTGCTGGCTGACTTCCTCCCTGCCTCCCCTGCTGCTCTCGGGGCTGTGGGCTGCCTCTGCACACCATCTCTACTCGTGAGCGGGCCCCCAGCATGCCAGACCCCCTCCCACTGCTGAGCCCGAGCTCGCCCTGCCGCACTCCCCAGCCCTTGCTGCAGCCCTGCTGTTGACTCCGGGAGGTGGCGAGCCGTTGCCTTGGACCCTGGTGCCTCCATCTCTGTGCTGCCATGCTCACTCACTCCCCCACCATCTCTCCATCTCTCCCTCGCTGTGGTAAGCTTGAGTCTGGTCGGGTGCTCTCCTTGGGGATCCTGCGCATCATCTGTTGGCCCCTCCCGTAGCTCCCAGCTGGAGCTAGGACAAAATGATACAGACCCCTTAGTGTTCTAACTTCTATAGGCCTGTACTGATTTCACCTTTAGTGTCCTGTATTTCTCCAAATGCAATTCAATTGTTATTCTTATCACCCTCTTTGAATCACACATTGCTTTTACTGATATGATGCTTTTAGTTAATACACATCTAGATATTATACAGTATAAGAGATCTATCCTGGATTAACTATAATTCTTCTCGGTAGGGAGTCCTGGAGTCTATTTTTCCTGCAAAAGGATCTAAGGATTTCATGGGAACATTATTAGTACATTCCCCAACCTACAGTTTTGAAGATTCTTTGGGAGAAGACTTATAAGCTAAACTGGTATGAAACCATTACAACATTATACTGTAGAGAAGCCCATGATAATGAATTTAAAAGTAGAGCCTATTATTTATTCAGTTTGAGTCACTGAAATATATTTGTACTGGGAATACAATAAATAAGATAAGCTCTAGAAAGAGGTTCTGGGCGGGTGCTGCGGCCTTGGGCATTCAGCATCAATTTGCTGTGGTGACCTCAGCAGGGAATAATGACACAGACTCCACTGTTTTCTCCAGGGGAACTAATCTCTGCCGTCTGAAGAGCAGTTATAATTCTGTGTGATCTCCAGCCCTCACCTGGAGATTAGCAACAATGGTTCCCCAGGAGGAAATGGCTGGTTTGGAGGGTGGAGTCTATAGCATTGTACTGGTCTGAGGTCCCACCCCTCCTTAAACCCCACTTCAGGCTCCACCCCTCAGATCTCTAGGAATTTCCCAACCTGGAGTTGACAACCCTATCTCCTTCCCACCCAACCATCAACCTACCTTTATCTGTCCCTCTGACTTCAGCTTTCCATCTTCTCCCCCTTCCCTGCAGCCTCTACCTAGGAAAAGTACAGTCTTTCTCTGCAGAGGGGACCAAAGCAGCTTACATCATTCTCCTCTCCCCCTGTTGATCTGCACAACAACCCTGTGAGGAAGGTTAGGCTGAAAGTCTGTGAGTGGTCCAAAATCACCCAACCAGCTTCCACAGGAAGAACCTGGGTCTGGCAGACCCTGCTCTAAAGAACTAATTGCTACATCACAGTGGCTGTTATAGGGGGGCTACTGCTGGTGAACAGGAGCAAGCAGCCAGGCCTAGTTAAGTCATGCCAGTGACGTGGCATCAAGTCACCCAGAAGGTGCTGCCAGGCATAGGGTAGACAACCTCCAGGTGGAGCCTGAAGATTGCCTGGTATCACAACTCAACGTAGAACAACAGATCTCTCGCTCTCCCCCTGGAGAAAATAACTGCTTTGGAGGGTGGACTCTATGGCATTCTATTCAGCTGAGGCCTCTCCCCTCCCCAAACTCTGGCTTCTGTAGACTCCACCACAAAATCTCCAAGAATTCCCCAACCTGTAGCTGGTAACCCTAGTCAGGACTGGCCCCAATGAGTTTTCTCTCAAAGGCCCAAAAAGGCCTGGAAGGGCCTCCCCCCCACTTTTTACTGACAGAACCAAGCTTGGTTGCCTAGTAACCGCCACTGAGGGGGAAAGTGAGCCCCACAACAGGAGGAGAAGAGAATGGTTTGATGGCCAGTAGCTCACCTCAGTAGCCAGCCAGCCTTGGAGCAGCCAAGCAGGAGAAGTAGTAGAAGTGCAAGCCTCTTCCTGAGCAGGGAACAGCCATTTCAGTAGCCAGCCAGACATGGAGGAGTGAGACAGTGGCAGTAGAAGCATCTTCATCAGGAGAGACAGCTGTTTTGGCAGTTTATTCAGACAGGGAAGAGTGGCCAAGCCGGCAGTGGGCAGGGGAGAGGAGTGGGCTCAGCACCCAGCCAATGGCATGTGAAAACTCTTGAGTGGCAGTTGATGGGCCAATGGCTGATGGAGCACACAGCACAGCCAATGGGAGAGCCAAAAAGTGCCAATACACTAGGGAGATATATACACAGACACACATATATATATGATACTTGTGTATTTTTAGCCCTACAGAGATTTGCCCTAACCACAAATGATCTTATGGAATTAAACCAACAGGTTACTCTGTTAAAGCTGTAGAAAAGAACAAGAATCCAGTAGCACCCTAAAAGACAAAAAAAAAATTGTGGCAGGGTGCTCTCTTTGTCAGATCCACAAAAACTCATATCCTGCCACAAATTTTGTTAGTCTTTAAGGTGCTACTGGATTCTTGTTCTTTTCTACTGTTACAGACAGACCAACATGGCTACCCATCTTGATCTATCTGTTAAAGCTGTTAAAGGTAAGATTAAGATTAAACAAAGGTTAAAAAGTTAAAAATGACTCATGGCGACTCCATGGGATTTTCAAGGCAAGAAATGAACAGAGGTGATTTGCCATTGCCTACTGTTGTATAGCAGCCCCAATCTTCTTTGATAGTCTGTCATCCAAGTACTGGCTGTGCTTAGCTTCCAAGCTCCTAGGCACCTAGGAATCGATGATTAGATCAAACCAAATAACACCCTCCCCCGGTATATACTGACAACTGACAACACATCATCCACAATGGCTCCATGACATCATTCTTATTTGTCACCGTTGTTTCTTTAAAATGTATTACATTTATTTTCATAATGTTATGTGACACTATTGGGAGTTGGAGTGGGTAATGATAATGGGTGTAATCCAGAGACTGTAGGATGCTCAAGTAGGTCCTATTTGCTTCAGTTTAAAGTTCTGGATACAGTTAAATATTGAACTGCACATGTAATTGATGTCAACTGGATTTAAGGCATAATCTTCATTTAATAAAGTCAATGGGAGTTTCACTAGTAGCTTCAGTAGCATCCAACATCCAACTATCAAATCGTTCAGACAAGCCAGTGCTTAAATTTCTTACATCACAGCTCTAATGTGCTGATGGCCTCTGACTATTCAGTTAAAACCAGGCTCACCATCCTTTTACAGTGTGTAGAGGAATAGTAAAAGTGAGCTCAATGGTTGGTGGTCCCTGTCACTAGGTAGACCATATGGCAAGCTTCTGCATGGCTACTGACTGCCACCCAGCTATCCAATAGCCACCCTGGGGCCTCTTCCCTAACCTGAAATCCTTTACATCTGGAAGAAGGCTGCTGTCTTCTTACAGAAAGCTGTCTGTCTGCAACAGAGTATACCTGGGGAGCACCAGTGAGTAGAGAACATCTGTTGCAGATTCATATCTGTGCCCATGTTCAAAATGTTTCAACACCACTATAGCTACAATGCTTCTGGCATGGCTTCCAGCATTCTTTAGCTAACTCACTCATGACTAAATAACACCCAAAGCCACTTATCCACACTAGTGCTATTCGAAGCATACAGATTGCCCTACCCCAGAAGAGTACACTGGGGCTACTTTCTGTAGTTTCTCACATTATAACACCAGACTGGTTTGCATATTCCCTTTAAGAGACAAAGCTTCAGGGTCCTCTGGGGTGGCCCCCACGCTACTTCAAGCAATATGTATATCCTTCACAGACTGTATGGCTGTATGCCATACTGACAAGCTATAATGAGTCCAACTTCACCATGGGTCATAACAAGGCAATCTGCTGTAGCCCTCTCAGCAGAAGACAGTCATGGTATTCAGGAACACCACAGAGGAGACAACAACTGTGCCATACTCTATGCAGTTGTATGAATAAAAGAGCAATAAATGTGTATATGTATAAAAGGCACTTGTGATGGACTGCCCTTAACAACAAGTTTCCTAGTACAGCCATTTCAGAGACCTGGGAGGTGAAGAGTTAACGATTCGCTGGAATGGAGAGCTTGAGTGACAGGCTGCTCCCTCCTCCCCCTTCACTTTGATTGGCCAGCGCCAGCTGAGGAGAACTATATGATTAGCTGAGTGCTGAGGGCATGGTCTTTTTGGAGTCATTCGGCCAGTTGGTCTTTGGGAAGTCAGGCAGTCAGTGGGCTTCTGACAGAGTCGGCTGGAGTCAGTGAGTCTGAAAGAGTGAGTCACACAGGTTCACCTTTGGAGTGAAGGGAAACGACTCCTTGCCTTAACTGTTTTCTATCAATTCTGAGGAGGAATCGGAACTGAATGCCTAAGGGTCAGCCTAAGCTGAAGTCCATTTTACACAGACACCAGAACTGGGACTGAGATTTTGGTGAGGGTGATTGGGTAGTATGCAGAAACTCCCATTCAGGCCAAAAGAAAAGGGCTGTATCTTCTGAGGAGAAGAATGATTCCTGCCTTTTGCTCTGAGAAGATCCCTGGTCGGTTATGAAGGGAATCGGATTTAGACACCTCGGGATATTGAAATAAACTGTGGTTTCCAAACGAGGGAGAGTTTAGGTACATAAATAAAGAGACTGTCTCCAGGAGACCTGGTCATAGGGAACTATATGAAGAAACATTGTAACTGTAACTAAAATACTCACTCAAACACCTCTCTCGCTGTTAAGATCCAAGAATACATGGAAATAAATTTCAACACTATTTTGATTGTCAAAAGAAGAATAATCTGTATTAACATTTTTTTCCTCAAAATTTCCAATTCCTCTCTACACCTGCCTGTTAAGTAAAATCATTATTTCTGTTTGAGTGTTATACCATCTCAAGCACCATTTGAAAGAGAAAAACAAGAGGGCTCCTGCTTATCCCATCAAGTTCCTGGGCGGGGCTAAAAAACAGATTAGATCTTTGTGATGGGGTAGGACAGACTTTTAAAACAATAACTAAATCTATGCTACTTGGGGCTGCTCAGTCACAGCTGGGAACAATTTTTTAAAAATTTTTTAAAGGTCTGGACAACAATGATATATATGGGTAACTTTAGAAGAGATTTTGAGGTGTGCAACACTGATTTGAACCATTTCATACCACAATCTATATACATTTTAACAGTTGGGAACAAATTTTTGGCAGGAAAACCTGTCTGATAGTGGGAAAGTGCCGGGGTCCATCACAGCACTCTGAGGGGAAATGGGTTTGCACACACATATGAGGGTTTAACTTTTGCACTTTCTGGGATAGTTGCCTTTGGTCTCATGCTATATTCAAAGAAGGAAAGTGACACATTTCCTGGAGTTCTTTCTGGCAAAAGGCCTCTTGGCCTGGCAGCAGAAACAGAATCACACTGATGCTTCCCTAGCAGAGCTTTACAAAGGTGGGCATTTGCAATGTGGACCAACAGCATCTTCCAGTAGTTAACATCCACAACTCTGGTTCCAACAAGTGGTTCCCCTTAGCTCTTTGGGGCATATAAGGGATCTAGTAGGAGGATAGCGATTGTAGACATATTTCTCTTATCCATCTGAATGAATATATCAATTAAGCACCACCACCCCATTTACATAAATGTAACCCTAACCCTACTCCCCCCCCCCCCCCGTTATGTAAACAGTCATCAGTTTGGTGGTGATTTGATAAGGATGTCTCTCCTCCCAGATCCCTATACTTTCTGTTGTTGGACTCCAGGGACAGTTGAACCGTACAACCAGATGCCCACATAGAAGACTTGGTACCTGTCTTTCCACATCACAAAACATGCTGCCAAACCCACAAAAGCAGCCAGGAGGTTCAGAACTATTTGGATCAGTAAGTAAAGGCTGAAAGTCCCAAGGAAGTTGGGGCAGTCAGATATATCTTGGTAAATGAAAGTTCTGCTGAGGGGATCCTCTGTGTCCAATTTACACTGGCAGGTCTCAGAGATGGTTTCACAGGTCAACTGGGTGATCTGGGAATAACAGTAGGCGGCAAAAGCCACGGCGAGCACACAGACGACCAGGCTCAGAGCGCTCAACAGGAAGTAGGTGACCTGGAAAGAAAGCACAAGGGGGCACTTTTTAGCACAATGGTAGGTGACAGTGAACAGCCAAAAGGTCACACATGAACACTGACAATCCCAGATGAATTTCAGTGAATGTCCAAAAGTAGATAACAATTGTCTCAACTTTTCCAACATACACCACTGATCGCTGGCAGTAAAATTGATATAACTGTTAATGTTCACTAGGGAATCTCTGAGATTCTGGAAATTCACTAAATGTATTCGGTTTGTTCATTTATACAGGTTGTAGCATTTGATGCTTTAGTGTGTGAGGAACAGACATGTGATGGACCAGGCTTTAGATCCAAGGGTCCATAAAAATGTCTCTCTTTTGTGGGTGAGGGTGAGGAGCAGAAGTCCAAGAGGCAGGCCAATAGCCATGGGGGGCATGTGAGGGTGACACCCCCGCCAAATTAGCCCTGGCCCCTCACTGCCCATCCCTCCTGGTCCCCCTCCCTCCCCTTCTCGAGCCTGCATGAGCTGCTGCATTACTTTTTTGCAGGTGGGCTGAGCTTTGCTGGCATTCTGCTCTCCAAAGTGACCAATCTTTCCAGGTACAGGCATGTTTCTGCCCCTCCACCACTGTTCCACAAGTATGCAAGAAAACCATCCAGGCGGTTTTACGACAAGCAGTAAAACCAGTGGCCAACTGCAATGCCCATTCCGGAGCCATGTGTTTGTGCTTCAGCACCACAGGAGAACTGCCACTGGGGGGTGGGTGGGGGTGGAACCACTCTTGAAAGTAATCGAGCCTGCAAGTCAAGAGAGGCTGAAAGGGAAAGGGATTTTCTTTCCCTTTCCTCCACCTGCAAGTGGCCTCAGCCAAGCTGGGGGGGGGGGGAATAAAAAGAAAGAAGACAGCTCCACAATCCAAAGGAAAAGTGCAAAGGAGAAGTGAAGGAGGGCTAGGGAATCCACCTGTCATAGAATTAGTAGCCATGGGGGCTATTTATACCCAAGGATAGCTTTCCGGTGGAGCTGATACTACCCCTGTCTTCTATATAGGTTCCCCCACCCATGCAAAGGGCTTTACGTTTGCCATATCTCACCCTGCTCCAGATTCTCTCCTTGCCCAATCTCTGGATCAGGCAAAGATTTCATCTAAGCCAGTCCCCCCCCCCAAAAAAAAACAATGGCCAACCAGAGGCATTCAGTGAACCTCTAGGGTGGGCATCAAATTTGCTGTTTAAATGCTAACCAAGGAAGAAAGTTGGGAACATCTTTTGTCAGCGGCAGAAGACCTAAGTTGACCTTCTGTTCTGTTCTGTTTGGGGATGAAGTTTGAGGAGGGCAGAGTTTGGAGAGGGGAGGGACTTCAGTGGGTATAATGCCATAGAGTCCACCTTCCAAAGCAGCCATTTTCTCCAGGGGAACTTATCTCTGTCTTCTGGAGGTCAATTGTAATCCCAGATCTCAAGCCACCACCTGGAGGTTGGCAGCCATACTCCTTGCATCACAAACAGTTGGATGATCCATTTGCATCCAGTGCCGTGATGCTGCTGTCATCCACTGTTGCCTTAAAAAAAAAAAAAAAGGAGGCCAAGCCCAAGATGTAAAACCTAGAGAGATGCAGTGGGCCATTCCTTTTTGTGAGGGGTACTTTGGCAGTGGCTCAAGTGGTTAAGACGCTGAACTGCAGGCTGTGGAAGGTCAGTAGTTCAGCAGTTCGAGACCCGGGTGCCGCATGATGGAGTGAGCTCCCATCTCTAGTTCCAGCTCCTGCCAACCTAGCAGTTCGAAAGCAAGAAATTGCAAGTAGATAAATAGGGACCACTTTGGTGGGAAGGTAACAGCGTTCCGTGCACCTTGGTGTTTAGTCATGCCGGCCACATGACCACGGAAACGTCTTCGGACAGCACTGGCTCTTCGGCTTTGAAACGGAGATGAGCACCGCAACCCTAGAGTCAGATTCGACTGGCTTTCGAGCAAGGGAACCTTTACCTTTACCTTTTACTTTGGCTCAAGGGAGCATATCTGAGGGGAAGGTAGGCCTTTTCCAGACTCTTGCTTTCATTACTTGACTGAACCAAGAAAACAAAAGACTGGAGATAGCAGTCATGACCAGCCACTGCCAGGTGCACATGGAGGTGCATGTGAGTAGATCATGTACACCAGGAGCCAGCTGCGTACGTCTGCCCATCCTCCCAGGACACACCACCCTGAACTAGATTGCCAAGGGGCCCTTAGGCCAGGTGAGGCTTGGATGGCCTCCTCTCACTCCCCTGTTGTAACAAACCTTTTCCCCTACAAGCACACAATTTAGCACAAAATGTTTCATATCACAGTCTTCCTGGGGCACTTTGGAAACTAGGAGAAGCCAAAAAAGAATCCCCTTCCATGATAACTAGCAGCAACAGGCCCTTTTCTGCCCCAAAATCTGATATTCAAGACAATCTTTTTAAATTGCCTCACTGGATGGCTGCCCCCTCCCGCCAAGTTCACCTCACAGGACTATTATTATTATTGCTGTTGTTGTTGTTAGTTAATCACTCTATCCCAGCTTACACTGAGCTCTGGGTGATGTCCATGGGGGCATAATGCCATAAAAACATATAAAACATTAGAATTCTACAGAACAATTTAATAAAACTAAGACCCAATCAGAGTCTACGATGGTGGCGTCCTGATAATTTCTCACCCCCAGCTCTGGACTATCGGGCCAGTTTCTGGGCAGGGTGAGAGGAAAAATGAAGAGAGGAGAAAATTTTGGCATTCATGTTCAACCTCCCATACCAGACACACAAGTTAGAAGACTTTGGGGGAAAACAGACTCAATTCCAGGAACTAGATTCAATTCTTGACTGAGGTAAACCTGAGGCTGTGCATGTTGCTTACCCTTATTGAGTTCCATTTGTGTCCTGTTTAAACAAGATTAAACAAACAATGTGGCCTGTATCAGGGCCTCAGATCCAGTGTGTTAATGCTGCATATATAGGAGCTGACATTTCAGCTGCAATTAAATGTCAGTTGTGTGAAAATTGATAGGGATACATTTTATTTTAAGTACCTGGCAGTATGTTTCAACCATGCCTATTGTTGGTATGGTTGTGTAAAAAATATGCCTCTGGCATGCTGAATTTGTATGATGAGCTGTGAAGGCAATGATCAGACGTACAGACATAGAATAATAGAATCATAATCACAGAGTTGCAAGGGGCCATACAGGCCATCTAGTCCAACCCCCTGCTCAATGCAGAATTAGTCTAGAGCATCCCTGACAAGCAGGGCTTTTTTTGTAGAAAAAGGCCAACATGAACTCATTAGCATAATAGGCCACACCCAACAGCAGAAACTCATTAGCATATTAGGCCACATCGCTGACATCACAGCTCATTAGCATATTAGGCCACACCCATGCCTTCCCTTGGCATGCCCGGGCACCCCGCGGCCGCGGGGAGCCTGAGCAAGCCCCCCCTTGAAGGGAAGGGAAGGCAATTTAAACATGTCCCCCCCCCCAACCTCCTCTTCTCCAGACTAAACATTCCCAAGTCCCTCAGCCTTTTCTCATAGGGCGTGGTCTCCAGGCCCCTGACCATCCTTGTCACTCTCCTCAGCACCCACTCCATTCTGTCCACATCCTTTTTGAAGTGAGACCTCCTGAACTGCACACAATACTCCAGGTGCGGCCTTACCAATGCAGTGTATAGCGGGACTATGACATCTTGCAATTTGGATGTTATGCCTCTGTCAATACACCCCAAGATCGCATTAGTGTTGGGCCAAAGCTTTTACCCTGCTGACTTTCAGTCCAGGGCTTCAGGAGTTTGAGGGGCAGATGAAACAAACATTTTCTATGTGTCAAAAGGGAGGGGAATGGTTTCCCCCCAAAAAAACCTGTCAATGAAACAGGAAAAAATGGTCCTGAGGACCTATCAGCAGGCTAGCCACATGA
This sequence comes from Gekko japonicus, assembly GCF_001447785.1. NCBI lineage: Eukaryota > Metazoa > Chordata > Lepidosauria > Squamata > Gekkonidae > Gekko > Gekko japonicus. Next base: position 28,798 of record NW_015161951.1, on the reverse strand, counting down.
CAAACCCAGAGGCAATTCCAAAATGGCAGGTAGGCACTGGGAGGAGGGGAACCAAGTAAAGAGGCTCAGGCTGGTTGTTCTTGTACAACTTAAGATAAACACTGGCTGGTGAGAAGGGCAGATTGGCCTGTGGCTGGCATTTTATTCACACTGTTTTTTGGTTCTCCTGGTTGAGGAAGCATGAACAGCCAATAATCTGAGCCAAATGCCCAATCTTTGTATATTGCTCACATGCCACTTGACAAGCATGGGTGAGAATATTCATGTTCTAAAAAATAAATAATCAAAACTCTATGCTGAAGTAGCACACATTCTGAACCACAAAATGAGGCATTCAGAGATATGGTCACGGGGTTGCCGGTGACATCAAAAATGTAATTCCAGATCCCAGCAAAGAAAGCCACAGGAATAATATATACCCCACCTAGGTACACCCCATCAAGGGCTACAGCACCCCTAGGCCACTTCAGATCAGAAAAATGACATGGGGATGGGAAGGCTGAAACCACCTCTCTCTATGAGCCATGGCGCACATCTGAATTGGGCCTGTGTGGAACTAATAATACTCACGTGATGAACCGAGGAAAAATGTACAAGTACTTGACTTTCACTGGCTTTCAATTTTTGAAGCAGGAAACAAGAAAGCAAAGCCTCACTGGCTACCAAAAACAATTGGAGGCTGGCTACCACATTCAGCACAACTGGTGGAAACCACTGTATTTGTTTTGGTTTTGTTTAATCCTGTATGTCAAATTTGCTTACATCATCTCTCACTTTGCCAGTCTTCCTCTGGTTTCTACCAGTTCTTGGCAAGAACAAAGAGGAATGTGGAAGGGCTGACACCCAAACAATTGAAGCCCTGGGAATCGTGTTCATCCATGTTTCTGCCTTCTGAAATGTCTGATATTAATAAGAACGTCATGGAAGAGAAAACAAATGAAGTAACTTACCTTGATGGCAAACTGGACGCAGGTCTTCTCATCCGGTTGATAAGAGATACAGAGCATCACCAGCCCTAGCACTGCCACGACACAAAGCTACAAAAGACAAAATTCCATTTGAAAAGGCAAGAGAGAAAGCAGAGGCCCTTTCTGTACTGACACTAAACTCTGGATAATCTGAGCAGTCAAGCCTTAAAGCTTGACTTCGGCTTTTGTGGGTGCCCTCTGGGGGACCATGGTAGAGTCAGAGCCAGAGTCCTGCCACAGGGCTGATGAGGGAGACAGGCTTGGGCTGGGTGGTTGTTCGCATGTTGGGTGGGGGGCATCGCCAGCACAACGCGTGCCCATTTGCTCGCTCGCTCCATTTCCTTTTCCCCCATGGCAATCCAAGATTAGCGATAAACTAATAATGCAAGACTAAACCAGCTTGTTAAAAAAAATAAAAGGTGGAAAGTCTAGGCGAGAGTGGAACTTGTACACTGATACGGGGGGGGACCCCTAAACCTTTGCTAGGGTTCTAAGATGGCTACCCAAGAGTAAAAACAGAGTGAAGAATCTCCTAGTTCAAAAAACATGCCCGTTGACCAATAAGGAGTTTGAGGAAGTGGGAGAAGGATTGGCCGGGGGGGGGGGAGTCCAAGGGAATGTCTCTGCTTCTGAATTATTTTGGCTTGGAAGCGAAGCAAGGGGAAGAATTGTGGCAAAAGCACTTCCAGAGAAGCTGGGGAAACAGCAAGCTGAAAGTGAACCAAGAATTGAGGGATGAAAATGAATGCAGAACTAAAAAAAACCCCAAACCCTGATGGACATGCAAGGTAAACGTGGGGGGACATGTGGAACAAAAAAAAAATGTGATGAAGAGATGCTGTGAAACTGAGGGAAACCACCGTGCATAAAAGGCCAGAGTCAGAGCAAAGCCTCCCGCTTTCCAATACCAAATACCATGCCACCAATGTATGCAAAGCAGTCAATCCACTGTTTACTTCACAATGTTTATTCTGGAGCCCCTACTGGAGTGGCTGAATCCATCTTGCAATGTGAATGAGGATGGTGAGCCCAAACAAGGGACTTCTGTTTGTCTAGAGCCCAGAGAAGTAACAGGGAGAAAACTGAGCATCTAGTCTGTAGCCCATGATGACTCCAGGGCTCTTTTCTGATCCAATACGACCTAATGTGGGGGCACCCGTTGAATGTGTCTTTAAACTGCACTTTAGTTTTATCGCCATCTAATGAATGTTTTATATGGATTGTTTGTGTTTTAACTGATGCTTGTATTTATGTTTTATTGCGTTTGAATACTGCTTGTCAGTTTGGAAGCCGCCCTGAGCCCGCTTGCGGGGAGGGCGGGGTAAAAGTGGAATGAATGAATAAATAAATAAATAAATAAATTTGTAGCAGGAATTCCTTTGCGTATTAGGTGACACACTCCTAATGTAGCCAATCCTCCAAGAGCTTACAGAGTTCTTCTTACAGGGGCTACTGCAGAAGGAATCCTTCCCAATCCGAGTGCTCCAGTTCTGCTTTTGCTTCCTCCCCCCCCCCCTTAGTGCAGCAGGGCCTGGAGTAGATCCCTGTGGAGGCCATTTCAAAAGGTATTGGGGGGGAATTCAACCCTCCCTGAGGGTTTTTTTCCTTTTCAACTTTTTGGATTTTTCTTTAGACTCACGGAGTCCACCTGGAGGCTGGCAAACCTAGGTCTAGCAGCATCCTCTAGGTGACTTGATACCACCTGACCTGCATGATTCAGCTAGGCCTGGCTGCTTGCTACTGTTCAACAGCAGCCACGCTAAGAAAGTCAGTGTGGTATCATGGTCAGAGCTTCAGAGCAAATGCTAGATGCAGAGTGGGCCAAACTGTTCCACTTTGAGCTGCAAGAGGAGCCTTCAGTAATCTGAGTGCCCATCTACAGTCTGACATAGACTTAGGGCTGCCAACTCTGGTTTGGGGAATTCCTGGAGCTTTGGGATGGTATAATGCCATAAAGTCCACCCTGTAATGCTGCTGTTTTCTTCAGAGGAACTGACCTCTGCAGTCTAGAGATCAGATGGCAACCCTAGATATGGTACTGTCAAGACAGGTTAACTACCACCAACAGAACCAGGCTGTGACTCTTTGTGTTAGCCACAAGTTCTGCTTTGCCTTTTCTCTTTCACTTCCAAAAATCGAGCAAATGCCTGCAAAAATAGGGAAAACTGAATAAACGTATTCTGCTTGCTTCATTATCCTAACAGCAATTTTGAAAGATTTTTTTTTTGTTTGATCTCTGGATTGTAAATAAAGAATGTATGTATGAGGATTTTTAAAAATTGCAATACTCTATGTGCCTCTGTGTTCCTGTTTTATTTGTGACCTTGAAGTTGTAGAAGGCAAGTGACTGTTAAACCATAAATGGGCCCAGAGATTTATTCTCAGATTTTTTAATCTTATCATAGTAAATCAAGTTTGTCTTCCCAAAAGAGTTATGAACCCCAGTTTCACTTTTTGCATGCTGGGATCATTTTGCTCTTGTTGTCCCACTGCCTAAATTCCCCTTAGTTCATGCAAAAGGACTAAAGCACTAGATTTTCTGCAAGGAACAGAGTAACAGTTTTGCCACTAATAAAGGAGGAGGGAATCATGTCAACTGCTTCCCTTCAATCCCTTTAACAAATCAGGCCCTATTTAGCACATTAGCACTATTTGATCACTCTCCTGTCACAGGAGGTTAGCTGCAGCAATGGGACAATCCAAATGGAGACTTACAGGAACGAGTTTCGTCTATTATCTCTTGCTAACTTAACCCCCAAAGCCTCAAAAATTTGCTGCAAAGTTCTGCTACACCCAGCAAAGTGGAATGTTAGTAAAACATTGGGGGGGGGAGTGCACATAAGTAGGATGTTGCTAAAACAAGCACTTGTCGGTATTGTACACCATGCTGTTTCTATGTTCTGCTGCACTGCCAAGAAAGGAACCATTGCTCATTTTGATCTTAATAAGCAACCACGAGAAAGAAGCATCGTGTGCTCCAGAATACAAACATATTGCATTGAGAGCCAGACATTATGATATCCCAGTGCAGTGCCAAAATCTACATGCCAGTCTTCTGCACTTCGAAACTGGTTGTCTAAAATAATGCAGGGGGCTTTCTGACCAAAAAACACACAACAATATTTTCAGTATTTTGTGCTGTCCTGATTATTTCAGAGTACGCATATATGTCAAAAGGGGGATCAGGAAAATAGATGCTTTGGAGGGTGGGCTCTTATGGCATCATACCCTGTTGAAGCCCCTCCCCACATCCCACCCTCCCCAGGCGTCACTCTCCCCGAAACCTCCAGGAATTTTCTAGCCCAGAGCTGACAATCCCATGTCTGAAATTCAGGTCAAATGCCAAAGTGATATGAATCAATCATGTCAACAAGTGTGCTGAAAGCTTTTGAGACTGAAATTCAGCTGCCCTCCGAAGCCATTAAACAATCACCTCATTGTTTCCACAAGCTTAATTTCCACACAGAAGATATGACAAATATATGAACATGATACATTGCTAGAAATAACCATTTTTCCTCACTTGATCTCAAACAGATTTGGTATTTTCAAGTGTGCCAGTTTTAAGGGCAGCTTGGCATTTCCCAAACCCAAAGCTACTTTCTCTTTGTAAAGGAATCAGGGTAGGGGAAGGATGCTTGGGGGGGTGTGTGAGGAACCCTGTGCCTGTTTGGTGGGAGCGGCTTGGCTGTTTAATTTTTTGATGATGGTAGAAGGCACTACCATAGACCCTTGCTGTATTTGGCAGAAAGGCCTTCAAAACATAACCTCAAGGGACACAGTTGTGTATTTGATGCGCAAAAATAAATGCCTGAAGTCTGTTCTCCTAAAAATTAACAGTTGCACTTTGCAGTTCACTGTATGCTGCATTAATCTGCTCCTCGGCGCTCCATCCTATGCGGACTTCTGAAACAAGGTTGTGAATAAACTGCTTCATTCTTTTAAAAAGGAATTCCATTACAAACGTTTAATTGAACACCAAGGCTTACAGGATAGTCTGCTCTAGAGTCCCCCGTCTGCTGCCTGTGGGCACAGTGGTGGCTGCCAACCACCTATCCTGGCACCCACAACCTGTTTTAGAAGGTGACTGGTACTTTTGCCCAGTGAGGCTTCTGACTGGCTATTGGAGATATGTGCAGATTTTTTAAAGAAGTTCTTTGGTAGCAGCTGCCCCCACAACACAAGGGTCTTCACTGCATTGGAGAGGAGGGGCACTTAACCCTTTCTGCTTCTTCCTGTTTCTCCAACTCACATTGTGTCCCCAAGAGGCACAAAAAAATTAATTAGAAACCCATAAAATGTAGGTGAGGGGACACCTTGTCTCTTGGTCTCCCTAAATGACATCTTTGAACATCGGCACAAACAAGGCCATTTGGATTTGGAGCCCTTGTGTAATCTGGTGGGGCGGCGATACTTTTACTGGAAACTGCATGATGTTAACTGCAAGTTTTGGGGCTTTGAGTCTAGGGTCAGTGTGGATGGTGTAATGCCATATATTGTTAGCAGAGGTACTTCTAGACTAACAGATGGACTACTGGGTCTGAGATCTGGGGGAAGGGGGGTTGCTACTTGAATTCAATGCCATAGACAGGGAGGGGCAGCTTATGTAATGCACAACAACAATCTTCTCTTCTAGTGGTACTGCCTTTCAGTAAGTCAGTGGAAGCATCTAGATATGACTATGCATAATGGCAAACACAAGGCATGTATTTAAAACAATAATGAACATCTGGCTATTGTAAGTACACGTCTGAAGGTGCCTTAACATGGAAACATGGAAACAATCTGTAGGTTATCTCAGTCCACCCTGGTTCACATTGTTGACATACACAACCAGTCCACCCCACAAGTACTGAGCTATTCTGTTTTTCTCTGGTGGTGTATCCATTTTGGTCACAGAAGTACTCTTCTGGGAATACAGGAAGCTATACCCTGGAAATACCTTAACCAATGCTCCCTCTAAGATGTGCAGTCTTGTGAGCAAAATTCTACTATGTGAGCTACTGGCATTAAAGTTGTGAGCGAGCAATTTGGCTACTGCATAAATTAGTTTGCTCTGAAGGCATCCTTCCTGAGCCAGGACAAAATTCTGTGAGCTGGAGGTGAAAAACCTGTGAGCTAGCTCACACTAACTCAGCTTAGAGGGAACACAGAACATAGCATGAAATCAGGTCAAGTATGAAATGACCTGAGATCTCTTTGGGCTGATTATATGACATGAAGGTGCATTAAATGCAAGCCAGAGCAGAGGGGCAAACATAGCCATTGGCGTGCCTGACAAAGACCATCTTGTCTCATCATTAGCCCTTTCTAGTTGTTACAGCCTGGTGCTGTGACTGCACATACGGAGCAAACATGCTAAACACGATTATCCTGATATGCATGACTGCAATTTTTTTTCTGAAAAGGGCAATATGTAGATTTTCTGCCTCGGTGCATACATCCCACAGTAATCTGGGGTCTGTACATTTGTTCTAAAATGGAAATATATGCATGTTACCCTTTCAGAAGAAACAGAGACTACAAGTATTGGGAGAACTGTGTGTCGCTCGCTTGTCCCATATACATAGTACAGTGTAACAACTCAAAAGGGGCTCCTACTGTTTGGAAACGGGTTCTGTGTTCTGATCCAGGGCCCATCTTCTGCTGTTCCAAATGATGAATGTGAACAGCAAGGGGGAACTTGCATGGAGGGAAGCTCAAACATGCTTTTGTATAGTCACTGGTGGAAATGGCCAAGAAATGATTCCGTGCCATTCTCACTCATGGTCTCTTGGGTCACCAGTTTGCTGCAGTAGACAGTATCATGGGTGTGGACTCAGACCAAACTTCGGATCCCCACTCAGCTCTTAAGCTCACTGGGTAGAGTTGCCAGGTTTCACCTGGCCACCAGTGGCAGATGAGAGCCTCGTAGGGTTGCCAGATCCAGGTTGGGAATTTCCTGGAGATTTGGGGAGGACGTAGGAGAACAGGCCTGGGGAGGACAGGGACCTCATTGGGGTACGATGGCCACAGAGCCCACCCTGCAAAGCATCCATTTCCTCCAGGGGAACTGATCTCTGTAGTCTGGAGATGAGCTGTAATTCCAGGGGATTCCCTAGGCCCCACCTGGAGGCTGGCATCCCTATGTAACCCTAGACCAGCAGCCATCTTTCAGCCTAGCTGACCTCAAAAGATCAGTGTGAGGATAAAAATAGGTAATGATCATATTGAGATGGGCATGGTTATGCAGATCCAGGGAGTGGAAACAAAAACATTTTTCACTGTCATGTGGGCAGCTGCTTCTCCCGCAACTGGCTTCTATTAGTAAAAGGCAGGGGATGGGGCAGACCCCTTTTCCATGCTGTTTTGGCCTTTGAGGGAGGACTTATGGAGCCAGGCCTGGCAGCAACCATTGGCAAGCCTGGCTTTGGTAGCACATATGCCAAAATTGGAACGAATGCGTTGGCTAGTTCCAGATTAGGATGTGAGTATAAAATGGATGAGAAGAGAATGATGTAAACAGCGTTGACTCCTCGTTGAGGAGAAAGGCAGGGCATAAATGAAATAACAAATATACCTTAAGACAGGGGTGTCAAACATAAGGCCTGGTGGTGAGAACCAGCCCATCCAGGGCTCTTATGCGGCCCGTGAGCAACTAGTGCAAGGCAGGGAACAGGAGGCTCCAATTGTGGCTTCAGCATGGTGGAACAGCCTCATCTGCAGCAGTCAAGCAGTGAGGGAGCATCTGCCCAGTGCCGCACTGCTGGCTCCCCAGGGGTTTTCCTTTGAACCCCCCTCCCAGCCCATGGGGCCTTACAGTGAGGATGCAACAGCTCAGAGCCGACCAGCTGCTGTCCTTTATAAAGTTTCTATCTCCGGTGCCTGGCATTATGTTTTATGGCACACATGGTCTGGCCAGACAAAGTGACATTTATGTCAGATCTGGCCCTCGTAAGAAATGAGTTTGACACCTCTGCCTTAAGATGGGGAACAGATTAAATGTAGGCGGATGGGTAGGTGAGAAGGACGCAGGGAAAGGTAAGGATATGGGGACTGCCAGGAGGAGAGAGAAAGGAAATAGTGTGAGAAAGGGAAACAGGGACCACTCACAAGACCTTGGAGGTTCCCTACCATACAACCAGGCCTAGCCTGGCAGCTGGCACCACACAACTGGGCTAAAGTTTTCCTGGGTAGAGGCTGCCAGGGAAGGGAAGGAGGGAAAGAGGAAAAACTGAACAGATAAAGGAAGTGGCTGGTGAGTGGGAAGGCAAGAAGGAGGAAGGAAATGGTGGGAGGCTATGGGGGCTTTCAGGGAAGGCAAAGAGGAAATAGTGGGGGAGAAAAACAATTAAATGCTACCCCACAGGTCTTGGCAGGTCCCCTGCTTCTCTCCTGCTGTCATTAATTGTTTTCCTCTTCCTCAGGGCCTGGACACCAAGTTTGGACTGAGAAACCAGTTGGGCAGACCCAGCTTGCCATCTCCCCCACCAGCCCCACGGCTCTGCCTGCCACGATTGCCTCTGTGCCATCTGGGAGGGTATGGAAGGAGCAGTAGTCATGGGGGAGGGAGAGAGAGGTTGGCACTTTTCACACGCGCACATACAACTTAGTTTGTTGCGTCGGGGACGCTTCTATTGTCAAGATCACAGGCAGCAAATAATCGCCGAGTATCTGTAAATGGTATAGATTATATAGACTGAAGCACCAGTTTTTACTGTATTTAAAAAACGTATTTTATTGTTTTAGTATTTGTATGCTGTTAGCCGCCCTGAGCCACTGGGTAGGGTGGGATAGAAATCCCATAATAAATAAATAAATAAATAAATAAATAACTTGATAGGCCTTTAGTTAGCATAATAACAACAGTTGCCACACTTTCTAGGCCTAAACTCCTACATGAAATCAAGAGTGGGAAAGTTGCAAAGAGAGCATGGATCTAGTCAAGCCTCCTGCCCTGAACAAGGGGAGTGGGCCTTTCTGGAGCTGGGATGCTTGGGAACATAGCCCAAGCAAGTGTTAAACTCATCACCCCCACTGGAGCATGTGGCTTGCAGACTAGCCTTTGCATAATAAAAAATGCAATAACTGGGAGGTGGGGGGGGGCTAAGGATCTATATACTAATACCGAAGTCGCCCCTGGTGTGCGGATAGATAAATCCGCACATCGGGGGGACCTGGGGGGAGGGAGAGGTTTGTGCGCACGTGGGGCGGTCCCCACGTGTGCACAAAAATCCTGAATCTTGAAAAAAACTTCGGGGGGATGTTTAAATCCCCCCGAAACTCACAGAGCGTCCCCTGCGCATGCGCAGGGAATGCTCTGCGACCGTCTCAGATGCCGCCGCCGCTGGGAAGGTAAGCGGCGAGCCAGGAGGGGGGGAGGAGAAAAAGCTCGCTTCGGAGCCGGGGGGGGGAGGAGAAAGAGCCACGAGGGAGACGAGCAGCTCAGCCAGTGATCTGACTGGCCAATGCCCTTCCCAGCAGCCACACAAAAGAGGATGCCTCTGTTATTCTTTGCGCCAGAGAAGGCACTCGGGGAGAAGTGGATGCGCGTCCGTGGAACTCATGGGGGAGACGGCGAAGCTCATGTTGGATGAGGCGCGTTGGCAGCTGCTATTGAAGGGGGTGTGTGGTCTCCTGGTTCCTTTAAGTTTTCCGCCCCGGTTAGGCTTTAAGTGGCGATTCCTGCCTCCAGCCGGGCTCCGCCCAGCCTCGAGGAGCTTTCCTGGCCGAAGGAGTGCGTCATAAGTGTAGGAAAATGGAAAGTCAAGAGTTAACTGGAAGAGTTAACTCCACCCCTCTGGAGCCGCTTTTACTGCTTTGTGTCTGTGTTAAGTTGGACGTTAGTTGTGATAAAGCAGTTGCCTGACATTGAGCAACTCTCTGCGTGCTCGGTTCGGAGCCGGGGGAGGGAAGGAGAAAGCGCCCAGGGCAAAGCGCCCAGGCAGGCGAGCGAGCAAGGAGGCCTTATCTCCCTCATGGAAGGCCGGCCTCCCAAAGCTACACACCCCCACAACTGACCAGGGGCGTCGGGAAGGCGCAGCCCCCTCCCGTGGCCGCCCATGGTCCCTCCTTCTAGGCTCCAGCGCACCGAATCCTCTGCCGAGGCCCCGCCTGAGGGAGGCAAAAGTGACAGAGCGCCTCTTGCTCTCCTGGCCCTACCTCAACGTTGTCGTGAGGATCAAATGGCCTTTGGCCTTCAAGTTGTGTGGAAAGGGATAAGGCACATTGTCCGCCCTGCTAGGAATGGGTGTGAAATCACAAGAACTTGGGGGTTCTGGGGGTGCCTGAAGGAGGCCTCCCTTTCCCACAAGGGGAGCCTGGAAATCGGGAGGCCGTCAGGATGCAAGGGCGGGGAGGGGCGGCAAGAAGGTGGCTGAGGGGTGGTGCTCAGTCCCCAAAGGGACGCAAAATTAACTGGGTAGGTTAAGTCCCCTCTTGAGCAGGGATTTTGTGCCTGTGTGGTGGGTACATAGCAACCAAAACTGGTTCCTGGAGCATCCTCCAGTGTTTGTTTGTTTTAAAAAAAACCACACCCTTAACAATTAATAAAACAACAATACATCGAAACTGTAACCCAGGTATGTGCAGAATGGATTTGCAAAATGTCAGCTCTGCCTCCCTCCCCACCCTCGCGCGAGTATCGCGGGTCCACCTCTTGTTATTGCTAACCCTCAACATGAGTTCTCCCATGCCAGCAGGTAATTCCACTGAAGATGTATGCTGTCATCCCCTCCCCCCCCCCCAGCATATTGAAACACATCTAGTAGATAGAAAAAAGCAGCCTGTGGTTAAAAAACAAACACTGAATGCATAAATGGCCATTTGCCTCTCTCCCCGTTTAATCAACACAAATCAGTGTGGAGATACCATCCGTGCTGAAAAAGGCATGCATCCCTTTGCCAAAATCATATGGCCCCAAATAATCATGTGCTCTGCCGTGCTCACAAATAGCTTTATCAGATGCTTTTACCCTCTCTGTTCTCATGCCAGGAGGCAAGCAGATAGCATGCTGCTTGTGACTCTGGCTTTGGTAGAGGTGAAGGGTTAAATGTGAAATTCAGAATAAGTTTCTCAAAGCAGGTCCCACACTAGACAGCGCCAATCCAAATCCAAAGTGGCATGACCTATTGGCGCAACTCCAGAGTGGGGGAGGAAGCAAATGTGAATCCAGCGAAATGACAGTCTTATTTAGTATCTCCTCCTCCCATTGTGGAAGCTTGCATGAATGGTGAAAAGTACGCAAACAGAGAGTGATTTCAGCAACACGTACTTTATTCTATCCGGAACAAGACAACTTTGGCCGGCTCGCAGGCCAGCTTATATCCCCCGAGAAACTGCCACCCAAAACACACCCCTACTTCCCTATAGGTTATTTACAGTGGCCGAGAGTCCCATAGGCTCTCGGCCAGGAACCTAGCCCCCTGATTGGAGCGGGCTAGGATCCACATAGTCCATTGTCTCTTGGAGCGAAGCTCGACGTTTGTCTCTGGACTTGTCTGGACTGGATACATTACAAATGGCTACTCCATTTCCAACATGGTTAGAAAGACATCAAAGCAAAGATGTTCAATTCCCTATTTTGTCAAGGTTGTTCCATGTGTGTCTCCCATTTAAATTGCAACCTTCCTGATAGGAATTCTAAATCTACATTGTGCACATGCAGCTCAGCGTGTATATAACTTTTCCCAAGGTTTCTGTGGTGCTTGTAGGAAGGCTCTCTCTCTATACAGAATTCCCATTGCAATAGCTACTTTCTGTGAATGCATTATATATATAAATATACATACATACACACACACACATTGCAGCCAGGGCCAGGCAATTTCCCTTGTCAAGAGTTAGAGCGAGGCGAACAGAGGTGTAGTAGTAGGGCATGCAGGGGGTTAGTCTCAAGTGCAGCATTTCATGCACGTTGGTGCTTGGAATCGTAGAAAGAGACTGGTATGCTTACAATGAGGCCAGCCCAATATGGAGTGTCTCTGCCCAGCACGGAAGAGCTGATGCTGGCCATGAGGAAGCCCAGCACTGTGACGGAGGCTCCTAAAGCCAGCTGCAAGAGGGCAACCAGTAACGGGAAGCGGCAGCCGCAGCACTTGTGGGCGTCCTCCTCCTGGCCCGCGCCGGGATCCCTTTTGGGCGGCTTCTTGGACATCGGGGCGGCTTCGGGCTCCTTCCTCTGCTCCGTCCCAGGTCCTGCCTGGCTCAGGTTGTTACGGGGCGGGCTGCTTGAAGCTTTCTTCTCTTCTTTCCCCATGTTGAAAGGACTTTTGGAGGGAAGGGGGGACTGGAAGGGCGCCTGCGTTTTGTGCTTGCTCCCTCGCTGCCCAGCGGCACTCCCCTTTTGTGCGGGCTGACTCGTTTCTGGTATTTGCAGTGAGGAGGATGAACTAATATGGAAAACATTTGGAGCAGATTGCTGGAGCTTCCAGGCGCCACATATAGCCCAGCTGAGAGGGGGAAATGAGGGGATAGCGGACGGGCAACACGCAGAAGAAGAGCGCCCGGCCCGGGTGCTGTGTTGGGGGAGCCAGGGAACGCTGCACGGGACCAGTGTTCCCTCTAAGCTGAGTTACTGTGAGCCAGCTCACAGTTTTTTAGCCTCCAGCTCACACGTTTTTGTCTTAGCTCAGGGAGGATGGCTCCAGAGCAAAGTAATTTATGCAGCAGCCAAATTGCTTGCTCACAACTTTAATGCCAGTAGCTCACAAAGTAGAATTTCTGCTCACAAGTCTACTCCACAGCTTAGAGGGAACATTGCACGTGACTGAGCCCATCTGGCATTTCAAAAGCGAGAATGCTGCTCTTATGTGCGGCTGGCCTTCCCTCCATGGAGGCTGCATCCTCATGATGCTGTTTTGGATCCAGTCCTGCTGCAAGTGCAAAGCCATTCATACTATGTGTTCACTTACGTCATTCGTACTCGCATTCCCCTACAACGGAGACCCAAAGCAGTTCCCCTTGTCTCCATTTTATCCTTTCAACAATAATCTGGTTAGGTGGAGATACAGTAGCTAGCCCGAAGTCACCCAGCAAGCTCTCAAGGTAGAGTGGAATTTCAGACCTGGGTCTCCCAGACCCTACTCTGACACTCTGATCACTACACTGTGCTACTGGCAGTGGAGCAACCACCTGGGAGATTTCTGTGTATTTTCTTCAATCAGATGCCATTCCCCCTGCATTTTGCCCCCGGTGTGCCACCCAAGGCTTTTGGAGGGTCTTAAAACAATCAGTACTTGCTGTGTTGTTCAGTCGCACAGTCGAGTCCGACTCTTTGCGACCCCATGGACCACATCACGCCAGGCCCTCCTGTCTTCCGTCATGCTTCGGAGTTTGCTTAATTTCATGTTCATTGCCTCAATAACACTGTCTAACCATCTCATCCTTGTCTTCTTTGACCTTCAATCTTTCCCAGCATCAGGGTCTTCTCCAGTGAGTGCTCCCTTCACATTTGGTGGCCAAAGTATTTGAGCTTCAGCTTCAGTATCTGGCCTTCCAGGGAACAGTCAGGGTTGATTTCTTTTAGGATTGACTGATTTGATCTCCTTGCAGTCCAGGGGACTCTCAAGAGTCTTCTCCAGCACCATAGTTCAAAAGAATCTATTCTTCGGCTCTCAGCCTTCCTTATAGTCCAACTCTCGCAGCCATACATGACTACTGGGAATACCATTGCTTTGACCATGCAGACTTTTGTTGGCAGGGTGATGTCTCTACTTTTTATTATGGCCCCACTGGTGGACCTCCTGATGGCACTGGTATTTCTGGCCACTGTGTGATACAGAGTGTTGGACTGGATGGGCCTTTGGCCTGATCCAACATTGGCATCTCTTATGTTCTTATGTTCTTATGCTGTCTAGGTTATATTTAAAATTGTTTTCCTGGTTAAAGACCTGGACAACATACATAGTAATATTTCCCCCCCCCCGGCCATTTTTGTACCATTTCTTCTTCCACCTGTGACCTTTCAGCACCCCCCCCCATACTTTAACCACAAACGTATGTTGATTCCTCACACCTGCTGTTAGGCAGGGAGAGAGCAACTGGCAGGCGGAACCCAGCAAGCTTCATGGCACAGCAAAAAAGCAGAAGGGGCCTATTAATTCCAATCAAAGAAGAAAATGCAGGTGAACCCACAACCTGCTCTGTAGCTGTGCCTCAAAAAGAAGAAGAGATTGGATTTATACCCCGCCCTTCACTACCCAAAGGAGTCTCAGAACGGCTTACAAATTCCTTTCCCTTCCCTTCCCCACAACAGACACCCTGTGAGGTAGGTGGGGCTGAGAGAGCTCTGACAGAAACTGCTCTTTTTTCAAGAACAGCTCTTGTCAGAACTATGGCTTGCCCAAGGTCATCCAGCAGGTGCTGGAGAAAAGTTTCCAGGTGATGGTTCTCTCCAGACCAAGGCTGTGTAAAGAATTAGCTGCCCGTCCCCTTTCTTCCCCCACACTGGCATTCTTAATTTTATTTTCATAAAGACTCCATCAAGTAGGCTAGGCTGGGAAATAAGTGACTGAACCAAGGATGTCCCGCAATCTGTCTTTAGGTTTTGTTGTGATTGGGTGGGGGCATGAATTAAGTCAAATAATGTTTCACCAAAGATGAAGCTATTTTGGGGGGGGTAAGAGGTGGCACTGTGGCAGTGTTGTGAGAGTGAGTTTCAGTCATAAGTGTCAGCAAGGGAAAATCATTAGTGGTCCTGGTCACACGGGCCGCAAAATGCGCGGGGGGGGGGGGAAGCGTGGCAGTTTGGCCCAGAGCAAAATAACACGCGGCCACCTGATCACACGTCCCGTCGAGGTCCCGTGGGTAGGGGCAAGGTGGCAATCACACGATGATCCTGCAGCGCGTCCCATAGTCATCGGCAACCTGTGCTGCTCCACCGCAGAAGCGGAGTTAAAAGACACCGGGGAAAGTCCGGCTCTAACGGGTTCCAACAAGCCATGGATGGACTTTCCCCTGTCTGATCACGTAAGCACACTCTCATGCTGTCAGGATGGTCTGATCATGCCATCCCAGCATCATCGCATACTCGGCAGGGCCCTCAGTGCAGAGGTGTGATTCCTCGTTTATGCGCATGGGAAATAAACGGCCAAACCCCCCACCCAACTCACCTGCAGTTGCGTCTGATCACACAGTGACAGGCTGAGCCCGCAGCTACAAAGGGAGGTGTGATCTCGCAACTGCGTGTCAAATTCCTCTGGAGAAAATAGCCTCACTTGCCCTCTGCTTCAACTGGCACATGTGACTGCAGCCTCAGAGTGGTGTACAAACTCCTTTCCCCTCCCCTCCCCACAACAGACACCTTGTGAGGTAGGTGGGGCTGAGAGAGCTCTTTCAAGAATGGCTCTTTCAAGGACAGCCCTGACAGAACTATGGCTTGCCCAAGGTCATCCAGCAGCTGCAAGTGGAGGAGTGGGGAATCAAACCCGGTTCTCCCAGATTAGAGTCCACACACTTAACCACTACGCCAAATTTAACAACAACTGTGATTCAATAATGTGTAGGAAAAATGAGCACAGTAGAGGTAGGAAAACCTAACGCATCTGACTATACTGTCCTAGCCTTCTCTAGGTACTTGGTCTCAGACTGACTCACCTCTTTTGGATGAGGGATCCTTCCGTCTACAGCAGCCTCACCAGTTCTGCTCCCTGGGAGTAAACACCCTCCTCCCACTTTGGGCAAGGCCTTTTATTCCTTCTTCCCAGGCACCACTCTCTACTCTGCTGGAGTACGTTTTTCCTCCACATCCCCTGTTAACCAATCACAGGGTCCAAAGGATCCCTGGGAAATCTAAGCCCTGATAGTTATTCTAGTACCGGCTTCCTTGGAGCCTGTAGGCTGTACTACTATAAGCCCATGATCATGACACTCCCCTTTTTGAACTCTGAAGTTTTTCATACCTAGCACTGACTTTCCCCTTCAACTATGGCATCTTTGGGGAAGGGAAGACGACATGGTTATAGCCTGATCTCATCCAATCTGGGAAGCTAACCAAAGTTGATACTTGGATGAGAGACCACTAGTGTTACCAAATGGAGATCTCCTGGGATTACAACTAATCTCCAGGTGACAGAGATCAGGTCACCTGGAGAAAAGGACCACTTTGGAAGGTGGGCTCTATGGCATTATACCCCATTGATGTCCCTCCCCCCCCCTCAAACCCCACCCTTCTCAGGTTCCATCCCCAAAATCTCCAGGCATTTTCCAACTACTCTAACTTACTGAAACTAGGATCCTATGTAATTTTCGTATCATTTAATATGTCATGTTAAGACTGTATGCTGTTTCAGTTCAGATGACTGGTTGGTTCAACAACCCTAACTGTATTGAACTGTTTACTGAATACCCTTACCCTGTCAATTGTATTGACTCACTCTGTGTAATCGATTTGAACCCAAGTGAGAAAGGTGGACTATAAATTATGTAAATAAATAATAAATCTGAAGCTGGTAATCCTAGAAGACTCTGCAGAGTAAGGCAATGGCAAACCACCTCTGCTTCTTACTTGCCTTGAGAACACCTTGCTGGGGTTGCCATAAGTCTGTTGCACCTTAAGTGCACTTTCATCTGCGGCATCCTGGCCCCACAGCTTGTTATCAGACCCCAGAGGAGTCACTGTAACTCCTACCAATTTTTTTCAGCAGCTAGCCAACTGCTGGGGATGGAAGCGCAACCTGTCTCAACATCACCTTCTCTGAGACACCCCCCCCCCCGGCCGCCAGAGAAAGAATTGCACCTGCCTCACCCCAGACTGTTGGGCTGTGTCAGGCCAATGTGGGAAAGAATTCCTTTTGCAATCCCCTGAGGTCACTAACACAAGATTCATTTTACCTTAATTGTGAAATTTTATTGTGATTAATTGCATTTCACCTACTTCCTACAAAACACTCAGGCTGCGGTCACACATGCCAGTTGAAGCGGAGGGCAAGTGAGGCTATTTCCTCCGGAGGAATTTGACACACAGTTGCGAGATCACACAGCCCTTTGAAGCTGCGGGTGCGGTGGCACATTGGGTATATCCCACTGTCTTAACATCCGAACTGTGTCAGTTCGAGCCCCGCCCTGGTGTGAGCAGCCAGCCTGTTGTCCCCAGCTCATCGTCCACCCAGCCATTCGAAAGCCTCAGCGAGTAGATAAAATGGGAACCACTCCTCAGAGAGGGTGGGCGCACCAACTCCCCTCTGGGAAGGTGTTAGCTGTCGGTTGGGGACGTCCTGGTCCAGGATCTGGAAGGTGGAAGAATCTACTCGGCTACGAAAAATCCCTGCAGTGGGAGGCCCCGGCCAGGTGGTGGCAGTGTGGTGACACGACATACGGGTCCTGAAGCCCCAACGTCATCAAGCCGGTCGATGCAGCCGTTCAGGACATGACTGAGCCAAGCCAGAAACGTTTCCACTGTGCAGTTACAGCGTGTACAATTAAAATGAATTATATGTTGTCTTCCCTATCCCCTATGAAACATTGTTCGTCCCCTGTCTAAAGAGTAACTGTAAATCACTTTGAGCCCACTTGTGGGGAAAGCAATTAATAAATTGAAAGCATTATTATTATTATCATTATCATTATTATTGATCAATTGCAACTGTGGGTGAGTCGGTGTTTTTCTTGCCGTTTGTTTCCCTTGCACATAAACAAGGAATTGCACCTCCGCACTGGAGTATGCGATGACTGCGAGGGGGGGGGGGGCACAGTACGGAGGCGGGATGGCCTGATCAGACCATCCCAACACATGACAGCATGTTTGAGCAATCAAACAGGGGAAAGTTCGCCCGTGGCCTGCCTTATTCGGATAACACCGGACTTTCCCTGGTGTCTTTTAACTCCGCTTCTGCAGCGGAGCAGCACGGGTTGCCGACGACTGCGGGATGCTTCCCATATGTTGCTGTCTGATCGCTCCCTTTAGATCCGTCAGGCATTCGCACCTATGTCAGATCTAAAGGAGCGTGTGATTGCAGCCCCAGTGGTTTCTAATTTCAGCCACTAATTTATTTATTTATTTTTTATTTATTTTATTTCCCTTATACCCCGCCCTCCCCACAAGCGGGCTCAGGGCGGCTTACATAGGCACAACTGTGCAATAAAATACAGCAAGATTAGAACAGTTAAGGCACCAAGTGCAATAAAAATAGAACAAGTTAAAACAATTAAAACAAAAACTCGCATCTGGCAGGATACATTAGGAACTAAAATACTCACTCCCTATTGTATATCGCAGTGGGATCAAAGAGGGGGGATGCCATGGGCCAAGATGTTCCAAGTGGCCAGTCGGCCCCTGCTCTGCAGTTACTCGGTGGTGGCGGCGGCTCCTACTCAAAAGCCTGGTGGAAGAGCTCCGTCTTGCAGGCCCGGCGGAACTGTAAGAGGTCCCGCAGGGCCCTGATCTCCTCCGAGAGCTCATTCCACCAGGTAGGAGCTGCCACCGAGAAGGACCTGGCCCTTGTGGCAGCAAGCCTGGCCTCTTTAGGACCCGGGGTCACTAGGCAGTGTTGTGACCCCGACCAAAGTGCTCTTTGGGGCCTGTATGGGGAACAGCAGTCCCTCAGGTATGCCAGACCCTGGCCATATAGGGCTTTAAAGGTAAGCACCAGCACTTTGAAGCAAATCCGGAACGCTATAGGCAGCCAGTGCAGCGCTTTCATCACAGGTTGATCCCATTTAGGGACACCCACCAACAACCTGGCCGCCTCTGATCTGCATGTTCCCCCCCAATCTTGTTCATGCAATCCTGAGGGGGGGGGGTTGGTCATCTTCTGGGCATGGAACAGTGGTCACTTCCAGGACAGTAGCAGTTCTGTAACAAAGGAATTTCGAAGGGAGATTAGAAAGAGAGTTTGCTTATATTGCAACTGATCATGAAGCTCAAGACAATGCAAACTCCTGGACTGAACCGAGACCTAGGTTGTTTCTCTCATTAACAATGCCTGCTATTGTTCAATAACCTTGTTCAATTCAATTGAAGTATTAATAACCATTTAAAGCAGAGTGACACAAAGGTCTGTGGAAAAAAACTCCGAAGGGGGAAGATAATAAATATTACTACATTAACTATGCTATCAAAAAAGAAATAATATAGAAACTTCTGACATGGTAGCTAAGGGAATTAAGACAGCAGTGCTACATACTGCACAACTACAAGAAAGGCAGAAAACACCAAAAACAGGGACACCCATTAACATTTATGCACATGAACAGACTGAACAGAACAGAGAAAGGATTGTAGCACAGACTAATTTTATTATGAAAAAGAGAATCAAAGCATGCTGAAACAGTGACTTCTCACTGAAGAGAAGCAAGCACACACACACAAAATGCCACTCTGCACAAATACTGCATTAGAGAGACACAAGTCCACACTTACGCATCCTGCCTTTGGTGTGAATGTACAAGCAAGCTCTTACACAAAGGGGGAAAGGGAGGCAGGGGAGGCAAGCCCATTGGCCAGCATGTCCTTTTCAAGTTTTGGCTTGGTTTCCCAGGACGCCCCTTTCTGGCCAGGCTGCAAGAGGGTTAACCACATGTTGTGAGCTTTGAGACAGAGATCACTTGTCCTTACCCAACCTCTCTCCTCTTACCTCTTCTGCGCCAGTGATAGGTGGGGACCGGCTCAGTTTCCCCTCCCTTTTACAAACCGTCCCCTCCACACTTCCAGGAATCGCCCAGGGAGAAAAAAGGCAGAGGAGGGCGAATGGGGAGGGAAAGCAAAACCTAACAGAAAAGAGAGAGAAAGAGGGACAGAGAGAGAAAAAGAGAAAGAGGGACAGAGAAAACAGGTGCTAGGCAAACAGTCTACAGAACAGCCTGAGAACTCTGCAATCCAAGTTCTGGCTCTGCAGTAACTCTCCAAGAATGGCAGAAAGATCCCTGGCCCTTTATCCCCAGGCAGAGGGAGAGACACAAATACAGATGAACCAGCTGCCTGAGCACAGTTCCCACTAGAGAAAAAGAAATAAAACTAAAACTGCTGGTCTCTGCCTGCAGTCTGGATTTTCAGCTGGATCCCTCTCTCAGGCAGAGAGAGTCCAAGTGTCTCCTCTTGGATTTGGCTGCGCTCGCAGTGTGTGTGTGGGTGTTTCTCCTATTTGCTCCAGCTCTCTCCCACTTGGCTTGACGCAGTGACCTGACACCAGAGGAAGGGAAGGAGGGACAAAACAAACACTCTGTGTGTGTGTGTGTAGGAGAGAAATGGCACGCTCTGCTCCTCTCTCTCCCTCCACCCCCCCCCCCCCCCGAAGAACAGATATGGCTTCTCCTAATTGAAGTACCACGCAGCTCCCTGCTCTTGTTTTTACCTTCTCAAGAAACAAATTACTGACCCACCAGGATTGGAGGAGAACATTGAGTATGAGAAACTGCCACAAGAACCAATTAAAAGGCTGTTGAGATTATTTTTATTACAAACAAAGCGTCCCTGAAATTCTCCTCTGTACGAGGAAACAGCCACTTCAGCACGGAAACTACCGAAGACGATGCACTCCAGTATCACGACGAGGACAAGCGTCTGTTGATGGCATCCAGGAGCTCTGAAATTTGGCCATGGGTCTCCCCCCTCATGGAATAAACAGTTTAAAAAGGGGGTTAGATAGATTCACGGGGGATGCGTCTATCACAAATCCTCTGAATCCCAGAGCTTGGAGGCAACCTCAGGGGAAGACCTCAGCCTCTCTGCCCTGTTGTTGGCCTTCAAGAGGAACTGGTTGGCCACTGTATGAGAGACAGGATGCTGGACTAGATGGACCACTGTATGAGAGACAGGATGCTGGACTAGATGGACCACCGGTCTAATCCAGCAGGGCTTTTTCTCAGTTCTTATGAAGGCCTTGGCCTCTGTGCCCTGTTGTTGGCCCTCCAGAGGAACTGGTTGGCCACGGTGTGAGATGGGATGCTGGACTAGGCAGATCACAGCTCTGATCCAGCAGGACTCTTCTGATGTTCTTATGAAGGCCTTGGCCTCTACGCCCTGTTGTTGGGCCTCCAGAGAAACTGGTTGGCCACTGGGTGAGACAGGATGCTGGACTAGATGGACCACTGGCCTGATCCAGCAGGGCTCTTCTGATGTTCTTCTCAAGGGAAGGCCTCGGCCTCTCTGCCCTGTTGCTGGCCCTCCAGAGGAACTGGTTGGCCACGGTGTGAGATGGGATGCTGGACTAGGCAGATCACAGCTCTGATCCAGCAGGACTCTTCTGATGTTCTTATGAAGGCCTTGGCCTCTACGCCCTGTTGTTGGGCCTCCAGAGAAACTGGTTGGCCACTGGGTGAGACAGGATGCTGGACTAGATGGACCACTGGCCTGATCCAGCAGGGCTCTTCTGATGTTCTTCTCAAGGGAAGGCCTCGGCCTCTCTGCCCTGTTGCTGGCCCTCCAGAGGAACTGGTTGGCCACGGTGTGAGATGGGATGCTGGACTAGGCAGATCACAGCTCTGATCCAGCAGGACTCTTCTGATGTTCTTATGAAGGCCTTGGCCTCTACGCCCTGTTGTTGGGCCTCCAGAGAAACTGGTTGGCCACTGGGTGAGACAGGATGCTGGACTAGATGGACCACTGGCCTGATCCAGCAGGGCTCTTCTGATGTTCTTCTCAAGGGAAGGCCTCGGCCTCTCTGCCCTGTTGCTGGCCCTCCAGAGGAACTGGTTGGCCACGGTGTGAGATGGGATGCTGGACTAGGCAGATCACAGCTCTGATCCAGCAGGACTCTTCTGATGTTCTTATGAAGGCCTTGGCCTCTACGCCCTGTTGTTGGGCCTCCAGAGAAACTGGTTGGCCACTGGGTGAGACAGGATGCTGGACTAGATGGACCACTGGTCTGATCCAGCAGGGCTCTTCTTATGTTCTTACGGTAACCATATTTGAAACCCCCCATGAAAACCCCAGCCAATCCGCCGTCTTTCCCTTGTGTTCCTGCTATCTTTTTCTTCTCTATTTTGCCTTTCCTCTCAGCGCTTTGACTACAAGTCCCTTCGAACTGAGGCCTGTCTTGTGTTGTCACTCTTGTTCTATAAAACATCAGGCGCATGAATGGAACCAGAGCGGTTAATGGATCAGTAATCAGTCTGACACCCAGAGCAGGTGCACGCCAAGAGACTCTGTCTTGGGACACAAACGCCGTAGGTAGTTGTGGAGGTCCGTAAAACAAACTCCCAAAACAACAGTGGCTTAGAGCCTTTTTAGGGTGACCAACCAAAGATCCATCTTGAAGCTCACTATCTTGGGGGGGATACTTCTCCAGCCGGTTCTTGGCCACTCAGTGGGGAGGCAGAGGAGCCAGCAGGGGAAGAAGCTGCCATGACAGTCCTCTTTTCCCTCCAGACCGTGGTGGTGGGAAATGCCGTCACGTTGCAGCCGGTTTACGGTGGCCCAGGAGTGTTTTCAATGCAAGAGAGGCTCAGAGGTGGTTTTGCCCATTGCCTGCCTCTGCGTAGCAACCCTGGGCTTCCCTGGTGGTCTCCCATCCAAGTACTAACCAGGGCCGACCCTGCTTAGCATCCAATATCTAATGAGATCAGGCTAGCCTGGGCCATCCAAGTCAAGGCAAGAGACAAACAGATGTGGTCTGCCTTTACTTGCCTCTGCGTAGCAACCCTGGACTTCCTCGGTGGTCTCCCATCCAAGTCCTAACCAGGGCCGACCCTGCTTAGCTTCTGAGATCTGCTGAGATCAGTCTCGCCTGGGCCATCTCAGGCACGGCCCCAAACAGCAGCAGCTTACAATAGCCGTCAGCTTCCCAAATGGCTTTGGCTTCCCTTGTCTGTTTGGTCTGGGCAAGAGCCAATCAAATCTCCCGTGGCCAATCAGAAGCCTCGCTGAGCAAAAGCCCCACCTGGCCCTGCTCACTTCTAAAAAACATTTGGCAGGTGCCAGGAAAGGTTTCATTGGGCACTACGTTGCCATGGGCACCATTTTGGGCACCCCTGACATAAGCTATCTGCTTTTCTGTTTGAACCTTACCATCCATTAGGTGTAACTGCTGAGGGGAAACGCCACTGATGATGGAGTACATGGGACAGCCCTGCAGTCGGTTGTCTCATTTCTCCGTGGCTGGGGACAGAGGTTGGCACTGGGAGACAGGGTCTCCTCCTGATACCCTGTGGTATATGGGGTCCCCCGTGGGCTAGTTTGGTGTAGTGGTCAAGTGTGCAGAATCTAATCTGGGAGAACCGGGTTTGATTCCCCACTCCTCCACTTGCACCTGCTGGATGACCTTGGGCAAGCCATAGTTCTGTCAGAGCTGTTCTCTCAAGGGCAGTTCTCGAGAGAGCTCTCTCAGCCCAACCTCCCTCACAGGGAAGGGAAAGGAGTTTGTAAGGTGCCCTGAGACTCCGAGTGAAGGGCGGGGTATAAATCCAATTTCCTTCTCCTCTCCTCCTGTCCTATCCTCTCCCTGATGGTATTTAACATCTATACGCACCCTCTCACCCAGCTGGTGTGGCGTTTCAGGCTAGGGTGCCATCAGCACACTGACGACACCCAGCTATGTCTGCTGATGGACGGAGGGGTAGACGCCGCCCAAGGAAACCTAGCCCAGGGTTTGGATGCCGTTGTGAGGTGGCTAAAGCAGAGGAGGCTGAGACTGAATCCAGTGAAGACAGAGGTTCTCTGGCTGAGTGGGGCAGATTCAGGACTTGGGTGCCAATTTCCGGCTCTTGACCGTGTGCCGTGAACACTGGTGCAGATGGTCAAGAGCCTGGGTGTTTTCCAGATCACACATGCTGTCAGACTTTCCCAACTATGCCAGATCCAGCAACTGGCCCCCTACCTGTCTCGCTCTGACCTGGCCACTGTAATCCATGCAACGGTCGCCTCCAGGCTTGATTACTGTAACTCGCTCTATGCAGGGCTGCCCTTGAGACTGATCCAGAAATTGCAGCTGGTCCAGGATGCAGTGCCCTGGGTCCTTACGGGGACTCCGTTAACCGCACACATTCAGCCTGTGCTGCGCCAGCTGCACTGGCTCCAGATGAAGTCAGGATCATGGTTTTGTTTTTGACCTTCGAGGCACTAAACGGTCAGGGGCCAATGTATCTGAGGGACCACCTCTCCTGGTATGTCCCCCAGAGAGCGTTGCACTCAGGAGAACAATGTCTGCTGGAAGTCTTTCGGCCCTGGCTCTGACTTGGCGAAACTCTCAGCTGAATGACATCAGGGTCCTGTGGGACCTGTTACAGTTCCACAGAACCTCTAAGGCAGAGGAGAAGAAGAAGAAGAAGAAGAAGAAGAAGAAGAAGAGATTGGATTTATACCCACCCTTCTCTACCCAAAGGTGTCTCAGAGTGGCTTCCAAACTCCTTTCCCTCCCCCTCCCCACAAGAAACACCCTGTGAGGTAGGTGGGGCTGAGAGAGGTCTGACACAAACTGCTCTTTTTCAAGGACAGCTCTTGTCAGAACTACGGCTTGCCCAAGGTCATCCAGCCAGGTGCAAGTGGAGGAGTGGGGAATCAAACCCGGTTCTCCCAGATTAGAGTCTGCGCACTTAACTACTACACCAAACTGGCTCTGTTCTGCCAAGCATATGGTTGGGGACAACAATGGGGTTTTAACAGCAAATTGGCCGATTGGCTTCCTCTCACCTTCCTCCCCTGCCAACAGGGGTCGAATTCATACTATGACACACCACATAGGTCTAATAGTTTATATATTAATTGTTTGTTTTTAAGACTTTTGTATTTTGTATATTTAAACTGGTAGATTGTTTTAATGTTTCCTG
>NW_015161951.1:1038-4128 GCF_001447785.1 Gekko japonicus | reverse complement strand
ATAATGTTGTGCACTGCCCTGAGCCCACTTTGCAGGAAGGGTGGTAAAAAAATTTATTAAATAAATCTGTTGTTTTATGATTGGACTGGTCAGACCTACCCTTTCTACAGCCTCTGTTTCCCCCCATAAGAACATAAGAGAAGCCAGTGTTGGATCCAGAGTCCAACACTCTGAGGAATTTCAGACAGATGATATAATCCGGAAGAGGAACAGTTCCCAAACGGTTTCTGGTCTGTCATTTCAGACAGAACCGTTTTAGAACCGGTTCCCTACCGGAATATATTTGTAATTTCACACACAAACACTTCTGTCCCATTTAGGAAACGGGGCTGAAGCGTTTTACCTGTCAACCGCTTCCAAGTAGTCTTCAGTTTCCTCTCCCGGTTCCAATGCGCTTTCCCCCCGCCATTTTTCGCCCATGTGAAACGTTTTTTTTGAATGTTTGTTTTATAGTGTTATAACGCTATAACACAACAGCATTATAGCAACCCCATTGGAATGCCTGGAGTGTTGTGTAATAGCGCTATAGCGCTCTAAAGCAGAAGTTAAAAAAAAGCTGGAGATCATCCACGCGGGCAAAAAACCGTGGGAAAAAACGGTGCAGTTTGAAATGGCAAACTGCTTCAGATCCAGCTCTTTACCGGAAGGGGAAAGCCACTTGTGAAATGGCAGCCCTATACCGGTTTACTCCACGACGGATCAAAAACGGCTTCAAACCAGCTTAAAAAGGGTAATGTGAAATTCCTCCATGTGTCACACAGTGGCCAAAGATACCAGGTGCCATCAGGAGGCCCACCGGTGGGGCCAGGAAACTAGAAGCCCTCCCACTGATGCCCCCCCCCAGCACCAAGAATACAGAGCATCATGAGATTTTATGCTTGGAAGACTCATAGTGTAATTCCATCCCAGCTCTATCTGACAAAGGGGGCCGTGAGCCACAAAAGCTCGTATCGAAATAAATGCGGTTAGTCCTTACCACCGGATTTTTGTTTTTACACTGCAGATCCACGACAGTCTCTTGGACAGTTGTATAGTCTTTTAGATCGAGTGGCTTCCCCTCCGCCTTTCAGAGAATGACCAATTACAAAAGAAGCTAGAGGAATAAACACCCAGACTCACTGCCAAAACACCGATTAAGCCGGGCTGCCTTTTTGTTATACAATGCGTGTTGATAACTGTTCACGTAATAACTATCCGTCTCCCCATTGTCAACATGCGAGGTTCTCTCCGCTAGGCTCAATTCTCCAGATTGTATGGGAAATAAGTTATGTCAATAGGATAAACGCCGCACTAAATTACATCGAATGGCAGTTGGCTAATGGAGCGTTCGGCATGTGTCGCCAGAAGACTCATTCTTTACATCTCTTGCAAAAAGCCCCGGTGCACGGGGCCATCGCAGAACCTGACAGACGAGCCCGGGGACAGGCGGCCAAATCTGGACGGTTGCTAACAATCTATAATTGCACCAACGAGCTCTTGGGTAAGGGATTGGGATATTTTCCAGCCTGAAAACCCAGGCTAGAAGAAATTTTGCAGATCGCTCTGGCAACACGCATGGAATACAACAGCTTTCACTGGGCCCCCTCCTTTTTGTGAAACCCTCTTCTTGAGTCTGTTTAGATACTAGGGCGGAAAGTCTCCAGGCTGAGCCTGGAAATCTCCTGGAATTACAACTGATCTCTACAAAGACTACAAAGATCAGTTCCCCTGGAAATAGGGTTGCTGGGTCCTAGGGTTGCCAAGTCACTTACTTGGCACAGCAGGGGAGTCCTGGTTCTGGTCCGGGACATACGCATGTGTGCGAAGCACGCACGCGGTGCGATGACGTCACCTGGAAGTGACATCATCCCGTTGGACACGTCAGCAGCCGACGCTCTAGCAATCGGCCTGGAAACTCTATGGTACCATAGAGTTCAGACAAAAACTGGAAAAAAAATGGGGGGGAGGGGAAAACTCAACCCAAGATAACACTGCGAACCAGAAGGGTTAAGCTGACCATGAGTTTCTTTTTCCTCCCACCCCCCTCTATTTTTATAATTTCAGGATACAACATCTGGTCTTTACATAAGTGTACTAAAGATCTTGTATACATATGTTTGAATGTGTGTCTATACTATGTTGTAATAGTGACCACTGAGGAAGGCCCTTGGAGGCCCGAAACGCGTTTGGTCTTCAGTTGGAAAGTGTTGACCCATCATGTGTATTAATATTTGATATGCTTTTATTACTCTGATACTTGAAAAAACTTTTTTTAACCCGAATATATTTTAATATGTGCACACCCTAATAAATGTTGTGCTTTTATAATACACATGGTCAGCTTAACCCTTCTGGTTCGCAGTACCATAGAGTTCAGGCCGATTGCTAGAGCATCGGCTGGCGACGTGCCCGGCGTGATGACGTTACCTCCGGGTGACATTATCGTGCTGGGCAGATCGGCCCGAACTGGGCCCTTTGGGGGCGGGGTTCCCCCTGCCGGCCTAATCTGGACTGGCGGGTTGGGGGCCCTTTTGGCAGGAACCCCCCCACCCCCTTGGGGGACTTGGTAGCCCTACTGGGTCCTATTGGCCACCGGCGGGGGATGGGGGGGTTAGGGTTTCCAGATCCAGGGTGGGAAACTCCTGGAGATTTGGGGATGGAGCCTGGGGAGGACAGGGACCTCAGTGGGGTACAGTGCCACAGGCTCTATCCTCCAAAGCATCAATTGTCTACAGGGGAGCTGATGTCTCTGTAGTCTGGAGATGAGCAGTAATTCCAGGGGATCCCCAGGTCCCACCTAGAGGCTGGCATCCCCACCTGGGAAAAACCGGCTGCTTTGGAGAGGGGCCTCTATGGCTCAGCCTCCTTCTCTCCCCAAACCCCACCTCCCCCAGGCTCTGCCCTGAACATCTCCAGGAATGTCCCAACCCAGAGCTGGCAACTGTATTAGATTCCTATGGGGGATACTCCAGCGAGGTTCAGGGCAAGGGGCTGGAGAAGAACCCTCACGGTTCTCGATCTTTCTCCTGATCCTTGGAGTGCTGCTTGTGGTTCACCTAAACAAGAAGAAGAAGAAGAAGAAGAAGAAGAAGAAGAAGAAGAAGAAGAAGA
>NW_015161951.1:0-667 GCF_001447785.1 Gekko japonicus | reverse complement strand
GACACAAACTGCTCTTTCAGGAACAGCTGTGCCAGAGCTTGTGACTGACCCAAGGTCACATCAGCAGGTGCAAGTGGAGGAGTGGGGAATCAAACCCGGTTCTCCCAGATTAGAGTCCGCACACTTAACCACTACACCAAACTGGCTCTCTGTACAACAAACGTGACTCTGTAGCTTTGTACGTTGGCCTACAGTGGGAGCAATAAATCTCCCGGTTTTGCAATTAGTCTGGGCCTCCAAAAATAGGGAGAGGCTAATTTCCACATGCTCGGAGATCTGTGCTTAGTTTGGTAGGCTGCTAATGAAGAGAGCCTGGTTGCTGTGTTCACACCAGAAATGTAAGAAGACTCCCGCAAAACTGCCTTCTACTGAATCAGACCCTTGGTCCATCAAGGTCGGTATTGCCTGCTCAGACAGACTTCAGTGGCTGTCCAGGATTTCAGATGGAGGACTTTTGCTTCAGCAGCTGCCAGGTCCTTAAGTGGAGAGCCCGGGGATTGAACCTGGGACCTTCTGCATCACCACTGAGCTATCATACCAAAGGTCCATCCAACCTACCATGCTGTTTCCAAAGGTGGCCAACCACATAGTTGTACCTGATTCAGAGTTGCATGCTCATAAATATAAACGAGGCTGCAGTGGTTTAGAGGTTAAGACGCTGAGCTGC